>NC_080391.1:38129464-38474454 GCF_028751815.1 Salvia miltiorrhiza
CACGCAAGAATAAATACGACACGTCAAAACTGACACACCATATTATATATTAGCTTGGTATTTGGCCAGAATTTGGATTAGTAACAAAATCAGATAAAATCAAAAGTTTAGTAATTATCACGCCACAGTTCAAAGTTTGTGTAGAAAACCAGAATTGAATGAAAGTTCAGTATTTTATGGGCAATTAACCCTAATAATAATAATACTCCCTCCGTCCCATTGCAATAAGCTTATTTTCCTTTTTGGGATCTCCCACCCCAATAAGCTCATTTTTCTTTTTGGGTAAAAAAGTTGTACTTAATTGATGTGGACCACACCACTTTACTACCACTTTTCTACTAAAAAGTAAATTTTCTTAATCTCCGTGCCCAAAAGAAGTGAGCCTATTGGAGTGAGACGGAGGGAGTAATAATAATAATAATAATAATAATAATAATAATACGGTTTACAGTTTGGTTTGATCTATCATTTTAAAAAATCAAACTTAAATAGTAAATCAACTTTTTTTAAAATATAAATTAAATCATATTTTTCAAACTATAAATAAAACAAAACTGCACAAATACGATTTAATTTGATTTGACATACGGTTTAAATCAAATTATGAACATCTTGGTAGTGGTAGCTGTTAGGAAGTACTCCATATTTTAGACTACGTTTTGATAATTTGATTCATCCTTGTATCTCACCACAAACAACGATTTTAATTAAAATTCAACGAGTAATGAATGCGCTAATTTTTTTAAAAAAAATAAAGATAAATTCAAGCACTCGATTCACTCATTAGAAGTTTATACTCAACTCTTTTTAAGGTTTTATCCCCTAAAAAAAATCTTTTAGGGTTTAATAAAAAAGAATAATTCTGAACTATGGTTCAGCTTCGTTGAATAAGCAATAATTTGAACTTAGAAAATCCTCGCCAGGGCTTCGAGGTACAGTTTTCTCACCATTATCTTTAATTTTAGTGTATATCTTTCGTTTCCGTACATGTGTATTTTGGAGCTCCTATGTTACGGCACTGAATTCATGTAGAATTGTCTGCTATTGTTTGGTGCATCTATTGTTGGTCTTGATTTAATTGTTGGTTTAGATTTTTTTTTTTTAAAAGAAATTGAACTTGTTCGTTGCGTGTTTTGGGGGAACTTTTG
Organism: Salvia miltiorrhiza; assembly: GCF_028751815.1. Lineage (NCBI taxonomy): Eukaryota > Viridiplantae > Streptophyta > Magnoliopsida > Lamiales > Lamiaceae > Salvia > Salvia miltiorrhiza. The sequence continues at coordinate 38,130,613 of NC_080391.1, forward strand.
AAACATTTTGTTTTTGAGCTAACAACGTTCAGAGTACTTCTCGGAAGAAGCAATTGCAAATTTGGTTCGTATTCTGTTCTTATCTGTAAAAGAAGTAATTAGAGATTAAGCTTACTAATATCTTATATACATAGGAAGTTCTTGCTGCATATATGCAGTAGAGTGAACAAAAATGGTGCTACTTATAGTTAATCCGGAAGAGTCGCAGGGATATGTTTTCAACTCCAATTTCAATTATAGTATTTTCAGCTAAGTTTACAAGTTGGATTGTATGTCAGATGAAGATGTGTGCTTGGCTAAATGTATTGGAAATTATGATGTATAGTTTCGAAAATAAGAACAGGTTTAATGTGGCCTACTTTGAATTTGTCGCTAGAAATGGGTAAGACTGTGTAAGTGGTGGTCCTACAGTAGATATATGGAATTCTCTCTAAATAAAAGAAAATTTCATGGAAAACAAATTTAGTATTTTGCTAAAGAAAATATTGAAAAATTTCCTTTTTAAAACATCAGGCAAACTGTCTTAATGTTTATTTAGTTAGATTCTCTGTTTATAATGCACCGTTATCGTTACATGCCAAGTATGTAATGTTATCAAATACATGTAGGTTATGTAGGAGTAGGAGACAACTGTTTGGATTAATGTATTCCCATGCTATGCCTGCAGTTAGGGCCGTTTATTTTGCATAATCTACAGAGCACCACTGCTGTGTTTACTATGTTTCGTATAATATTAATAGTTGCACTTTCATGCAGCTCCCTTCCTGTGGAAAATGTGAGTTTGCTATGGTCCTAATGTAGTAGGCTGTTCTCTAGCCCAGTGTCCACTGTAAATTTTAATTTTACAGTGTTATAAAAATGTGCATTAAGAACTATATCAGGTGCAATTATTATGAACATCTACCATTGGACTTTTGATCTTGTTTACATGCCAGTACGTCATAAAAGTGGAATATTCTGGAGAACTATGTGGAATTATTTTAATCTGATGGAAATTTCAAATTGTGGTGTCATGAAAAAATACGTAACAGCCAACCTTTTCCAGCAAATAGAGAAGGAAAAGGAAAACGTAATGGATGCAAATAGAGAAGGAAAAGGAAAACAAAACGGATGTATTGACTGAGGTCACTATTATTTCACTCCCAGAGGATGAATTTTATTCTTTATATTTGCTAAAATGAGTATGGACCTGCTTCCACCTACTACTTTCTTGTTTCTAATATTTGATATTGCATTGTTCATAACATCAGATGGAAGAATTAGTCAAATTTATTTAGTTATTTCATGCTCCCCCGTCCCAGCTTTTAGTATCCAATTGAGAGTGGCACTGGTTTTAATAAAGGGGTGGGTGTATTGTGAGTGGAATAAGGGTCCCACTTTTAATGTGAGTGTTAAAATAATTAAAGTGGGGTAAGGGTTCCACCTACTTTTACTAAAAATAGAAATGAATACAAAAATGCGGGACATCCAAAAATGGAAACATGGATACTAAAAGCTAGGACGGAGGGAGTAATATTTTTTCTTTCTTGTGCTGCATTACTTAAATAACTGGAAGCGTCTTGTTTCTCGATTATCAACTCAAAGTCCAAATTTGTGTATGAAGTTGCTAGTAACCAAATAAGTGTAGCTGATTTGCTTCTTGCTACTCATAATCTGAGAATATATGGTAAAAGTAAAAGTGGCGTAGGACTCAGGTGACTATCACGTGATGGGAGGATATTTGAGATTCCATTGCATAAATTTTCATAAAACCCATTCATAGCTGTTAATTTTGTTTTTAGTGTCATGTCCTCTCAATTAGAAAAAGAAAACCCTAAATCAAACCTTCCACCTTCCCACCTACATATTTTTTGCCGTCTTGGAGGATTCATTGGAGGAGATGCTCATCTATTTCCCGTAGGTTCATATCCCTTGTGTCTTTTGCGGTAGAGTACTCATGATATCTTTCCCTGCTTTTATAATTTAAAATCTATCTTACGAAACTCTTTGGCGATCCTCAATGGTATTCAAGTCATGATTGTTTGTGTAAACATTTTTATTAGATTTAGTTTCTCCTTATCTTTATTTTATTTGAATTGGCATTTTTTATCTGTTCCCTTTTTCAACCTGCCCAGTTAAGTTTATTTTCTCTTAACATCTTTGTGAAGATTAAAAGTTACCTTATTTTCTATAATTGGTATAATATTCTTAATTGAGTTTCTGATGTATATGTCAGTTGATAGTTCCATGTAAATTATTAATTTTATTTGATCCAGAATGTATACTAGAAAAGAAGAGGCCTATTCTATTATCTAACACTAATAAAATTTAAAATGCTACCCCACACCTATCTTTAGTAGTGCTATTAAAATGCGTGAAATTGTGAGTTCAACATTTCTCTTGTGAACCATTTTCATTCTTTAGACTAAATAAGCATTTTTTATGTCAATTTTCTGATTATAAAAGTGGATGATATTCTGTTGGAAAATGAATATATTGGTGTGGAAATTAACGATTCCATTATTGTGAAGTACAAAACACTTTTCATCTTGTTATGTTTCCTCTTAAGTATGCTGCAAGTTATTATTAAGGCAATGCAGCAAGTTTTGGTCAATATATAAGGAATTTTCTGGTTTCGAATAAATATATACTAATAAGTATCAGCAGCTAGTATAGCATTCTCTATCTCAGCATTCTGTGGTATTGGAAAACATATTTACTTGTCATTATTGGGGCGGTGCAGTAACAGTAAGTTTTGGTTAATATATGGTTTTGGAAACTATATACTATTGACTTGAATAAGTATCTGCAGCTAATATTGCATTCTCTATCTCAGCAGTCTGTGGTATTGGAAAACATATTTACTTTGTCATTATTGGGGAGTGCAGTAAGTTTTGGTCAATATATAAGGAATTTACTGGTATTGAAAATATATATTCTAATGAGTTAGTATCTATAGCTAATATGGCATTCTCTATCTCAGCAGTCTGGTATTGGAGACATATTTATTCTCCTAATCCTTCTCAATGCATTTTTTGTTTACTTTATACCCATCTCTCACACAAAAAAGTGATAATGTCAAGAGACATCTATAGGCAACATAGAAGTAACTTAAATCTTGTATATTCCATAAAACAAACCTGAATGAAAATCTTAAATAATTCTAAGATGATCTAGTCTCTCATTCCTGTGCTTTGTGGGAAGAATACATGCAATTATCAGTTGAAGAGATCAAAAATGGGTCCCGTGTGGTGTAACATGCCAAATCATCGTATTCACGGCTCATTTGTTTTGTATTTAGCTCCCTTCTTATTTAGAACCACTCTCGGGCGGGGATTTAAAATTTCTATACTATTTATTTACTATCTAGTTGTATTACAATCTTGGAAAATTGCATATCAATTAAAGACTTGGCTTTTTTCTTGCAGGGCAAAGGACTCAATAACTAGGAAGTGAAAAGATACCATAAGGTCATAATATGAATCTACTTGATGAAGGGGAGAGCTCTGGCTTGTTGATCCAGCCAGCAAAGCGGAGACGTGGTCGTCCACGTAAAGATGCAAGCTTAAAGCCTGCTGGAGCAGCTCATACGCCTGGTTCTGAAGGAGGCATAGCTTACCTTTCTCAGAGAACCAACAGAACAAGGGAAACAGAATGTATGGTGGGCCAGGCAGTAACTGGTTTTGTTGAAGCCACATTCGACTCTGGCTATCTGCTTACTGTTAGAATTGGCAACTCGAGCACCAACTTGAGGGGTGTTGTTTTCAAGCCAGGACATTGTGCTCCAATTACAGCAGAAAATGATGTTGCTCCACATGCTCAAATGATAAGAAGAAGTGACGTTCGTTTTACTTTTGAAAACCAGAGTCAGTCTCCTGGCCTGGGAATTGATATGCGAACATCTGCTGCTGTGGTGCCTTCAAAACACAAACATGCACCACCCGGAAGAGCACCTGCTGCTCCTTCAGTCAGTGCTGTGGCTCCCGTTGCACCTCAACCCATAACTCATGCAAGTTACGACAACGGAGATGCTGATGTACACATGGTTGAACCTTTATCCATGTTACCACCAGTTGGGCAGGTTTTTGTTCCCATGCAACCTTATCCCAGCTGCCAAGTTGCCCCAGGAATTCAGCAGCGTGACGATGGCTCATTTCATAAAGGCACCCCGATAGATATTGATGCTAAGAGCCCTTCCCAGACTTCAGATACTAAAATTATGGAATCATTAAAATCTTCACCAGAAAACTCAGCTGTCGTTTCAGAACAAGACACTCCAGGTGGTAATGAGCCCTTTCTGATTGAGTCCTCACATACAGAACCTTTGTTCAACTATGGAACTGGAAGGATGACAGAACTTTTGAAGGTACGAAAACAGAAAATATTCATTATCTATTGTTTCAGATAGTGAGTTTTCACACCCATCTAAATTGGGCACTTTGTATACTAGGCTTTGCAGGAAAACTCAAAAGAGACTCGAGTGCAAATTGATAAACAGCCAACTTCTGCTACACAAGTTGAGTTCCATAACTCTGTTCATAAGAACCAAGATAGCATCCTGTGACGGCGTAATGCTAAACTTACATCTCATTCTGTGATCTCTCCAACTTTGGATGCTATATTTGAGTTTCAACAAAGCAGCACCTATGGTACCCTCATGTATGGAATAGTGTGTTTACAAATTGTGAACTATTAATGTTCCCTTCGTCTAGATTTAGGAGGATTTTGCCTTCATTGCGATATAGATACAAATAGATTTGCCCTCCATGAGGGTGCAGTTAAATTTATTATCGAGTTTGAGATTGATATATATTGAGGAACGTTCAGTGCATCCTTCTAATCAAATCCTAATTCTGATTGATAAAATCATAACTAATGATTGATAAACAATTACAAGTGGAGGCACACAGCCGCACAGCTGTGGCAGAAAACTCAAAAGACTTAATAGGACATTCGTGGACGATGTATTAATGTGTATATTATACTACTGAGTAGCCAGTTGAAATTCGATGGGATTGTATTATTATTACATAAATGTATGAAATTATTTAATGTAATTTTTGATTCGTGAATTTCATCTCACTAAAATAGAGTACTGAATGAAATTATTTTGGAATGAAACATTTATTTGAAATTAGCCTGAATTAGATGTTTTATGAAATACTCCCTTCGTCCTCTAAAAATGGTCATATTTTTCATTTTGTAGTGTTCATAAAACTTAGTCCTAATTCATTTATGGGCACTACCCCACAATAAATTATCCTCCATATATTAACTTATTTACATATTCTACCACATGGTGGGACCATTTTTCTACTTACAATACAATTAATTATCATTATTAACACTCCATTTATGGTGGGACCTTTTAAACACTCATAACATACTTAACCACTTTTATTAAAATTCGTGACACCCCCCTTCTAGGACTATTTTTACAGGACGAATGGAGTATATATGTAAGTAGAGTATTGACCACAAAATGTTAAAAGAGAAACTATAATATTTATCTTAAATTTCTAAATTAGATGTATGTAGTTGCAACCAGTTACTAAAAAAAATATCAATAATGACTTCCATTTTCAAAGTCTGAATAAATTATTAAATTTGCAATTACCTCATAATCTATCGGAAATTTCATCATACACCACATTGGTTGTTGTGACAAGCATATGACCACTTTCATCATATACTAAAACTTTTTGACATTTTTTTCTAGTGACTCTTGAGATTGTCACGTACAATTATCCATGACTAAAAACAAGTTTCGGTAGGTATAATCTTGCATTCGAAAGAGATTTTCTCTGCCTCTTGTTATTGTTATAGCAAAACGAACACTCACAGAGAATTACCCTCTCTGGAACCGAATAGAAAATTTAGTGAAATCCGATGGAGTCATAATCATTCTAACTATAGGAAACTTATTGCCCGCATTTTTTTTTCTGAAATGAGTTTGCCTTCAATTACGCGTTCTTCAAGTTGAGTTACTATTAGCCTAATGTCATTGCAAAGCTCATTAGATGGATCAATATTTCTGAGAAGCATGATTATGCATCCCTCTTGAATTTAATTTCATGACTCGACAATCTTGAACTCTCGTTTTGAGATATTCAACCGAGAATACCTCTTCATCGAGGTCCATTTATCCATCTTCTTTGTAAATGTTGTCTGAACTTAAGTAAACTCTTTCTTTGGTAGATATTAGAAACATAACATAGTCATTTACATCTCATTGGTAGGGGTCAAGATAGCTATATCTTTGAAATTTTATGGATTACATGCATTATTCATTACGTTATGGTATGTGTTTTCCACTATAGCTGCAATAGGATTTGTTCCATATCGTATAATAATGTCTTGTGATAATGCCACAATAGATTCTCCATCACCAAAACTTTCACCGATAGTACGTCACCTGTTTTAAGTATCCATTATGCAAATTCTTTGGTTTCTTCTGCATCTGAACTAGAAGCATTTGCCTGATTTTTATGAGAAAATAATTACTTCGTATGACTCCCAAATTTATGCACACTCTATTTTTGGACACTACCCCACACATAATTTTCAATTTTACCATTATAATTTACTTTATTTACCCGCAATCTACTTAACAATAACCTCAATGTGGGACCATTTCTTCACTATCAATATTTCAAACAACTTTTTATTGAAATTCGTGTCGTAATCAACTATGCATATTTGTGGGGGACGAAGGGAGTTTATGTAATACTATGTATTTTTGAAACCAAAATGTACATTTGTCAAATGATTAAACAATTTAAATATAATATTAAATACAACATGATTGATAATATTATTTTCAGAAGAATATTATTTTCCAATTTTAAAAATATTTTAAAATATGTATACCAAAATTTAGATACCTCAAAGTAGGTTTCAACCACTCTTCACCTTTTACTTCTCGACTAACATTGGAAATACCAACTTGTTGGGAACTTAATGAAATATCTCAGCCCTTGTTTTGATGATACAAAAATCCTTAGGTTTTCTTTGTAATAGACTAGAACCTTTCAAACTTAAGTGTTGGAGTTCACCTTCTAGTTTGTTTAGTGTTCTGAAGACTGAAGATTGAAGACCGGAGGAATGAAGAATGAAGAACGAAGAACTAAAGACTGAAGAACTCGACTAATGTTCGCGATTAAAGGCAGAGTCAAATATTGATATTTGACTAAACGAGTTTCTCAACTGAAGAATCAATTATATATGACTGATTCATTAATGCGGACTGATACTAAAGTCAAGTATCAGTTAACATTCTTCCTCGGACTAATACTCTAGAAGATTAAAGGAAAGCCACCCACGTCAAAGTACAGCCGCATTAAATGCAGAGATACAGAGGATCGTCCTTTCTTTGCAGAGCATTCCTTTTTGGTGATTACTTTTCAGAGGCGCCTTACCTCCTGTACCTGAGTAGCCGTTTCTCACCAAGCAAGGAACCTTGAAGATTGAAGCCCCAGCCAAATTCGAATTACTCTCCAACGGAGGAATTCTTGAAGACCATCTCTGCCAACGGATCTATTCAAGACCTCTTCTATAAATAGAGCTCGAGGATCACTTCAATCTTCACCGATTTAAATACACAAGCTGAAACGTTGCCGAAATCGCAACTCAGCCAATCAAAGCCTTCCAAAGTTTGAATCAAAGAAGAGAATCCTAAAACCAAAATTAGTCTATAGCTGATTACATACATTCTCTTAGAACCTTAGGCAAATACTTGTTTATCCAAAGCCTAAGTTATCGATTACAGAGAGTCTGTTCTCTGTGATCTAGTTGGTAGTTTTCGAACCTCCTTTCAACTAACCGAAAAGAGAGTTTGAGCCGAGAGGAGTTCAGACCAGTGTTCTGACTCCAAGAGATCTTAGCCGGCGCTAGCAAAGGCATTTTGGTGTCTTAGTCTGCTAAGAGTATTTGAGAAATCCAACCCAGTGTGTTCGTACTGAAAATTTGATTTTCAGTTGTAAGATTTTTTGTGCACCCGTAAGCACAAGCCCGGAGTGTTTGTCAGTGTGATTAACTGACCGTGGACGTAGGAATTGATTCCGAACCACGTAAAAATTCTTTTGTCGTTTATCGCTTTCAGTTACTTACTTTTTTATCTGCGCACAAACTCTTTGTTAACTGAAACTGATTAATTGCTAATTTATGCTTAATTGTTCTAAATTTTGGGGTTTGCATGTGCATGTTTTAAGATAATCTTCTGGAAATTGGTGTGTTTTATGTGTTGTTTTTGCTTTGCAGGAGATTTAGGTTTTATAGAGGGAAGAGTGCAAATTTTGAAGATTTTGGGCTAAGAATCGTGTTTATGTGCATACTCTGGACTGCAGAGCTGAAAGCCCGCTGCAGAGCTGAAGGCCCGTGCCAGAGTGTGAAGGTCCGCGCTGCAGAGCAGAGCGGAGACGCTCGACAGAGCAGAGCTGCGAAGATAGCTCTGTAGCAGAGCAGAGCCAGCATGCAGAGCAGAGCCGAAATTTCCAGAGCCGATATCTCCAGAGCCGAACAAGCGTTACAGAGCAGAGCTAAAATACGCGGCAGAGTAAACCCGGAAGAGCAGAGCTAAACCCGGAAATTTTCAGCTCTGCACTTTCCAGAGTCAACCTTCCAGAGCTGACTTTTTAGCTCTGCACTTTTCAGAGCTCGCTATGCCAGAGTTGAATTTCAGCTCTGCACTTTGCCACGCCTTTGCAAGGCCGAGTTTCCAGAATTCACGTACGTTGCAGAGCTGAGATTTCTGCCAGAGTGGAGGTGTTTTGTAGAGTGCGTTGCCAGTTGGAAGTTGCCTTATTCCACACGATTTTATTGCCTTTAGAGTTCTATTTTGCATGGCAACTTTCATGGTGATCTAGAGAAATTTGAGGTCTATAAATAGGGTTTAATTTTCATTGTAAAATAATCTTTGCCCTAGTTTTGTCGCCTTTGAGAATTGCTTTTCCCTTGGCAGCCGAAACTTAGGATTTACTTACTTTCTTAGTGATTTTTCTAGTGTTCGAATTTTCATTGTTCTTAGTTAGGTTTTATTTAGTTTTTATTCTTGGCTTGTGATTGAGTGACACAATTACTAGTTCAAGACGTTTACGGTACTTCGTAATTCAATTCAATTTATTTTGTTTAATCATGTTTTGCCTTTGTGTTTATGCTTTCTTTATAATTATGCCATTTAAATTATGCACTTTAGTTTCACATCTAGATTAGAAGTTCTTTAAGTTACAAGTATTTAATTTTATAAGTAGGTTTAATTTAAGTTGTTTAAATTCTTGCCTAGGGTTTTAATAGCTTTTGCCTAGATTAAGTTTACATTCAAGTTTTAGTTTAATTCCACGTTTAAGTTTAAATTTTAGTTCTTAGTTTTCAATCTTCTTTTTATTGCTTTTCTTACGATACAATTAGAAGCCCTTAAAACTCTTCCTTGAGAGATGACACTGGGTCAACTTACCATCACTAGGATGTCCTTGTTCTATTGCAAGTCAAACTAGAGGTGTTCTAGGTTGAGTCAAATTTTGGCGCCGTTGCCGGGGAAGGTTTTAGGCGTTTTAGTTGTGTCGTTTTTATTTGTTTTATTTCGTTTTTCATTTTTCTTGTTCTTCCCGCCGGTGCGTTTGATCCGTTTGTGTAGTGTTGTGTATGCAGGGACGTCGTAGTCTTAAAGGCAAACTTGTGTCTCCGTTGCATAGCACGTACGACGGGATTTTCAAAAAGAACAGCTGCGAAGGAGTGTTTGCAGAAGACAGAGCAGACGACTCTGAGTCTGACTCTGCCAGAACTGACGAAGAATACTCTGACTCTGATCCTTCCAGAGCAGAACTGCCAGTGAACTCTGATTCTTCAGAGCAGAACACGGACGCGGCAGAGCAGAAAACACCTACGAATGAGAATGCCAGCTCTGACCCTACAGAGCAGAACACTCGCGGTATGGCAAGGCGCATACACTCGCGGCGATCAGGGGGAACCGACCATAATCCTCGAAGCCGTCGCATCTCAAGATCTATGGATCTAGCATGCCTTTTTTGGGACTCCTGGTTCGAACAACGACATCAACGTGTACTTCGACGTTGTTGAACGATCGCCTATAAGGAATGGGGGTGCCGATCACATATCAAGTCAACAACTCCTACTACAGAAGTGGGTACTACTTGACTGACGGCATCTACCCCAATTGGCCTATTATCGTGAAGAGTCCTACACATCCAACGGACGCGAAGGGGAAGAGGTTCAAAGTGATGCAGGAAGCAGCTCGCAAGGATATCGAACGAGCTTTCGGCGTGCTTCAAACTCGTTGGGCAATTGCCAAAGAACCATCACGTTTTTGGAGCAAGGAGAAGATGAGCGACATCATGTTCACGTGCATCATTTTGCACAACATGATCATCGAAGATGAAGGCGAGCACACAACGCAATGGGAAGAAGAGGTCGCCGACGAAGCTTCGAGTAGCACCGCCACATCTTGTCCTCGTGCCGGTGTTCCGCTGAATTTTCGTGCATTTGTGGCACGACAAACATCCATGTGAGACGCGGAGATGCATGCTCGCCTCACTTTGGACTTGAAGGAGCACATTTGATCTCGTTTTGGTCCGATTGAGCCATAGGAAATTATTGTAATTTTTATTTTATTATCGTATTTTAATTATGTCTTTAATTTTATTTTATTTATTGTAATGTAGAATTTTAATTTTAATGAAATTTAGAATTTAAAAATAAAAGTGTAGAAATGTGAATTTTGTGGAAATGAGGATTTAAGACACCCTCTAAGACCCAATGCATTGGAGAACGGTGTGTCTTAGGTGAGGACCACCATCTAAGACCCCCTCTAAGCACTAATGTATTGGAGATGCTCTAATAATTACTCCTTTCATGCTCCAATTTCATATCCTTTTGAGAATGACACAAATTTTAATAAAATGGTCCAATATGTTGTGAGTGAAATAATAGTCTCACTTTTATGAGAGTATAAAAGTGAAATAAAGATCTCATCTTTTATGGAATTATGCAGAGTAATTCTACTCAAAAAAAGAGATGATGCAAACTAAAATGGTAAAATGAACATGAAATTGGGATGCAGATGGAGAAATAATTAAAAAAAAAAATGGATAAGCTAAAAAGCCTAAAGACCCTAAGTTTATAACCCCAAAATCCAATAGGTTCAATATGCCATATGGACAAGCTTTTTAGGTGCGACTTTTTTTTTTGGGCCACTATTTTATCAAGCCCAACCCAATCCTAACTCCGAGCAAATTAGACCAGCCTAGTGGACTGGGCCAATTTTGCCAGCTCTACAGGGACGCAAACAGCTTGCATATTTTGTTGCCACCTCAAAAAAGTTGACATCGCATCCACCCTTAGATTGAACAGTTTTTGCAATAGATTCTCAAACTAACTACATAAGATATTAACTGTGAGATTCGTTTTCTTCTTTTCGCAGATAAGGAAACACGCGGGAAACGGATAGATTAAAAGCAATAAAATTTCAACAACGCATTTGAATGCATTGGCAGCCCAGATCAACTGCTGGAAATAGTTTTGGTCCCATGAACAAAAAAAATGATGACTTTAGGACCTTCAACATATAAATCATTGAATCAAATTACAGCTCAAAAATCATTGAATCAAATTATAGTTGGACATACAATAGAGGGTCAATATGCAATGGAGGGAATCACGGCTAAAGTTCCGAAGCACATTACAGTAGGAACAATCACCACCTCCAAAACAGAATCACCAACAATTATTTGACAAAATTTTCATATTACAATATTCAAATGCCTCTAATTTCTCAAAATAATGTATTTATATACTGATAAAAAAAAAAAAAACAAAAAAAAAGGTGAATTTGTATGAACTTGAAAAGGAACAAACTATATGTCAAAATTTCATGAGAAGAATGATTGCATGTGTGTAATTCAAGCAAACTTGGTGCTCAAGAAACCATTGGCCCCTGGAACTGCAATTGGCCGCAATACGGGAAAGTGAGGCTGTGAAATTGGAATTGAACTTGGGACAATAAAAGGCTGAGGTACATTCGCCATGATTGGGGGACTCATGCATAGCTGCATTGCCTGAGCTGAAGGATTTCCTATGAAGACAACCTCTGTGGTTAAGCATCCCCATATACTAAAAACAAAGGGATGCAATGCTAGTTCTATCCCCAAGTTAAAATACAATAATATGTAACAAGTGTGGCACTCATGTCATTTGTGTTTCAACAGGACGCTGTTGGAAATTTTTACTAACCCAAACTGTCATAAAGAATTGAGCTGAAATACAAAAGCTAATCAGCCTATTTGGATTAGCAACCATATACAATCACACTACATGTGTATGTACATTTAAGTAGGTAGAACAACCATACGCTGGCAGGAATAGATGTCTTTATAATTTTTACTCCTTACATTTCTTGTAACAAATATCCTGTGAAAGTACTAAGTCAATAGACCAGATCAATTGCCCAGGCTCATCCACATGTTTTGTCATTATGTACATTAGCCAGCATAATACATTTTTTCATGAGCCTATGGGATGATCCTAGAGGTCTAAATATTAGTACTACTTCGGACTTCCTCTATACACCATAAAGTATAACACTTTTGCCATTTTTGGCGTCTGTCAAAAGTATAGCACTCTCTTGTTTAGTACATGCCCCACTATCTACCTTTATCTTATTTACAAAGAAACCAACCCTGGCCCACACTTAATTAAACCTCAACCACTCATTTTATATATGTGGGACCCTTTATCTATCAATACATCCACTAACTTTTTCATTAAAACCCGTGTCCAGCCAAAGTGGCGGACGGAGGGAGTATTAACACATGAACACCAGCAGGCTCCGCTGGTGCATATCAAGTAGCTTAACCGGCATAATGATATCTTCTATTTCATTGATTAAGTATCGTGCGCAAGAAACCATTTGAATTCAACCTTCTCATTTTGAATTATGTATGCCTTCTAATATTCAGCTTATAACTTCTAGCTTACAGCCACATGCATACCTTGATGCTTAGGAGGATGCAATTGAGGCAGGGTTGATACAGGCCGCATAGCTGCTGGAGAGAACACAGATGCACTCTGTACAATATCCTGTACATTTTCACAGCAGTTAAGAAGTATCAGTAAAATTCACATTGGCTACTGTATAGCATTTTTCAGAAACAAAACTGCCCCCAAGAAAGTGAAAGAAAAGAATGAAAATGATAGAGTAAAGGTGGAATGAACGAGAACTGAATGGATATATTAATAAACAACAGAAACTCCTCACAGAGCCTACAGCTATAGCTGTCCCTAAAGCAATACTATGATCAAGATGATCGACTCCAACTATGATACAGCTATTATATCGGAAAAAAGGAAACCCTAACCCTAAAAACCCATGCATACGTACAGGCTTTTAGCCCAAACTACCTGACAAGAACTAATAAGAATACATAACTGACTCAATTAAATAATACGAAAAATAAAACAAAAGGCAGGATCATCACTCAGACAATCCGCTACTGCTCCTGCTCCCCTGTATATGTGCCACGGTCTAACGATAGCCTCCCCCGGCAAAGCAGCCTTGTCCTCAAGGCTGAAGTGAGGATATTGACCCCGGGTGTCCGTCACAGCCATCCAAGCTGCTTGTTCTCCTGTCGAAACCCACCCAGCTGACGAACACCTGATCCACAAACAGGTTCCTCAACAGTCGCACTACTTGTGTCACCACGTGACTAATCATGGTCAGGTGGCGCGGCCTCGGTCGCAGGCTCCCCCAAATCATCACACGAGGACATTCAACGTCTTAGGCTGGCAGCGGTGAAGGGGTCCGAAAGTCAGACCGCAATGGAAGCAGGTGCCAGCAGTGAGATGTGACTGAATCTCGGACTGAGGCCGTTGGCGAAATGTTTTTCTTGCAAAAATTCGGTAAGGTTGCATGAGTGGTTGAATTGGAAGAGAGGGGAGGATAGACAGGGTGTGTCGTCTGCACCGGAAGAGGTGTAACACGGTTTGAAAACACAGCTGGAGTGGAAGGTTGATCGCAGCCCGCAGTGCTCGTACTGTTGAAGGATAATCAGAGAGGGCATTGTCCTGTATCCACTCGCGTATTGAACGCTTCAGGCCATCCAGAAAGTATCCAAGCATTTGGTCGTCAGAGAGGACAGGTAACTCGGCCATGAGGCCTTCAAAGGCGGCGGTATGATCCTCCAAAGATCCCGTCTCATGGAATGGAAACAAGACCCCATAGGTGTTCAGCGTAGAGGCATCTCCAAAACACGCCAATAATTTTATGGTGAATTGCGGCCATGCCAGATTGGGGTTGTGACATAGGAGTATTTGCAACCAAGACATGGTTGTGCCAGACATAGCGATAATGGCGAGCTGTAACTTTTTTTGCAGTAGGAATGTGATGAACAAGAAAATAATGTTCGGCGCGAGCGATCCAGCCCAAGGGACGAGGTCCAATTTCTGAAGCGGAATAGTGTTCTCGTTGGAACTTGGAGGGTGAGACTCGTCCGCGACGACGATTTCAAGTTTGGGGTTGTCGGGAATGATCAGCTGCTTCTCAGTGATGGAGACAGCGATTAATACAGCCACAAGCTGGGTTTCGATGGCGGAGCATTTGGAGTCAACAGCGTTGGTGAGGGAGGTCACAGAGAGGTCTCCAAGTCCAAAACCACCCTCTAGAAACTCCTCAGTGAGGCCTACAGCTATAGTTGTCCCTATTCCCTAAAACAATACTATGATCAAGATGATCGACTCCAACTGTGATAGTGTGATACTGTTATTATATTATATAGAAAAAAAAAGAAACCCTAACCCTAAAAGTCCATGCACATGTACAGGCCTTTAGCTAAAAAGAAACAGAATCCAAAGATGACAAGTCCCAAAAACTTGAGAAACATGACCCAAAAAGGTTAACATTACATTTGGTTTCATTTCCTTAACTCATTTTCTTTCGAAAGAGATCAAACCATAATTACTAAATATATAGAACAGCAGTGACAAGATATCTGCAGTTAAAAGTAATTTCCATTACTCATAAGAAAGTAGTAAGATTGACAATACATCTAAAGTTAAAAGTGTTTACCCTTAAGTATATCACTACTTCCATCGAAAACATCTAAACACATTTTCATTCACCAAAATAATTCCAATGCACTAACAAAATACATTATTCCACAAACAATGATAGACTGAAGGTGATTGAGAGAGTGAGAAACTAATGGCAACTCAGTAGAACTCTTTCGGGTGGTCTGTAATGTGACTGAAAATAGTAGTTATAAGTCACTAAATCCCAAATTGAAGTCTAACAATCAGGGTTTCGGGTTAGGTAGAGGAAACTCAGCAAGAGAGGGCAAGAGAGAGTGCGCGAAGGTGAGAGGAGCAGGAAGTCTTCAGAAGAATCAGAACGTAGGGCTTCTTTGGGTTTAAATTATCAGACTCTTTTTTTCCTTTAGTCTTCCTAATTAGGGCTGTTTTTACAATTGTGGCTTAAACATGAAAGCCCATTCATTTCCGAGCCTCAAGAAGCCCAAAAAACTGAAGAAAAAAAAAAAAAAGAGAGAACTTCAAACTCTAAATGTGAGGCTATGGCCTCAGTGTGCAACTTGGCCAAGGCATGCACCCGGTTCACATCAGGTGAGGTGCTGCCTCAGATGCAATTTCGCACCCAAGGCGCGCCTAAAAAATGCTTTTTAAAACTATTTATGCATTGTCATTCTACAGTTTTCCTTGATGGGCAAAAGGCCACGAGCATTAAAGCAAAAATAAATAAATCATAACATTAATAATTAAGAATGAAAAAGTAGATATCCACATCTTACACTAGAAACAGGATGCATACAAGCAAGAGGCCCTCTTCCAAGCATAACCTGAGAATGTTAATTGATTAAAAGGATTAGATGACTCTTGCAAAATAAGTTCTGTACTAATATGATGGTATTTCACAGGATGACTCTTAATTAACCATTGGTATACATTTTGTGAGTTTGGATGGACATAAGCATAGCTTGCTTGTAAACTCTGATACTGGCCAGTAAATCTAACAGGTTGTGTCCTGTTCACCACTTGTCCAATAACCTGCACATACAATAATGCTAGTAAAGATGGCAAGCTAAAAGTACAAGAGAAAATATAGCTTCAGTGGACAGAATACATAAGAGTTCTTAAATTTAAAGGAGCTGCCCAACCGTCCTTTATCAATCTATTCACAGACACTTACTGAGTGCTAATGATAGCAAGCCTACAGCAGGAAATGAGTTTAAACAGTACAGGAGCTCCTTCGGGAGGTATGTGACTGAAAATAGCATCTATTTTATACTTCACACTATTGAAGGATCTGAGTTGGTATAATATAGGCGCAGAAACAAATGGAACATAACACTTACAGGTTGCACATATGGTGCATCATTGCCACCATGCCCATAGGTAACATTATTATATGGTACAAACTTGACAGGCACAGAGGAATGAGCAAAAGAATGTCCATCAACTTCTTCTCGTGCACTTGCCATTGGTGCCATTGTGTAGCTTCTTGTCATGTAAAAATCAGTTGCTCCATTAGGAACTGCAGGAGGAGTCACTGTTCTATGTTGCACCACCGATGGACAGAACATTTTAGCTCCAGGATTGAGCTTAGATTCCTGAGAAGGAAAAAAAAAAAAACTGTAACAATAGAGCTTGTGAACAATATGACTATTCAAAAGTGCATCCAGAACATGGTAACAGTTGTCCCGCACACCTATCCCCTTGGCAAATATCGACATAATCAATCCAGATTAGAGTAATTATTCTTAGAAGGAACCAAACTCCAAATTTTGAATGTAGTCATACATGGACATCCAGAGTACCTTAGCAGTTCTCTTGACACTTGAACCTTTTGGAGGGACCAACATGAAGGGATTCGATGATGCACTGAGGCATGACTCTGATTTCACATTGATAATGTGAGTTGAAGTAACATAATTATTTGGTAGGAAAGGTACTGTTGATGCAGTCACATTCGTGGTAGCCTTCTCTTGATTCTGATCCTCAAGTGTGCTAGAACGACCAGAAGATACTTCTTGCAGTTCTAGGCGCACAAAATCCTCTTGAACATGTACAGCAGAAGTTGATTGAGCTTCATAACTGGTGACTTCATAGAAAACAAAACAGATTTACAATCTCCTTAAACAGAATCTTATCAAATATAAAGGCCATTTCTGTATGAGCTGGATAATTAACTTTAGTAGCACTGTAGCAACAGGAGTTCTTTTTGCTAATCGTGAAGTGATGTTCTTACTGAAAAAGAATAAAAATTATGAATGAGCTAGTTCGATTTCCGATGGTACATTTCATGTTTTCATTTCCCAAATTTCCAGGTGTGAAAATATATACAATTTGTTTCGTCAGGTTTAATCTTGCACATATAAGCACTATAAGAACTCAAGTTGAATTGTGTTTAGTTGATTCAAATGGAGACACAATGTGGCTTTGAATTATACGAGGTTTTGGTTATAGCATTTCCATAAATTTATTTTCTAAGATTTTGTACCTTTGTTAGCAAAAGAAGAAGTAGGCTTCTTAAATCATGCTGTCTAATTTTAACCACCATTGCTACCTCAAAAATTGTCACATGAAAGGTAAATTAGAGGTTAGATTGCATTTTTTATTTCTAAACTATTTTCATTTTAATACAAATGACTTGAACTATTGATAATTACAATTAATTGCAGGAACTATGAAAAAACTAACAGAAATAGCTTGGAGTTCAATTTCCAGCGATGGAGAAGTGATGTGTCTCGCCGGATGTCAGCATTACTATTGACACAATTTTTAGATGTCTGTACACAAAATGACATAGATGAAAAAAAAAACCCCCACATAATATAATAAACATCGTCATCCCTATGAAGTCCAATTTGGAGAAATCAACTCTGACCTGATATTTGCCCTAGCCCTCAACTTCGAATTCAATCTTTTTCTTCTAGGTAAAACTTTGAATTCAGTCATCAATAGCATCGTAATCTAAAACGTAAAGAACAATTAATTTACGCCAACAACCGCAATCCCAATCCCAATCCACAGTCATCGTTGAAAACAGTCAGAATAAGAACGAGAAACAATATATGTTGAGCGCGCAAGTATCTGCCGTTTCAACTCGTTTCATTTGAGTCATCGTGGTCTGCTGTTCTCCACCCTTGTTGCTCAGTTCGTTTAAGTTTTAACCCAGGAATTTGGGCTGGAATTTAGCATCCAAGGTGCAGCCTACCCGGCAGGGTCAATAAGTTCATGATCGTGAGTGAGTGTGAACTAGGTGCTGGAGATTCTAGTACTTTCATCTGGTCGACCATATGTTATTTTTTATGGTCCCAAGGCATAGGTTTGTGGTCTTTTCAAGAGCTTATCTGAAATTTTATATTATTGTACTTAACTAATTGAGGTTAGTTGATGTGTTTTGACATGGAAAAGGAGGGCGCGTGTTCAACCACACTGCCGCAGCATGGCAGAGGTGGCTCACAAGCTTCGTTGCGCGTTGAAGTCGTGCTGCAGTTAAAATTGATATGGCTGCTGGGTTTTGAGGGCATAGCTTCTGATGATGTGGAGGAGGTGGAGGCTAGATATGAGAAGAGGGCGAGGAGGATGAGTCAGACATGGAGTTTTTAATTTTTATTTTATTTTATGTATTGAAGGGATGTCGTTTCATTCAGTCAATCTTTACAAAAATATCACTCACATCCAGTGAGACACATCACATCTCCATTGCCGGAAATTGAACTCCTGGACATTTTTGTTAGCTATCATATAATTCATGCATCTAATCGTAATTTTTGATAGTTGGGGACATTTTTGTTAAAGTGGAAATAGTTTAAGATTTGAAGTGTATTCTACCCTAGATTTAATGATACTTACTCAATTTACTAGTTAATGGGAACTATGTATAGGCAGGCTAACAACATTCTGGAAGGAGGGATACGTGAGAAGCACTTAGAGGGGAATCTGAGTTCTTCCTTGATATCAATAGAGGAGGATCATAAGTTGGAAGACCTATAATAATTTATAAGCTCAATTGAGAAAGGCTAATAATGAGAATAAATAGTTATTTTTACGTGTAAGGGAAAATGTGTAAACAAACACATCCTCACATAGTTAAATAGTAGAAATGAAAAGATTGCACTGAAACATATAGGAGCACATGTTATACATCTAAAAACATTTTAATGTCCTCTTTGTTATTGGAGCTGTCTGTTCTGTAGAGGTGTTATTTATCAATCTAATTCAAGAGGGAGCAAGAAGGAAACTCACTGCTTAGACTTGAGTCTTGAGATTCACCACTCTGCCAAATCAAAAGTAAGATTATTTAAGAAATAATTTAGAAGGGAAAGTTATATGCTGATAATCTATATGAGCATACAGTTCTCTTGTCTTGAAACTTAAGGGGATTCCGGAAATCTCTCTGTGTTTCTTGCAAACCATTCCCAACATGCCTGCCAACATTAACCACAAGATGATTGAAAATGGCATATAGAAAATTTTTGGGCAAAGAAAATAAACCAAATAAGAAAAAATTACAAATTGGAAAAGGAAAGAAGAAATGAGTAGAAACTACATAATTGAAGAGAAAATAAGGAAAATAGTACAGGGAAGGGTGCAGGAATAATGAAAGTTCAAGACAAATATCTAAGGACTAAGTTCGCTCTTTATATACATGTCAATATCTACTTAATCCTAAACTTGGAACTAGGAGTGTCAAGATGCTACCACATTTAGTGATATCATCAAAGGGATAGCATGTCAAGGCATATCAAAAATATATATTTAACATAGCAAATATAAAGATTATGCAAAAGAAATTGTAGGTGCCAACAGAACACAATTAAGCAGAAATTTCTACCTTCCATCATCAAAAACATTGTCAGCTTCTTCTGTCTGAATCTGCAAAAATAGTGGAAAAAGAAATGAAGAAAATGACCTCACAATCCAACGGAGGGAGGGGAAGAACAAGCAATGAGTAGCATAGCATGAGGATACTTTTCAAGCCATTCACATTATTAGCTTCATTATTTATTATCAGTCTATAAGCTGTCTTTTAAAAGTTCACCTTTTCAGCATTCCTTGCATTTGATCCCTCTCTGTAGTCTTCTAGGTGACTGCCCAAGGGGTTTGCTGTCCTCATAGTAGAATTATAGGAAGAATCATTCTCTCTTTCAACTGACAACCTGTAAGTAGATAATAATTTAATAAATGTACCATACTACAGAAACAATTATGGGTTTCAAAATATATCCAAACTCTCTGAAATCAACAAAATTGCAAAACCATCCAACACCTCCTACCTCCAAAAAGATAATAAATATAAAATGTGTATTGTGTTATCCATCATCCATTAGGGAGACACAATTCTTATAAAGACCACCATATGGCATTCAAATCATGGAAGTTGCATCCTCAACATAAAATTTCAAAGTCCATTTAAATCTCCATTAAGGAACTGCAGGTCCAGCTCTAGGGTTCTAACCTAGGAAGGTATCTGTCTAACAGATACTAATCAAGCAACACAGACCAAATAAGTTCTTGTACCAAGTTTCATTAACTGATTACTCTAAGCAAAGTGTTCTAGAAAATATTTACCTTGATTGAATAGAGTACTCATGGTTCCCTTTTGACTCATTTGTTTTTACCACTTCTGCATCCCTTTCCGAGCATTCAGTATTATAGCCTTTAGCAGCCTCCATGTCATCCCCCCCTACATATCCTGTCATTCCATCAGAAGGAAGTATAACTCCCTGGAAAGGAGGAGAATATTTATCAGAACTATAAGTTTTTCCCATAGCATACAAAACTTGAGAATACAGAAAAGCACGGGCAACCTGCCTTTGCAACAACTTGGACAAGATCTTCCGACTGAACTATAAGCGTCTCTATCAGTGTTCCATTAACTACATTGGCGTCTAGGCTACCCTTCTTGATCATCCTTGCTTTCTTCAACACAATTGCTAAAACAACCATAATTCAATCAATTAACAAGAGAAAAGAGAGACGGAGACAGTTATAAAGCATAAACTGAACATATTCTCACCAAAAACTGAGCAATTTCTTAAATCACATAGCGAGTAAAATTTAAAAATCATTCCCCCCCCCCCCCGATTGTAATAAAATCATACATATCAATCAAGAAACCGAGCCAGTAAGATCAAATAAAATTAAAATCATACATATCAATCAAGAAACCGAGCCAGTAAGATCAAATAAAATCAAAGATCACATACCATACATATCAATCAAGAAACAGAAGAACAAGTATAATTCCTCGCCCCTATAAAGGAATTCGAAAAATCATGAAATACATATCGAGAAAAAAAACTGACGACATTATAAGAAACGAACCATAGTCCTTGTCGACGGAGGCGGTGTGGAAGATTCCAGAATAGACAGAACCATCTTTGGCGTGGACGTCAACGGCCATTCCAATGATGCACATCGTGGTAAACAGCAAGGCATCCCCGAGTGCCGCCGCCGCGTCATTTCTGATTTTTCCATCCTCCCTTAACTCCCCCTTTCTGCAGGCCATTCTAGAGTATCGAATTAATTAGTGTGGCAGTAATAAAATCGAAATGGAATTACTATTAGTTAGTGATGAATGAGAGTGAGTTTGATTGATGAAGTGGGAGAGAGGGAGGGAGGGAGTGAGGAGATCTGATAGTTGCAGCTGTAGCTTTCTTTGATTTGGAATTTGGATTTCTAGTGTACGAGAGAGAACGATGTTTGCCCACCTTTTTTGCGGGCATTTTCCAGCTATATATATATTCGCAAGATTTTTAAGCTTCCCCATTTTCTAACCCTCTACCCTTTTGTTATTTTCCCTTTACCCCTTTACTTTGTAATCTCTCCGTCCCAACTTTTAGTATCCAATTGAGAGTGACACAAATTTTAATAAAGTAGTTGGGTATATTATGAGCGGAATAAGGATTTCACCTTTTATGTGAATGTTAAAATAATTAAAGTAGAATAAGTCTCACCTACATTTACTAAAATAGAAATGAATACCAAAATGTGAGACGATCAAAAAAGAAAAGTTGGATACCAAAAGGTGGGACGGAAGGAGTAATTTCTTTTGTTTACCCCTTTATTTGTTTTCTTTAAGACTTTAACTACGGTCCATTTTAGGGTTAATTACATAATTTAAAGGGTTAATGGCTGAAAAGTACATGAACTATGCCTGAATTTGCATTTTGCATATCTCCTTTAAAATTAGCTTCATAATACACGAACTATTGATTTAATTAAAATGTGCACACTGCGTTGACCACTACATAAATCGTAGATGACGTGTCTCCCGGATTTGCATACGTGGACGCACCGACGATCATTTAAAACGACGTCATTTTTTAGGCGTTATCTTATACGAAAGATGCTATCGTTTTGAGCATATTTAACGCATTTGCTCTTCCCTCTCTCTGTTTACCCCTCTCAATCTCATTCTCTCTCAAAATCGCCCCAAATTTCTTCCTCCATCTAGAATTTGCCGCCGTCGCTGCTGAGGCGCCGGCGAGTCACCGCCCTTCCATCTGTCATGTTATATCTATGATGAACAATGATCTAAATAAGGCCATGTTATAATTGAGATTAAATTGAAACTTTGTGTATTTTTTTGGTCAGATTATAAGGTCATGTTATAATTACAATTAAATTGAAAATTGATGTATTTTTTGGTCAAATTATAAGGTCATGTTATAAACCAGAAAGTTGACAAACTACATGTATTTTTTGGCAATAACCCCCCCGTTTTTTTAGGGATATTATTGTTATTGTTATTGTTATTGTTGTTGTTGTTGGTTCCGAGCGAGCACGAACTGGTGTATGGAGGGATACATCAATTACAAATTTTTCGTTGCTTTTAGAGTTATAGTGAGTTCGGTGGAATGCTTCAGCTCAGCTGACCAAAACATAAGTTGACTAGTAATCCAGATAAGCTTGTCTAACTTAGTGTTCAGTTAGCAATCCTACTGACTGCTCATAAGCTGGTCAGTTGTGCGGAATGTGGTGGTTAAATTATTTGTTTTGTCAAAATCTTTTAAATCAAGTTTTCAACTTAATCCAATTTCAATTTGATCAGCAGCTTGAGTTTGTTGAATTTAAGTATGTCGAAAATATGACTTTCAGTTGATTCTGAATGTTGTTATGCTAAAGGTCAGTATGCAGTTTAAAAGTAGTTCTACCAAGACTAGATATAAATTCAGATTGTAAAGCACACAATAGTTTAACGTAGTTTAAAGAAACCCTCTTATGTTTATGATAACACTCACTTTTCTACAGTTTTTAATGTTCATATGATGTCACTTTTATATGGTCTTTTCTATTATGTCTTCTATTTATTTAATTATGTTTGGCTAGTTTCTTTTTAGATTCTAGGATTTGTATATAGTTGATTGAATTTATGTTTTTTTTAAAATTATTATTTATTGATATCAATTTACCCTCGAGCTTGTGATTTTATGATTCCTGGAGCCTATATCTTGTGAATTATCTGGCCAATACTTTGCATGTCTAGCTGTTCATTTTGAGATTTGAATGTGATAATTGTTCAGTCGATTCAGGAATACAAGATATAGTTTTTTACCTTGATACTTGAATGTGATAGGTGGACTCTAGGAAGCTATTCTTTGTGTGCTTTTGGGAGTTTATTTATTCTCTTGAGACTTGAATGTTATAGAGAATTATTAATCAACTTTCATAGTTGTTCGTTTGAGAAAATTATGAATAGGGTTGTGATCTTTATCATGACTGGATTAAATTGGTAATTTAGTCAATAAGTTAAATGCATAAGTTTAATTAACATAAATACATTCCCTAGGATCGGTCTTTTATATTATTTGATTTGATTTATTTCTCCGATTTTATTTTGCCTTCAATTGAGTCTATTTTTAGTTGTTCATCATTTTTTTCTTGCTTGGATATTGACTCAATGTTTATTATGATTACTCATTGTATTTTCGTTTATCCAGTCCATGTGGATATGATATTATGCTTGCTGCTTGCTATCAATTATATTGTATTAGTTGCAGTTTTTATTGATAGTGAAATATGTTGGATTTGTATTCTGAAAGCAAGAACTTTTATGCTTGTATACAATGATTCCTAAGTTCACTATCTAATCTCTTATCTGAATTGTTCATAATTGCATATGTATGTCCAATGATCTCTATATAAGTAGATTATATGGTGTGTTGTAGATAACAGAAGATCATATAATTGGAATAACCTTATGAGATATAAAATTGATCACAACCGAGATTACTCTAGGACGAGTTGTTGGTTTAGGCTGCAGTATAGATGGAAGTAGTTTGTCTTGACTACTTGTCTATACTGGTACGTCGTAACGTATTGATAGGATCATAGTGAGATGTATTCTTCTATCTGACATATGAGAAGGATCAAGATCTCGGTGACTTAATAAGATCTTAATACTAATAAGGTTTCAAATATATATGTTGATTAGTGTATCACTTTGATTTACTATGGGTGAGAGTTATATATTAACTTGAGTACTCTGTATCAGTTGCAAACTCTAAGGAATCCATGAACCACAAGGGGTCAAACACATGGAGAGTAAGTACCAAGTTATTTGATTATTCGTAAATTGAGGTTATGTGCTCATAGAATAAATTCTCACATATTGGAGAAACCTACTAATCTTTTTACAAAAGGCTTATCGCAAATGGTCATTGAACGATGGAAATGCGATTGATGTCATCCACTTAGGAAACTTTAAGTATAAGTGGGAGAAGTGTTAGGTAATTGGTTTTTAGACGCATTGTATATTAAAAGTTTACTTTAGTATAAGTGGGAGATTGTTGGATTTGTATACTGAAAGCAAGAACGTTTTATGCTTGTATACAATGATTCATGTGTTCACTATTTTATCTCCTATCTGATTGTGTTCATGGTTGCATATGTATGTCCTTTATCTCTATATAAGTTGATTATATGGTGATTAACGGATCACAGAAGGTCATATAATTGAAATAAACTTAAGAGATATAAATAGATCACAGCCGACATGACTCTAGCACGAGTCGTTGGTCTAGGCTGTAGTATAGATGGAAATAGTTTGTCTTGACTATTTGTCTATACTGGTACGTCATAACGTATTGATAGGATCATGGTGATATGTATTCTTCTATCTGACATACGTGAAGAATCAAGATCTCAGTGACTTAATGAAATCTTAATACTAATAAGATTTCAGATATATATGTTGATTCGTGTATCACTTTGATTTACTATGGGTGAGAGTTATATAGTAACTTGAGTACTCTGTATCTTGGGTGATAGCAGTCAATATATGATATTTGGTTATCTGTATTAGTACCCATATCCGGTATAGGATAATGACATCCCCTTAAGGAGCTCAATAAGGTTTATTGCGTTAAACCCTGCAGGTTGATTAAGTTCAGGCGCAATAATAAGGTTTGAGTGGTACTGCCTAAGGATTACAAAGAGATTAATTAATTTAAGCTGTCAGAGCTTTAATTAATTACTGGATGTCGGATATTTTAAATACGGAGATTTAATGAGTCTAAATACAAGCCCCGACTCATCACCGGTAATAAAGGGGTGAGTCAATATTGATTCTCTAGTGGAATGAATTAATACTTATGAATTAATTATGATCTGGGCTGATCATAAGTATTAATTCATTAGAGGCCCATCTTTATTCCTTGTATCTGATCCCTGGACTGACCCAAAGTCTCCTGAGCCCAGTAAGGAGTAAGGGACGCCTATTACAGTTATTGGGGCTCTAGGACTGTGTTTTGTCTATAAATACAGCTATCTGCTATCAGAATAAGACACACAAAATTAGGGTTTTATAGAGAGCAGTAGGGGACGCCGATTTCTAGGTGGTCGAATTCTCTGTGGGAGTTCTCATAGTTCGTTGTCCATCCAACGTTGGGAACTGAGCAGGATACAGTTCAGAAGATCTGAGCTGGAGTCAGTTTTTCGCAGGAAATCAAGTTCTGCCAGTTTCCGAAGAACGGCCATAACTTCCTCTACAGAACTCGGATTTGGATGAAACAGGTGGCCACGGAAAGCTCTTTCGAAAAGAAAGAAGTCGTATTTCTGGACAAAATACGATTGGAGGACGTTTGAGGCTTTGAACGAAGGCTTGAAGTTGGCTGACCTGTTCAGCGACGAATTGATGAATTCTTAGGAATTATTTAGGTATTTCTAACTCCAAGGTGCATCACTTAATTTAATAGGAGCATGCTAGGTTTAATCGATGTATGGTGAATTAAGATAATCCAAGAAACGATCTTCGGACAAATCGAGTATTAATTAAGTTTAATATTCCTACATCTACATTTCATCATTTAAGGTACTCAGAAGTAAGCCTCTCTCTCAAGTACCGTGACAGGCCAACCCAAAAGACGGCTCGCAGTCACCTTTGTGCACAAAATCCCGCTTGAGGCAGGACCAAATTCGTCCCATCGATAGAGGGTATCACACAAGTTCATCATCAAAGTAAACGGCAAGTCAATAAGTTCAAATCATAATTCATCTCAAAATATTTATCAAATCATATCATCATTCTCATTTGAGAGTTCAAATAATAGTAGTAGTCAAAGTAATGCCCACCTGATAAGCTTAGCTTACTTCAAGTGGTACTTGGGGTGATCTCACTTGCGTCCTCGACTGGTATCTTCAGATATCATCATCGTAGTAATTCATGAGACAAGTTAGAGGAACTAGTCAAAAACTTCCTTACTAAGAAACTAACCTTAGTCCTATTATAACACTCATCATAATCACACTTCGACTTATCTCAATCTTATCACTTAATACTATGTCAATAAACACCAACCATATTCTCGACTTATCGCTCATCTAAGACTATTCACATAAGCAATCAAACACATAGGCAAGGTACAGATACAAGCAAAATAGAGGTCACAATAGCATGTAGAAGACTAAACAAGTTCGTTACTACACATAGCAATCATGTTTAGAAACTTTTATGAAAAATTGGAAAAACATTTATAGTTGGAGAAAAATTCTCAAAAATTTGTTTTAGAAAGCAAAGAGTATACTATCAAATATTCTTGATTCAATCATTCATAAATAAATCACATAAACAAGTTATCTCAAGTAATATCATTCTTGACAAACTAAACTCGAAACTCCTTTGTCAGAAAATTCTCAAAATTTCAACTTAAGCTCACAATCTACCCAAGAACATGAATATACGATCATACGGCTCAAGAAAAATCAAACTCGACTTCTCCCTTGACTCATCATTTTCGGTCCTCTCATAGAATTTTAGGGGATGATTCGTTTCATCTCATATCGCATATATAAGCTTAATTATTCATCACATAGCCATATATGTTCACATTTAACATTTAACTCATGGCATATGAGAGACCTCATGTAAACGCACAAACTAAACTCGGTGAAAATTCACAAACTATTTATGCCATGGTCCTATATAGGCTCCAATTAAGATATAAACATTATCAATTTAAGTAGGGATCTCATAAATCATGAATACCCAATTTCTAGTAAACTAATCTCAAGCAAGTTCACATATAGGCAACAATTAATCAAATTGATCATAAATACTTAGTCTATACATGCTTTTAATCATTTAATCATATCCAATTCAAACATATATCTCACAAATTAAAACAAGTCTAAATTTTAGTCAAACTAACTTTTTAGAAAATCTTTAATCATGCTCATATAACCAATTAAAGCTTAGATCTAGGCAATTAGTTCACTCAATCATAAGTATAAGCTATCACAAAACCATTTCAAGCACATAAGCAAAAATACCTAATTTCTATCAAACTAACTCATTCCAATTTCCATCTATCACTTCCAATCACCAATCCAATCCATCATTTATCACAATAACAAACTCAATAACTCATATCAACTCTCAATTCATCACTTAAGCCAAAATCTCAACAATTACCAAATTTGGATAAACTAACTCAAAGGAAATTTCATAAAAATCTTTCCAAAGCTTATCAAAACACATAGAAATCATCATAATACACTCCAATTAGGTATTAATCTCCCTCCAATTCAAGAAAAGAAAGAGAAAAATTTTTGAAGGGCAAGGGCCCTAATTCTAATCAGGTACCATCATAAACTCTACACTCTAGACCATCTCAAAAATAATAATGCTTCCTCAGTCGGAAACAGAAACTATAAACTCATCTCAATCCAATCAGCATCTCTATCGAAACTCATTCTCTCAAAGTAATTCACTCACTAGCTTCATTATCGGAATTCTAGAATACTCATATCTCAATCTATTGAGAAACTTCATCTCAGTCTTAAGCTACTGCTAATATCTCAGTGCTCATAATAACATTTCGATACTATCAATAGTAAGGTAAAAATACGGGGTGTTACAACGGCGTCGGGGCTGGGGTTACTTCGGCAACCCCTGCCTGCTCGACGGTCATACGACTAGCGGTGGAGCACCGGTGCAGGGGCTGTGGCACTGCGATTCGTCGCATGCCAGTACAGCGGGGCTTGGTAGCGGGAGCCTGTGACCTAAGCTTGGTAGCGGAAGGTTGAAGTGATGGAAAGGGAAGGGGGCGTCGGTCTCTGGTCGGAACCCGTGCTGAACTTGGCCCCGACTGAGATTCATGCTCGATGGTCGAACGGATTGGAATTGAAACTCTCAAGGGGACGGCGCCGTGGTCGTGACCTTGAAGGGTGGCGTGTTCAGGAGGTTCAAGGCGACGCGGCGGCACCGTGAGTTTTCACTGGTGTTCGGTTGAAGGGGCGGCGGCGAGCGAATGCGGCGGCGCCGTGAGTTTTCAGAGGTGGCAGCTACAAGGTGGCGGCTAGGGTTTCGAAACCCTAGCTATTGAGTGATGAAGGGAGGCAGTCCAATAGATCCCACCCAGACAGGTCTGCTGAGCCGGTTCAGTGCTCCAGGCCGGTCCAACTCAATTTGACCGCGGTTTTGGGATTTGACCGCGGGTTTTTGGGCCGTTTTAAGCCCATTTTTCATTTTTGGGCTCTTTTTAGGCCCGGTTTTATTAAAAAAAATTCTTTTCTATTTAATTTAATTTAATTTAATTTAATAGATTAGAATTAAAATTCCACGAATGGGCTACGAAGAATTATTTATTTTATTTTGTTTTATTCTTCGCATCTCGTGGATGTTTATTTTTTGCAAGAGCATGTAGTGGATGTTTAAGTGCTTTGGATATCGCATTTACATCATATCTTTTATTTGTTAATATTTGTTTATTAACTGCGCTTAGACAAGCATGCTAGGTTTTATCGCATTTATTAAGCATGTTTAGAATTTCTGCGAACATGTTTTACATGTTGAGTTCTAGAAAAGCATGTTTAGGCTTATGTGATTTTTTGCATGATCAAACATTTTGAAAGAAAAAAAAAAAGACTGAGCACTTTTATAATTTTATAGTTGATTAAAAATTATTTGGATATCCACAAACGGTCTCAAGACAAAGTGTTTGGCAATGTGAGTAAACGACCACCCTAACGTGACTTACTTCACATTTGTTTCTCACGAGTTTGTCAAGTTGAGACTTTTAAATAAATATTTAATCCATTTAAGTAGTGGAAGTTATACGGTAAATGACCACCCTAACGTGGCTTACTCGTATAATTTTTCACAAGTACTTTAGAGAATGGAATTAAATAAGATAACTAAGAAATTAAATTGAATGCGGCATGGTCCTAGTGAGTATGTCAACTTCAAGAATTTAATTTTAAAGTTAGATTGTGGTTATTACCTAATAATTTTTATTCTTAAAATTATTTAGACCTCCACAAACGATTTCTAGACGAAGTGATGACAATGTGAGTAGCCAACCACCCTAACGTGGCTTACTTCATATTTGTTTTCATCAGTTTGTCAGTCTGAGACTTCTAAATAAAATATTTAGTCCATTTAAGTAGTGAAAGTTATGCGGTAAATGACCACCCTAATGTGGCTTACTCGTATAATTTTTCACGAGGACTTTAGATGATGGAATTAAATAAGGTAACCAAGAAATTAAATTGAAAGCGACATGGTCCAAGAGAGTATGTCAATTTCGAGAATTTAATTTTCAAGATTAGATTGTGGCCATTGCTTAGATATTATATTAAGTACAACTCCCCAACGAAGTCCCTTCTTAAGTATGATATGGTCTAGTTAAAGTCCAACTATTAATTTTATTTGTCAAAAGGTTAAGTTGACATGGATTGAAATTAAACGACTAGGTTGATAGTCTGGTTGAGGGGTTCATGTGTAAACGACAACCATAACGTGGCTTACACATGGGATTTCTTGGGCAGTTGGAGGTTACATCAATATTGTTTTATCAAAGGGTTTCAATATTGTTGTTACGAATTATGAGTTTTTTTATGTTAGTTTATTCAGATATGTCTATGTCTCCAATTGATTATTATTTTTCTTGCACAAGTCTTTCAACCGGTCCCTTTTATATGGAAACGCAATTTGATTTTTATCTTCATCACAAACTAGCATAATTTTTTGTGTTGCTTACTACTCCACCTTTTATCTGTTCGAACAATGAGTCAACTGATTGGAAAAAGGAATTGCATAAAAGGTGACAGAAGGTGAATAATATGGCTATACGTTATATTATGAGAATAATGTCACAAATCTTGCAGTTCTAACATCAGGGCATGGACGATGCTCTTAGCATCATGCTGAATCTCAAGAAAATGTTCAGAGAGTCGGACTGAGCGGCTCATTTACATTTGATGAGAGTAATCTTGTTATTTTTATGAGCGAACATAGCTCAGTGCACAAGCATGTCATGCACATGGCAAACTTATTTTGACAAACTTGACTTGCTCAGTAGGAGTATCGATGGTTAGACAAAAGTCGATATTATCCTAAACTCTCTTCCCGATTCTTTTAATTAAGAACTTCCGGCTTTAACGCTGTTATGAGCAGGAAAGGTAATACTCTTTTTGAGTTACTGAATGCTCTAGTTATGGTTAAGGGATAGAGATATGCAAGCACTTGTTATTGCCAAAAGAGGGCTATCTTCTTCGTCGAAAGACAGAAAGAAGAAGGGTCCAAGGGCAAGAAAGACAAATGAAATAGTGGGAGTAGTGGTGTGATAAGATTGAGTATTGTGAAATTTGTTCTTTCAATACTCAAGGCAAAGGGTTAAGGTACTTCACTTGTTGTAGTAACTGAGACATGTCAGCTCATTTACTCAGTCGTGAGTAGTGGATAACGAGAGAAACTGGTCATGCTTGTTGCACCTTACATGGCTTTTTGAGCTGACAAGGAAGCTGAGAGGTGATGTGATGATTGTCTTCATAGGCAACGCGACAAGAGTCGTAGTTATTGCAATTGGGGACTCGTCTTTATGTTCTAAAGACATAGTTTTGTTTTCGAGAGTTCCTTATCATGTTCCAAAATTTTGAATAGATGGATATTATGTCATTTTTGATAGTGGTGTCTCATAAGAAATAACAAAGTTTTCCATTCTGGTATTTTGAACATCTCTCTTTATACTATAACTTTTCTACATAATACCTTTATATTGCATGTACATCACCGAACAAAAGAAAGAGAAAAGTTAAGGTCAATCTCTCATGAGGATCTTACACATATATTGGTACACTAGATTAGGTCACATCTATCTTAACAGGATCCAAAGGCTCGTGTCTAAATAGTACGTTGGATTCAATCCAGGTTGTACTATCTGGAACCTGCGAATCCTGTATAGAGAAATAGATGGAGACCGGCCCGTTCATGGCAAAGGGGATAAAGGGCCAGTAATGTGTTAGGAATGATCTTTTCTGATTTATTGTAAGGTTTTGGGATTTCAATCCTATTTACTATACCGTGTAATCTATAAGATGGTGTAGTGGAGAGAATAAATAGGTCACTCTTGAAAAAGTTTGTTCGATGATGAGTTATGCATCTTTGCAATTAATTTAAAAGAATCAGAAGGTGGTTATTACTTATTAGCAATAACACACGATTCTTAGAATTGGTCTAGGTGAATAATCAAAAATCCAAGTCAGATATTGTGTTTCAAGAAATTGAAGGCAATATACAGGCGATTCCATAACCCAAGCCAAGTGTTCAAGAGTTTGTACCACAAGACACTGCACACACTTTTGACATATACGTGCCACCCACAACTCCATTGTAGTGGGAGGGTTGTGGGACAACCCGGTCGATTTATGTTCTTGGGAGAATCTTTAGATTCGGTCCCTGATAGTGAATATAAGAAAATTGACCCGGATATCTACTTGTGTAATACTCGTGCTTTTTATGACATGTTTATTTAGCTTAAGTTTAAGTATCTTGGGATTCGATCCCTTGTTTGATTTATTTTTGTGTAACTATGCGTTGTGTTATATGAAGTTCTAGTTTTTGACGAAGTGATGTTGAGATGTTTTTCTATTAATGTGAGAATGATGTAGGATTTTATATCCGTATTTGAGTTCGAGTATTTGAATAATTAGAAATAATTATTTGAATGAGAACGATGAACTCAGAATTTAAATCTGAGTCCGTTTAAACGTTTTTGAAATTTTAGACTTTTGATGATGAATAGTAAATACTGCTATTTCGTCTTTTTGTCGACTTTCAAAAAATCTTACGTTCACGTTGTCGAGAAATATTCTTAGTTTTTCGATACGAGTCCAACGACGAAAGTTTTTATTTTTGAGCGATGAGTGAATAGTAAACCGGAATTTCTCGATAAACGAACCAAGCTCGTTTATCAGAATTTCGAGAACGAACTTACGTTTTCTATATTTATATAGAATTACGAGTGTGATGAAAGTGAGTAGGAGTCGAGAGGGCGAGTAACGAAGAGTACGAGTAATTAGTCGTTAAAACGAGATATTTAACGACTAAGTAGGATTAACACCCTAAATATCTAGGACTACCCTACCTAGTCTACGCCCCTAAACCGCCTATAGGCTGTTACCTTTCTATAAAAGGCGGCTGTGGGTCAGCCCACAGCCATCACTTTCACGCCTGCACACACACACAACACCAAGAACATGCACCACCTTTGAAGCTTCTTCAAGCTTTCGAGCTCCGATCCAAGCACCGAGTCAGGCGCCGATCATCTTTTCGAGCACGTATCTGCGTAGGTAACTTCTCAACCTACGTTTTGATCGGTTTTCTTTTGATTTTCGTCGACGTCGAAAAACATCGATTCTTGACTTTATTTTGAAACAACGATGGATCGTCGTGAGTTTTTAGTATGTTGTTCTTGGGTAGATGTTGAGCATGTTTAATGAAAGAGTTAAGGTTGGTTCGAGCCATAGCAAGGGAACCCAAGAGGGCAGCCCGGCTATGTTCTTTGTCGACGTCACTTGTTCTTCGATTTTTGTTAATCGATGTAACTTGTGTTTTTGTGTGTTTTAGGAGCATGCTAGGTTTGATCCTTGTTTATCTTTGTTTTTGCCAAGCATGATAGATAATAGGATGTACTGTCGTGAACTTAGAAATGCATATTAGGGTTCCATGAGTTTTGTGTTCTAAGTCGAGTTGAGCATGATAAGTTAAGTTTAAGGTTTTTGAGGAGTGTTAGATCGAGAGAGAAGCATGAGTAGTATTTTGTTGAGCATGATAAGTTAAGATTAAGGTTTTGAGTAGTGTTAGATCGAGAGAGAAGCATGAATAGGAAGTTGTTTAAGTTGCAGAGCATGTTTGAGTGTTGAACTGTGAGAGTTAGTGCGTGAATTCCAGCTCTGCCGAGCTAGTCAGCTCCGGCGGCGGAATCCAACTCTGACGAGTGGATTCAGCTCTACCGGGCGAGTTAGCTCTGGCAGTTGAAGTGCTGTTGAACTCAGCTCTAAACTATCGAAGTTTAACTCCTTGAGTCAACTCTGGCCGAGGCGATTCCTCTGGCGAGGCGATTCCTCTGGCGAGGCGATTCCTCTGGCTGAGGCGATTCCTCTGGCGAGGCGATTCCTCTGGCGAGACGATTCCTCTGGCGAGGCGATTCCTCTGGCGAGGCGATTCCTCTGGCGAGGCGATTCCTCTGGCTGGGCGATTCCTCTGGCTGGGCGATTTCTCTGGCTTGCGAGTCAGCTTTGGCTGCCGAGTCAGCTCTGACTGCCAAGTCAGAGTTAAGTGTTAAGTTTTATTTCCCTATTTGAGCTTAAGTATAGGATGTTAGTTTTCTGTTAATGTTCCTTCTTCTTATCGATTCTTCATAACAATGAAGGTTCGTTTGGGAAGTGACGACTCGAGAGAGAGAGTGACGTACTTGTTTGCAGAGACGCAACGAGGTGGGCTTTTTACGCTAAAATCAAGATGTTTACGCGTTTGATATTATGATGTATGATGTATGATGAATTGATGTATGATGATGCATGATGTATTGACGTATTGATGTATGATGAATGACTAAATGGATGTTAATTTGATGTTTTATTTTCCTTTCAGAGCATGAACTGAAAATATATTTTGAAGTTATTGTATTGCCAAATATTGATGATTTAGTATGTTATCTATCTGCATGAGAAATGATATCGGTTCTACACGAGGTAGAATTAGTGTACACAGTGATCGTGAGTCAGCTTCCAGGTTGGCCGATTTCAGTGCTGCAGAGGGAGGCCTCCCTCTCAGTACATACGTTAACAGATACAATACTTACTTGAAAACATAGACTGCGCAGTCAACTTTGAGAACGAAAATGAATTTAGCAAACATAAGGTTTTAGACAAATCCTCTTATGCTTTGTTTAAAGTATGGCAATTACAATTTATAGCTTTATAAAGCATGATATGTGATGTTTTGGCATGTGTTCACTGAGTGCTTTTGTACTCAGCCCTGCATATGTTTTTCTAAAAATGTGCAGGTTGAGCCAGTGTGATGATGGTGCTGCAATGAGCAGAGTTACGGGGTTGTTAATAAAGATGTAACATGTCTAGAATATGTCTTCATACATATGTCTAGCTACTTTTTCGCTGCAGATTACTTTCAGTACTTATGTCGTACTTTAAGTTTAAGATGATGTTTTGTTGATGTAATAACTTAATTATCGTATTATTAAGTTTTATGTCATCTTTGACGATGAAGCGCAGTCTGTTGGTAAGACGCTTCCCCTCCAATCAATAGGTCGGGGGTTCGAGTCACCCTAGGAGCTAGAGTGTGAGTGGGTTTTTTCCTTTCTTTGGTTTTAACAAATTTAAAAAAAAAAAAGTTTTATGTCATCTTTCTTTAATGCTTAATCTGAGTCTTACGCTGTCTTTCATTAGACCGTTTTATTTCGCATTAATGAGTATTAATTGACGAGTCTTATTAAAATGAGTAAGTTTATGGTTTTAAATGACGCTCCTTTCTTCCCCTTCTTCTTTAACCCCGTCCCTAGTCGTGGATCACTCGGCCTAGCTATCCTTAGCTAGGGCGGGCTGCGACAGAGTGGTATCAGAGCTTTGGCTTGTAGGTTAAAGCTCCAAAGCTCTGAATTAGGAGTCTTGAGTTGAGTCTAGAATGAGTCACCAGGCTAATAATTATTAACAACCGTAAGCTCAACGCACCATCACACCAAGCTCAACGAGGTATGTGAAAATTTCAAAGTTTATTCGTCATTAAATTTTGATGAGCATGATGTTGATTTTACATGATGAATTATGTTGTTATACTTTGAAAATGCATAGCCTGAGTTTGAGCATGACTGCATAATAACTCGTTATTAATTATTATGTTGCATGGATTATGAAGTGACGTATGATGTGACGTTTTTGTGATGTGAATTGTTTGAGCAGTTGAGTTGAGTCACGATGATTTAGATACAGGAATCTAATATCATTGTTTAGAAAGATTTGCTACTAAGTAGAGGGATGAAATGAGAACTTAGAGCTTAAGCTTGAGAGATTAACATTTGCTTTTAAGTACTTGTTTGTTTGAGTTTTGATTGTGCTTGTTTATGTTTCTTGAGTTGAGTCGGGTTAGTACTTCGAGTCACCTTTAAGTTTTCCTTATAGGATGGCTAGGATTATCCGCACCGCGCGAAAGCGGACGACAGCGAGATCGACCCCGGCACAGGTCAGGCATGAGTACGAGACATATGGCATCTGCTACCGAGACACGATGGCAGAGTTCCTGGCGCACTACCATAGACTGTGGCTAGAGGCCAGCCTTCGAGCAGGGGTTACTGGTCTTGATGGCATCATGCGCCTAGTCAGTGTGCTGCCGGACGAGTGGCAGAGATGGGCAGGAGCTATGGCCCCCCATTATATCCACCGCGTGGGACAGGCCTTCGATCTCTACGGAGACTTCACTGGTTTCGTGGCCGTGTTGAGCCATCAGTTTCTGGCTTGGGGAGTTCCCCCTATTGGACCGCACGAGAGGCCGTTCGATTTGGGCCGAGCCTTTGTGATTGAGCCGCCCGAGTTTGGGTCATACCACGACGAGTCAGTGCCAGCTCCAGCCCCTCAGGCTGTACGATCGCCTAGTACGGTTGACAGGCCGCCATCTCCGTACTACACTCCATCTCCTTACTGTGTACCCTCACCTACCATTCCCGTTGTTCCCAGAGTTGGTCACCAGGACCAGTGCGAGGCAGGAGGATCTCGCCCCGCAGGAGTTCAGAGGTCTGCCGAGGACGACCCAGAGCAGCAGGTTCCAGTAGGGACGTGCCGTCTTGAGATACTGGACCCACACGAGATGGGGTTCGTCACAGACACTCAGATTCTCTACGCGGATCTGCTGATGGGATGCCTTTCGCACCGGGAGCTCCAGGAGAGATTGGTAGCCATCGAGTCCGTCTTTGGAGAGGATCCGATAGAGGTTAGGGTTGAGGGCGACGATGAGGAGGAGCCGATGGAGCACCCGATAGAGGCTATAGCCGAGGACGAGGATGAGAAGGAACCGATGGAGGCTATAGCCGAGGGCGAGGATGAGGAGGAGCCGATGGAGGATGCGATAGAGGCTGTAGTCGATGACGAGGACGAAGAGGAGCCAATGGAAGATCCAGCGGAGGTTAGAGCCGATGAGGACCGCGAGAGTGTGGGCAGTACGCCCTGGCCGTAGTTTTTCTTTTATGTTGTGATGTATATATATAGATGGGAGGATGCTAGTACTTGATGTTTTGACATGCTTAGATAGGCATGTGTATATATTTTTGCCCTAGATGCTATGTAGATAGATGTTCCTAGTTTGCTTTAGTAGCAACTAGATGAGCAGTCGGTAGAGTGACCGTATGAGGTCCATACCGAGACATAGTACTATCTATGATGTTAGCTTAGAGCGACATCATAATAAGTACTATGGTATTTTTGTAAGTCCTCTAAAGAGGCAACCTTATGATGGGTATATATGGTTGACCCGAGTGGTCTTTTGCTAGCATTTATAAGCTTTATTTCTTTTTATGAATATTGTGTGAACGTAATTGTTTCCTTGACTTGAGTTTAGTTTCAGCGAATCTTAGAAACGATGTGCGATGCAAGACTTACCTTCTGTTAATACAGAATGCCTCCGAGACGCAACCAAGGGCGTAATTTAGATGACAGGCGGGAAGATACTTCCCCGCCACCACCGCAACCCGAGAGGAGAATCGAAGAACTTTTCCTTCGACAAAATTCACCCGGATTTAGTGGAACTGGAAGTCCACAAGAGGCGGAAGATTGGGTTAGAGCCTTGGAGAGGATCTTTAAGTTCCTCAGGTGTAATGATCAGGAAAGGATGTTGTGCATGTCCTTCCAGTTAACCGGATCAGCCGACTACTGGTGGGAAGCACGACAGAAGACCCTGACACCCGAGCAAATAGAGAACTACACCTGGGAACAATTTAAGACTACACTTTTCGAGAAGTACGTACCGAGGAGTTATCGCAAGCAGCGAGAAGCTGAATTTGCAAATCTGAAGCAAGGGAAGAAATCGGTTGCAGAGTATGACCGAGAATTCTGTGACTTATCACGTTTTGCTCCACAGAAGGTGGACACTGATGAGAAGATGTCTGAGCTTTTCTGCGCCGGTTTGAGGCAGGACATTAGGGTAGTATTGGCAAGTCAGGCCGCACTATCATACACTGAGGTGTTGAATCGAGCCTTAGATATGGAGTTGGCTATGCAGCCAGAGAAAGTACTGCAAGCACCTGCACCGCCGCTAACTCAGACAAAAGTACCTGGAGGACAACAGAATGCGCCTCCAGCACAGAGTGGGAAGAGAAAATGGGAGGACAGAGGACAAGGCAACAGAAAGCCGTGGCAAGGACAAGGCCAACAACAACAGGGTAAACAACAATACCCTGGACAGTCATCAGGACAACCGAGGACGCCGCCGTGTGCCAAGTGCAACAAGATGCACTTGGAGGTTTGCAAAGCTAGACTAAATGTATGCTACAACTGTGGACAAGCTGGTCATTACTCGTCGCACTGCCCGAGTAAACAACAAGGAATGGCAAAAGGGAAGCCGGATGCGAGTTCGGCTCAGCCCTTGAGAGCCATTATGGGGTATCCGCAACCGCCCCAACAACAGCGCCAGTCGCAAGGTCCACAGAAACAGCAGCAGCAGCAACTACCCCAACCGCCACAGCATCAGAGAGCCTTTGCGCTCAATGAGAAACAGCCCGAGAAAAATCAGGGAAACCTGACAGGTATGGGCAAGATTTTGGATGTACCAGTTATAGTTCTGTTTGATACAGGAGCTTCGCATTATTTTATTGCTCAAGCATGCGTAGATACTTTCAAACTGGAACCAAAACTAGCTACACCCGAATTGAGAGTAATTACTCCTGTAGGTAAAGCTACTACAGTTTCTCACGTGATCTCTAACATAGAGCTTGAGTTAGGACCACTAAGGATGAAAGCAAGAACCTTGCACTTAATGCCTATGTGGGACGTAGACATTATTATAGGAATGGATTGGTTAGCAGAGAATTTTGCCACGATTGACTGTAAGAAGAGGATGATAACTTTCCAGCCACCTGAGAAAGAACCGATGTGCTTTCATGGCATAGATAGAAGTAAGAGAGTCCCAACCGTTTCGGCACTTCAAGCGTCGAAGCTGATGAAGAAGAAAGGAGCACAAGCTTACCTAGTTTACTTGAATGATGAAGTAGAATCAAGTAAGAACTTAGAGGATGTAGCAGTGGTAAGGGAATATGGAGATGTATTTCCCGAGGTGTTACCAGGATTGCCACCAACGAGACAGTTGGAGTTTACTATCGACTTAGAACCTGGTTCAGCACCAGTGTCGAAGGCACCCTACAGAATGGCACCTAAAGAGCTGCAAGAATTGAAGATTCAGTTGCAGGAACTGCTCGAGTTAGGTTTTATCTGACCTAGTGTATCCCCGTGGGGAGCACCAGTCCTTTTTGTCAAAAAGAAGGATGACACTTTAAGAATGTGCATAGATTATCGCGAGCTGAATAAATTGACACTCAAGAACAAATATCCTTTACCAAGGATAGACGACTTGTTTGATCAATTAAGAGGAGCGAGCGTTTTCTCGAAAGTTGACTTGAGATCGGGTTATCACCAGTTGAAGATTCGACAGGAAGATATACCTAAGACAGCTTTTCGAACGAGGTATGGACACTATGAGTTCATAGTTATGCCATTCGGTTTGACGAACGCCCCAGCAGTATTCATGGACCTCATGAATCGAGTGTTCCATCAATACCTGGATAAATTTGTCCTAGTCTTCATAGATGATATACTCATCTATTCGAAGAATAAGCAAGAGCACCAACAACATCTGAGAGTAGTGTTGGAAACGCTTAGAGCTGAGAAGCTTTTCTCCAAATTCACCA
Organism: Salvia miltiorrhiza; assembly: GCF_028751815.1. Classification (NCBI taxonomy): domain Eukaryota; kingdom Viridiplantae; phylum Streptophyta; class Magnoliopsida; order Lamiales; family Lamiaceae; genus Salvia; species Salvia miltiorrhiza. Next base: position 38,170,308 of record NC_080391.1, read on the forward strand.
AGTGTGAATTTTGGTTGAACGAAGTAACGTTTCTAGGACATATTGTTTCATCCGACGGGATTAAGGTTGACCCCGCCAAAGTACAAGCCGTACATGAGTGGAGATCACCAACTACGCCTAACGAGATTCGCAGCTTCTTAGGCTTAGCAGGTTACTATCGTAGGTTTATTGAAGGATTTTCCACGATAGCAAGACCGATGACCCAATTACTTAGAAAAGAAGCTAAGTACAATTGGACCGAGGAATGCGAGAAGGGTTTTCAAGAACTCAAGAGGAGGTTGACTACAGCACCAGTGCTGACAGTCCCAGAAATGGATAAAGAGTATACCATCTATACAGATGCGTCAAAGAATGGGCTAGGATGTGTTCTGATGCAAGAAGGAAGAGTGATAGCCTATGCTTCACGACAACTTAGACCCCACGAGATAAATTATCCAACACATGACTTAGAACTTGCAGCCGTTGTGCATGCCCTGAAAATTTGGAGGCATCATCTCTACGGAGTTAGATGTGAGATTTTCACGGATCACAAAAGTTTGAAATACTTTTTCGAGCAAAAGGATCTTAACATGAGGCAGAGGAGATGGCTCGAATTAGTAAAGGACTATGATTGCGGCATTAATTATCACCCCGGAAAGGCCAATGTAGTAGCCGACGCATTGAGCCAAAAAGTCTCGTCAAAGTTAGGATGTCTTCTCACGAGGGAGGATGAGCTTATAAAGGACTTTGACAAGATGAGGATAGAGGTGATAGAACCACCAGGAACAATAGCGAGTATCGTTGCGACGATGCCTAGTTCGAGGAAAATGGTGGTTGAAGCACAAAGAAAGGACGAGAAGATGAAAAAGTTACGAGAGAAGATAAGGACAGGAGATCTCAAGAACTACCAAGAAGCATCAGACAATGCTATCTTGTTCGACGGGAGAATATGCATTCCCCACAATGAGGAGCTTAAGGATAAGATCATGAGTGAAGCTCATGACACACCTTACACCGCTCACCCTGGAGGTACAAAGATGTACCAAGATTTGAAACAGGGATTTTGGTGGGACGGAATGAAACGAGACATAGTTTCGTTTGTAGAACGATGCTTAGCTTGTCAGCAAGTGAAAGCATTACACCAACGACCCTATGGGAAGTTGAACCCATTGGAGATTCCCGAATGGAAATGGGATCACATAGCAATGGATTTTGTGACGGCTTTACCCAAAAGTCAGAGAGGAAATACAGCGATTTGGGTAATTGTAGATCGACTAACGAAATCTGCACATTTCATACCGATTCCGATCACGTATGGATCAGATAAGTTAGCACATCTGTACGTCCGCGAGGTAATAAGATTACATGGAGTACCGGTGTCGATCACCTCAGATAGAGACTCCAAATTTACGTCACGCTTTTGGATGAGTCTACAGAAAGAGTTGGGTACAAGGTTGAATTTTAGCACAGCCTTCCATCCCCAAAGTGATGGACAGTCCGAAAGGACTATCCAGACGTTAGAAGATATGCTAAGAACTAGGAGTACAAGGTTTTAGCGTAAAAAGCCCACCTCGCCGCACAGACCTACATTTCGAGATAGGAGACAAGGTTTTCTTGAAGGTTTCACCTTCGAAAGGGATAAATAGATTTGGGGTAAAAGGGAAGCTTAGACCCAGATTTATCGGCCCATATGAGATCTTGGAAAAGATAGGTCCAGTAGCATATAGGTTGGCTTTACCGCCTAACTTTGGAAATGTGCATAACGTGTTCCACGTATCACAATTGAGGAGATATGTTTTCGACCCAAAGCATGTGGTCTACCAAGAGGAAATGGTCATAGAACCAAACTTAAGCTATGAAGAAAGTCCCGAGATAATTCTAGATCGTAAGATCCAACAATTGAGAAGCAAATCAATTGCATTGGTAAAGGTCCAATGGAGACACCACGGTTACGAGGAAGCGACGTGGGAACTTGAAGACAAGATGCGGGAGAAATACCCGGAACTTGTTCAGGAGGGGTAAATTTCGGGACGAAATTTTGTTTAAGGAGGAGGGTATGTAATACCCGTGCTTTTTATGACATGTTTATTTAGCTTAAGTTTGAGTATCTTGGGATTCGATCCCTTGTTTGATTTATTTTTGTGTAACGATGCGTTGTGTTATATGAAGTTCTAGTTTTTGACGAAGTGATGTTGAGATGTTTTTCTATTAATGTGAGAATGATGTGGGATTTTATATCCGTATTTGAGTTCGAGTATTTGAATAATTAGAAATAATTATTTGAATGAGAACGATGAACTCAGAATTTAAATCTGAGTCCGTTTAAACGTTTTTGAAATTTTAGACTTTTGACGATGAATAGTAAATACTGCTATTTCGTCTTTTTGTCGACTTTCAAAAAATCTTACGTTCACGTTGTCGAGAAATATTCTTAGTTTTTCGATACGAGTTCAACGACGAAAGTTTTTATTTTTGAGCGATGAGTGAATAGTAAACCAAAATTTCTCGATAAATAAACCAAGCTCGTTTATCAGAATTTCGAGAACGAACTTACGTTTTCTATATTTATATAGAATTACGAGTGTGATGAAAGTGAGTAGGAGTCGAGAGGGCGAGTAACGAAGAGTACGAGTAATTAGTCATTAAAACGAGATATTTAACGACTAAGTAGGATTAACACCCTAAATATCTAGGACTACCCTACCTAGTCTACGCCCCTAAACCGCCTATAGGCTGTTACCTTTCTATAAAAGGCGGCTGTGGGTCAGCCCACAACCATCACTTTCACGCCTGCACACACATACAACACCAAGAACACACACCACCTTTGAAGCTTCTTCAAGCTTTCGAGCTCCGATCCAAGCACCGAGTCAGGTGCCAATCATCTTTTCGAGCACGTATCTGCGTAGGTAACTTCTCAACCTACGTTTTGATCGGTTTTCTTTTGATTTTCGTCGACATCAAAAACGTCGGTTCTTGACTTTATTTTGAAACAACGATGGATCGTCGTGAGTTTTTAGTATGTTGTTCTTGGGTAGATGTTGAGCATGTTTAATGAAAGAGTTAAGGTTGGTTCGAGCCATAGCAAGGGAACCCAAGAGGGCAGCCCAGGTATGTTCTTTGTCGACGTCACTTGTTATTCGATTTTTGTTAATCGATGTAACTTGTGTTTTTGTGTGTTTTAGGAGCATGCTAGGTTTGATCCTTGTTTATCTTTGTTTTTGCCAAGCATGATAGATAATAGGATGTACTGTCGTGAACTTAGAAATGCATATTAGGGTTCCATGAGTTTTGTGTTCTAAGTCGAGTTGAGCATGATAAGTTAAGTTTAAGGTTTTTGAGGAGTGTTAGATCGAGAGAGAAGCATGAGTAGTATTTTGTTGAGCATGATAAGTTAAGATTAAGGTTTTGAGTAGTGTTAGATCGAGAGAGAAGCATGAATAGGAATTTGTTTAAGTTGCAGAGCATGTTTGAGTGTTGAACTGTGAGAGTTAGTGCGTGAATTCCAGCTCTGCCGAGCTAGTCAGCTCCGGCGGCGGAATCCAACTCTGACGAGTGGATTCAGCTCTACCGGGCGAGTCAGCTCTGGCAGTTGAAGTGCTGTTGAACTCAGCTCTAAACTATCGAAGTTTAACTCCTTGAGTCAACTCTGGCCGAGGCGATTCCTCTGGCGAGGCGATTCCTCTGGCGAGGCGATTCCTCTGGCTGAGGCGATTCCTCTGGCGAGGCGATTCCTCTGGTGAGACGATTCCTCTGGCGAGGCGATTCCTCTGGCGAGGCGATTCCTCTGGCGAGGCGATTCCTCTGGCTGGGCGATTCCTCTGGCTGGGCGATTTCTCTGGCTTGCGAGTCAGCTTTGGCTGCCGAGTCAGCTCTGACTGCCAAGTCAGAGTTAAGTGTTAAGTTTTATTTCCCTATTTGAGCTTAAGTATAGGATGTTAGTTTTCTGTTAATGTTCCTTCTTCTTATCGATTCTTCATAACAATGAAGGTTCGTTTGGGAAGTGACGACTCGAGAGAGAGAGTGACGTACTTGTTTGCAGAGACGCAACGAGGTGGGCTTTTTACGCTAAAATCAAGATGTTTACGCGTTTGATATTATGATGTATGATGTATGATGAATTGATGTATGATGCATGATGTATTGACGTATTGATGTATGATGAATGACTAAATGGATGTTAATTTGATGTTTTATTTTCCTTTCAGAGCATGAACTGAAAATATATTTTGAAGTTATTGTATTGCCAAATATTGATGATTTAGTATGTTATTTATCTGCATGAGAAATGATATCAGTTCTACGCGAGGTAGAATTAGTGTACACAGTGATCGTGAGTCAGCTTCCAGGTTGGCCGATTTCAGTGCTGCAGAGGGAGGCCTCCCTCTCAGTACATACGTTAACAGATACGATACTTACTTGAAAACATAGACTGCGCAGTCAACTTTGAGAACGAACATGAATTTAGCAAACATAAGGTTTTAGACAAATCCGTTTATGCTTTGTTTAAAGTATGGCAATTACAATTTATAGCTTTATAAAGCATGATATGTGATGTTTTGGCATGTGTTCACTGAGTGCTTTTGTACTCAGCCCTGCATATATTTTTCTAAAAATATGCAGGTTGAGCCGGTGTGATGATGGTGCTGCAATGAGCAGAGTTACGGGGTTGTTAATAAAGATGTAACCTGTCTAGAATATGTCTTCATACATATGTCTAGCTACTTTTCCGCTGCAGATTACTTTCAGTACTTATGTCGTACTTTAAGTTTAAGATGATGTTTTGTTGATGTAATAACTTAATTATCGTATTATTAAGTTTTATGTCATCTTTCTTTAATGTTTAATCTGAGTCTTACGCTGTCTTTCATTAGACCGTTTTATTTCGCATTAATGAGTATTAATTGACGAGTCTTATTAAAATGAGTAAGTTTATGGTTTTAAATGATGCCCCTTTCTTCCCCTTCTTCTTTAACCCCGTCCCTAGTCGTGGATCACTCGGCCTAGCTATCCTTAGCTAGGGCGGGCTGCGACAACTTGAAATTAGTGGGAGACGAGAATGATTATTCCTGGCACGCCTCAATGGATTCAGTAATGCAATCCTTTAAGAATATGTGTGTATACTAGAAAATCTTGCTACCAGAAGGCAGTAAAGCCATAGGTCGGAAGTGAGTATACAAGATAATGATAAGTTCGAATGAGCAAGGTCATAGCTTTTAAAGCTAGACTGGTGGCGAAAGATTATACCAGTGTGAGGGTATAGATTTTGATGATGTTATTTTGTCAATTTTCTATGCTCACTTAAGGTTATGGGAGAGGGGAAGAGAAGCATCTCGTGTCATTGGTGATATGGTTTACCTCGCATTTTATGTAGATAATATCCTCCTAATTAGCGATAAAGTAATGGTTATCCGAATAGTTTCATATGAAAAACTAAGGAGATATAATATACATCTTTGTGATCAAAGTTATAAGGGATCACTTGAAAAAAGATGTTGGGCTTATCTTGAGTGTCCTACAATGATACTGTGAATACTCGTTTTAGTATCTTTACCGCCAAGAAAGGATTGCAACCTTTTAGCTATGACGTTCCTTTATCTAAAGACAAATGTCTTAAGATGCCTATTCAGGTTGATGAAATGAAGGCAGTATTCTACATTTCCGCAGTAGATTGCCTCATGTATGGATTGCTATGTACGAGACCTGATATTTGTTATGTAGTTAGCATGGTTGTAAAATATCAGTATAGTCCTAGTTAAGGACATTGATTGTGGTAACTTATATTCTCAAGTCCCTGACTAGAGAATAAGGATAGTTTACCAGTTAAACAGTTTAGTTCTTTTTGGATTATACGGTTTCAGATTTCCAGGCTGACCGAAATAAATAAAAATTACCTCATGTTATGTGTTTTGGGAAGTAAAAACCATTTGGTTTGACTACTACCTCTAGGATCTAAGAGTGATTCCTAGTTTGTGTGAGAGCATAACCTTCGTGATAACTCAAGTGCAGTAGCAAACTCTAAGGAATCCAAGAACCACAAGGAGTCAAACACATGGACAGTAAGTACCAAGTTATAAGGTTATTCGTAATTCGACGTTATGTGCTCTTAGAATAAATTCACACATACTGGAGAAACCTACTAATCCTTTCAGAAAAATAGGCTTATCGCAGATGGTCATTGCAAGATGGGTACGCGATTAATGCCACCCACTTAGGAAACTTTAAGTATAAGTGGGAGAAGTGTTAGGTGTTAGGAAAATAGACACATTGTATACTAAAATTTTGCTTTAGTATAAGTGGGAGATTGTTGGATTTGTATACTGAAAGTAAGAACTTTTATGCTTGTATACAATGATTCCTAAGTTCACTATGTAATCTCCTATCCGAATTGTTCATAATTACATATGTATGTCCAATTATCTCTATATAAGTAGATTATATGGTGTGTTGTAGATCACAGAAGACCATATAATTGGAATAACCTTATGAGATATAAAATTGATCACAGCCGAGACGACTCTAGGACGAGTTGTTGGTTTAGGCTGCTGTATAGATGGAAGTAGTTTGTCTTGACTACTTGTCTATACTGGTGCGTGTAAACGTATTGATAGGATCACAGTGAGATGTATTCTTCTGTCTGACCTAAGTGAAGAATCAAGATCTCGATGGCTTAATTAAACCTAAATCCTAATGAGATTTCAGGTGTATATATAAATTTGTGTATCACTTTGATTTACTATGGGTGAGAGTTACATATTAACTTGAGTACCCTGTATCTTGGGTGATAGCAATTTATATATGACATTTGGTAATCTGTATTAGGTGACCATATCCGGTATAGGATGATAACATCCCCTTAAGGAGCTTAAAAGGTTTATTGCACTAAACCCTGCAGGTTGATGAAGTTCAGGTGCAATAATAAGGTTGAGTGGTACTACTTAAGGATTAATAAGAAATTAATCAATATAAGCTGTCAGAAGCTTTAATTAATTAATGGATGTTGGATATCTTAAATACGGGGGGTTCGATAAGTCTAAATACAAGCCCCGACTCATCATCGACAATAAAGGGGTAAGTCAATATTGATTCTCTAGTGGAATGAATTAATATTTATGAATTAATTATGACCTGGGTTGATCATAATAATTAATTCATTTAAGGCCCATCTTTATTCCTTGTATTTGATCCCTGGGCTGGCCCAAAGACTCCTGAGCCTATTAGGAGAAAACTAACTTAACTCATAAGTCTTGCCTATATCCTGTATTTATGATTATAAATACAGTTCAGCTCTCAGAAAAGAATTGACCAGACGTAAAATTAATTACGGAGAATTAGGTTTTCTGAGAGAGTTGAGCGGCGCCTGTTGAGTGGGTCTTTTTTTTTGGAGAATCTTTGAGGATCGTCGTCCATCCGACATCGGAGATTGAGCGGGATACAGTCCAGAAGATCATAGCTGGAGTCAGTTTTTCGCAGGAAATCGAGTTCTGGCAGTCTCCGAAGAATGACCATAACTTCTGCTACAGAACTCCGATTTAGGCGAAACAGGCGGCCATGGAAAGCTCTTTCAAAGACAAAGAAGTCTTATTTCTGGGAAGAATACCATTTGAGGACGTTTGAGGCTGCAAATGAAGGGTTGAATTTGGTTGACCTGTTCCGCGACGAATTGATGAATTCTTCAGGTATTTTTGAACTCCTCGGTGCAGTATTTAAATTAATAGGAGCATGCTAGGTTTAATCGATGTATGGTGAATTAAGATAATCCAAGAGATGATCCTTGGGCATATCGAGTATTAATTAAGTTTAATATTCCTTCATTTATTTCATTTGATTATTTCCTTTCTACTGATATGATAGGATCAGTTCTATTTTTCTGTCAGTACCACTTACCTTGCAAAATGATAGGATATTTTGTTTAGGGGGAACTTCAGTCACCTCGTCTAGAATTCTACTTCTTTGTCGTTGCTTGTTTTAGGACTACTTGTAAGGTTTTGGCATCATCAAAAATGGAGAAATTGTTGGGACACAAAAAGATATCGAACCTCCTGGTTTTGATGATACCAAAACCATTAGAAAGCTTCTTCTTCTTCTTCTTATATTTCATTTTATGGGCTCAAGTGTTTAGTCCTCACTTGTCTTGACTTAAGCGGCAAAGACTGAAGATCAGCTGACTGAAGATCGAAGATTGAAGTCACCAGTAAAAGATATTCATGCAATACATGACAGCGTCGAACCGAAGCCTAAATCAAGTACCAGTCGACATTCTACATCGGACTGAACTGAAGAGTATCAGACACGCCACATTAAATGATCAAGTACAACAACATTAAATGGCGAAGATTTGAAGATCGTCCTTGCAAGTACCAAAGCTTCCCTTTGCGTGTAAAGATGCAGAAGCAACATACTCCAAGGACAAAATAATTCAAATATTTGCAACATGGAGTATCTGAAGATTGCCACCACAGCCCAAGAAGTGACATCATCTCACAACTGCAGAAATCCTGAAGACTATCTCTCCAATGGATCTATTCAAGACTTCGCCTATAAATAGAGCTTGAGGAACGCCAACAATCTTCACCGATTTGAAGACATACGCTAAAGCTCTGTCAAATTCATGAGCCAGCATTTCCATAGGTAGAATTTCGAATCGAAGAAAAGAGTAATCAATTGTTGTAAAATCAGTCTAGCTGATTATCTAAACTCTCTTAGTAATTTAGTCATTTCTTGTTTTATCTTTAGCCTAGAATAGATTACTTGAGAGCCTATTCTCAGTAGTCTTAGTTGGAAGAGTCCAAACCCCTTTTCAACCGAGAGAAAAGAGTGTTTGAGTGGTTGTTTAGTACCAGGAAAACTAAACAGTTAGGTTCATTGGCACCTGGTAAGCCAAGTGTGGTTGTTTAGTACCAGGAAAACTAAATAGAACGGTTCCTTGGCACCCGGTAAGCCAAGAAGGAAATCCAACTCAGAGTGCATTGGTAGGTTTTTTGTGCACCTATATGCATTAACCCAGAGTGTTTGTTAGACTAATCATCTGACCGTGGAGTAGGAATGTTGTTTCCGAACCATGTAAAAATCCTTGTGTTCTTTATCTGTTTTCAGTTTTTCCTTATTTGTGTTAAATCTGTTTTCAACTGAACTGGATTAACTGAAAAGCGTAACTAAGGATTTTACCAATGACAAACCTTTTCTAAAGGCTATTCGTACTAAGTTTAAATTCCCCTGCTGAGTTATAAGTCTAGCTGATGATTCAACTAATAGTCAGCGAGATCAATAACTCTACTCTGTTTACAAACTCTAGACTGAAGCCCAGTGCTCAACTGATGTCAAAATTACTGAAGTATTTCAGTATCAGTCTACAACCTATTTCCAATTGAAATTTGGTTAAGTTTATTTTGTTTTGCGAAAAATAGTCTACAGGTGTATTCTCCCCATACACCTGTCCAGTTAACCCTCCGGGACCCAACATGTTTGCTTTATTCAATCTTATTGTATTTTATTTTAATAGTATGAGTAACTAATTTCTTGATTCAGTGAGAATAATGAAGCACTAGTCTAAAATCTGTGAGACCTAATTATGTGTTTAATTGATTTAATTGGATTTTCATTTGTTCCCTGAGCAGAGTGCTTTAATCTGGTTTTCTTGAGCCTGATCACCTTAGGTTAATTCAGATTAGTGCCAATTAGTTCCCCTAATCCATAATTTTTGGAATCGAGCTAATTAGTGACGAAGCTATCATATCGGTAGTAGGGAATAAATTGGGAGACGAATTATTACTTGCATTTCTTGGGTAATTTGTCTAAATTGGGTTCCTTCATCTTAATGCTATTGAAACATCAAATGTAGGTCTAGCGTCTATAACTAGGTTGTGTTTTAATCAGGGAAATAGTTAGGTCTGGCGTCTACAGCTGACTATCGATAAAATAAGTGGAATTGGGGTACGTCTGCTGCATTCACGGTAGTTTATAACTGGTTGGTCCATGAGAATTAATTTATCTTTGCGTCTATGATCAGAGTAGTGACTAGTGTGGATTTATTCGAATCGAATCCGTTTTATTCTTGATTTATATCTTGTTGCTATTTTAGCCTATTTATTATTTTTCTTAGTTATTAATCAATATCTCTCAAATTTAAGACGTGGTGGCTACACCAAACTTGATCTTTAGGAAATTGAGTGCATTTACCTATTTTCTGTGGTTCGACCCTACTTATTGCTATACTAATTTAATTCTTAGTAGGATTGTAAGAATTATTTGGTGGTATACGACGATCACCAATCCCGCACAGTACTTGGTCTGGACAAAAGGTGTACGAGTGTTATGCCCATGAACGATCACCATTTGCTATGTGCATTCCTATTGTTTTATAGGGTATCGTGATGTTTTTGGCGTTTCGCGAAGCTTTTTGTTGATACGTCTTGGATCTCCTGCTTCGCAGAGTTGTACGGGGGTCTCGTTGTAGCCACTGCCATATACGTTATTAATCCAATGCGTTTTGGACGCATTTTGGAGGAAAATAGCAGCCACCGCCGCCTCCGCGCCGCCCGCCGCCCTCGGCGCTCGCTACCGTCGCCCGCCATGCCTTTTCTACGTAGGGGGTAGGTGGCGCCGCAGCCCGCGTCTTTTTCTTGCAGTTACGAAATTCGAGTTTAAAACCCAATTTTAAGGTTTCTTTTTGTACTCATGACCCAGCCAGCCCCCAACTGCGTTTTTACTATGTTTTCTTAGATTTTTGATTGAGAGAAACACATTAGGAACTATTGGATTACACTCGATCGTCGTTTACTTGAATTGGTTGTAAATACTATCTTTTGATTTACTAGTTTCTACAAGCTTTCTTGGTTGTTTATTTGGTTAGATAAATGAACATATTAGATAATGGTATTTGATGTTTATTTATGCTTTTGTCAATTCTATCGCCTAGTTAACGTAGTTAGATCGTTGTTTAATCCATTCTTGAATTCTCCGTTGGTAGTGTATTAGATTTCATCAACACGTTCTTTAGGATTAATGATGATTGGTGTTCTTATGAATTTAGATGCTTGTTCTTCTATCTTGCCAAGATAATTGTTGATTCATGTGTTGGATTAAATTATCGTTTTCTAGATTGTTAGATCATAGCCTAGCTATATGCTTGCTTATTGCGTTCTTTGCCTGATTTCTATCTATTGCCTAGTTAACTTTATATGCTTATTTCAATTACGCTTTAGTTAATTGGTGAGAGAGTGTCAGACCCAATCTTCCGATTAGAGTGTTTAGGTTTATTTTCTGTTTTATGTGCGTAGCATAATCAGAGCCCTGTTTAGCCTTCCTTGTGAGACGACTTGGGTTAGCTTATTACACTAGGATGACCTCGTACGATTGCGAGTCAATCCCTTAGGTGTTTTGGGTTGAGTCAGATCTCAAGTTCTTGCCTCTTTTGCGGAATGCAGCTTGTTTTGCCCAAGATCTTGTCTACTTGTCCTATTGCCTAAAATGTGTCCTCCCAAAAACAAAAGACATAAAAAGAATACTCGATCTAGACCTAAATGACGCTCAAAAGAAGCACGAAAAATGGGCTCGATCGTCAGCCATCCACAATGCTGAAACGTTTGTCAGACTCAAAAGTGAATTTATTGTTGTTGTATATGATGTCTCTCATCATTCGATTTACCTCAAAGACAATGACTCCACAGTGAGCTCCTTTACTTGAGTGATAGTGAAAACATCGAATGTTGTCCTTGTAGCCTTGAGTTTCTCATTTTACCCGGCCTTTAGTGACTTGATAGCTAAATCCAATGCCTATTTCTATTTCTGTGTAGCTTCAGAGATAGTGAGAGCTGTTGAGATGGAATTGTTTCTTTGCTCAAGTGCTGCTTGCTGGGCTGGCTTGGATCTGCTGCTGAATATCGGCCTTGATAGCTATAAGTTGAGTCAGTAAGCTATCAAACTTTACTTGTGCCACTGAGCAGAAGATTTTGATGTTAGTCTGCTGGGCTTTGAAGGTTGTATGGAACTTGGTGAAGGTCTATTCTATCCTATTAGAGCTAGTTGCTCATCAATGGCCTTCAGCTTGGCATCCAGAGATATTTCTTTTTTCTTCTAAGCCAGCAGCAGATCCCTAAAATTCCTGTTGATTTTTGTAAGAGTCTTGATGACTTTGTGATAGTCATCAACAACTTCTTCAGCTCTAATGGATTGATGGCAATGGCAACAGTGGCTGGGACAAGCTGCAGATCAGTCTGTTGCTCCACTTAGACTTATTGTTGGGGGAGAGTTATGGACATAGTTGCTTTATGTACCTCAGTTCCAATGGAAGCTCTTTGGACTTCATCGGCAGTGGTGGTCATGGCATCAGATGCTCCAACCTTCGGTTCCTTGGTAGGGGGTAGAGTAGTTATCCAATGATTTCTCTGTATGTAGTGTGATCCACTGGCTTGCCTTCAGCTCCAGGGTCCGCTTTCCAGTTGGTGTTCATAAGAATCTTCATGGTCTTAGCTTGTTGTACACCAAACTTATTGATCAGCTTTTTGAATCCATGTTCCAGCAGGTACTATGATAATGTGTACCACACTCTTGAAGTTTGCTTGAGTGCATACAATGCATTCTTCAACTTGTACACTTTGTCACCAACCTTAAAGCTTGGAGGTTGTTCCACATAAACTTCATCTATAACAAATCGTACATTTTTTGGTTCGGTTTGATTTTAGACAACCGCCCGAATGCTCACCCCTAGGAGAAGATGGATTGAAGTGAAAATTCTTACGCTTGAGTACCAAATTGTAAAAATATCACATATTATAATTATTTGTTAAATTAAGGCTTGAGGAAATTATAATATCAAAACATATGATATTATTTAGACAAGTAAGATAAGTATCCTGATTTTCTTTCAGCAAGTCTTAAAATAATGAAATTCGATAATTCCAACAATTATTTGTATATACAATGATTTCCAAATGTTATGTAAAATAATAGAGGAGAGAGAAAAGTATCATATTTTAAAATTTTTAATTTGTATAACATTTTTAGTTTAATTTTATTACTAATTTATTATGTATAAAATTAAAGCCAATCTTTAATTTGACATCTATATTAAATATTTTATCAACCAACATGCATGTTTTTCGCCATGTGTGTATTTTAATAAACTTCATACTTGTTCGCTAAAAATGATTAGCAGAATCCAAGGAAATTAAATGCAGGTGGAGAAAATCCAATTAGAATGTGAGATGAAATATAAATTTGAATTAGAAGATCTCGTTCTACAACTTTTCGAGGTTCCTTTTGCTACGTCGTCCTTATTTTTGGATGAACTTATATAAAAGTTTTGCATTTTAATTGTCTCGTTTGGTTTTTTCAAACAACAATCCCTAGGCTTTGTAGGTAAATAAATTAGAAAGCGCTGATGAAATAACCATTTTGAAGGAGGAAATAGGGGTGGTAATTCGGTTTCGGTTATTCGGTTATAACCGTAACCGAACCGGAATTTTGGTTAATCGGTTAACCGATAACCGAAATTGACCGGTTCGGTTATCGGTTATTAGATTTTAAATATACCGGTTATTCGGTTTAACCGGTCGGTTACCGGTTAAACCGAATAACCGATTAATTAACCGATTAATAATAATAATAATAATAATACATATATTTATTATAGTATATAACTCTTATCCCAAATATGAAATATAGAATTCTGAACTAGACCCATTCATATTCGACCCATATAAATGCATGAAATTCAAGTCCCAAAATTATCATCCCAATTCCCACCTTTAATTAAAAGAATTGGACAGATGCTGCTCCACGCCCACCTTTAATTCTCGTCCCAAAATTATCATCCCAATTTGAACTCACCGACCTACCCCTCTTCCTCACTTCGTCCCTTTCACCCCCTTCCCCTCAGACTCTAAAAACTCCTCCGCCGCCGGCAATTGGACAGCTGCTGCTCCACTCCCTACGCCAGCGCTCCCTTCCAGCCCCGACACTGTTCGAGATCGCCAGATCCGACGCCGAGGACGATAAATCCGGAAGAAACCACGTCGCCGCCGACAAGGCTCTCAAAATCCGATGAGGTTGTTGCTTACTGACTTCTGGCGTCGACCCCTTCTCATCGGACTCTCTTCTCTCTCTCAATTTAATCAGCGTCACCTCTGAAATCATCTTCACGTCGCCACCATTCACTTCCAGATCTGATACGCCATGTTTTAACCGGTTAATTCGGTTAACCGATTAACCGATCCGATTAACCGGACCGGTTAATCGGTTAACCGAACCATATATCGGTTCGGTTTTCGGTTATCACTTAGGCCCTTATTCGGTTCCGGTTAACCGGTAAACCGGTTCGGTTATAACCGAACCGGACCGATTACCAGCCCTGGGAGGAAACATAATATTTGGTTACTAATTGAAAAAATACAAAATCTAACCATTTATTACATGTAAAGACTGTTTTGTCCTTAATTAGGGCGGATCGGATTCGAATTTGCGTGCAAAAAAAAAATCTAAGTATATGGCACTAATGACACTAATATGACCATATGTACCATTCGTGCAACACTGTAATACCCGGGCTTTTAATGACTTGTTTAAGTGCTTAAGTTTGAGTAATTATGGTTTAGCTCCCTTGATTGGTTATTTTTTTTTATAGAGATAAGAAGTTCTTTTGTTTATGGTTAGATGATGTGGGATTTTATATCCGTAATTGAGTTGAGTATTTGAATAATTAGAGATAATTATTTGAACGAGAACAATGAACTCGGATTTGAAATCTAAGTCCGTATGTCGTTTTTGAAATTTTAGACTTTTGACAATGAATAGTAAATACTGCTATTTCGTCTTTTTGTCGACTTTCAAAATCTTACGTGCACGTTGTCGAGAAATATTCTTAGTTTTTCGATACGAGTCCAATGACGAAAGTTTGTATTTTTGGACGACGAGTGTATAGTAAACCAGAATTTCTCGATAAACGAACCAAGCTCGTTTATCAGAATTTCGAGAACGAACTTATGTTTTCTATATTTATATGGAATTACGACTGTGATGAAAGTGAGTAAAGGTTGAGAGGGCGAGTAACGAAGAGTATGGGTAGTTAGTCGTTAAAACGAGACGAAACGAGACGAAACGGGATATTTAACGACTAAGTGGGATTAATATCCTAAATATCTAAGCCTACCCTACCAAGACCACCCCACCCCAACCGCCCAAGCCTACCCTTATATATAGGTGGCTGTAGCAGCCACCTTTCTCTCTCATCACTCTCACGCACAAAACACACACACACACCAAGAACACCTTTGAAGCTTCTTCAAGCTTTTGAGCACCGAGACGAGCGCCGATCATCTTTTCGAGCTCGTATCTACGTAGGTAACATCTCTATCTACGTTTTGATGGTTTTCTTTTCGATTTTCGTCGACATCGAAAAACGTCGATTCTCGACTTTATTTTGAAACGACGACGGATCGTCGTGAGTTTTTAGTATGTTGTTCTTGGGTAGATGCCGAGAATGTTTAATGAAGGAGTTAAGGATGGTTCGAACCATAGCAAGGGAACCCAGGAGGGCAGCTCGGCTATGTTCTTCGTCGTCGTCACTTGTTCTTCGATTCTTGTTAATCGATGTTACTTGTGTTTGTGTTTTTAGGAGCATGCTAGGTTTGTTCTTTGTTTATCTTTGTTTTTACCAAGCATGATAGATTGTAGGTTGTACAAACGGATGTACTGTGCGTGAAACTTAGAAATGCATATTAGGGTTTTTCTAGAGTTTTTGTGTTCTAAGTTGAAGTTGAGCATGATAGGTTAAGTTTAAAGTTTTGAGGAGTTAGATCGAGAGAGAACATGTTTGAGTGTTGTTATTGTTGAGTCTGATGCGTGAAATCCAGCTCTGCCGAGCATAGTCAGCTCCGGCAGTTGTTGTGCTGTTGAGTTCAGCTCTGGAAGTTAGCTCTGGAGGACTTCGATTCCTCTGGCATCGATTCCTCTGGCAGGCGATTCCTCTGGCAGGCGATTCCTCTGGCATCGATTCCTCTGGCAGGCGATTCCTCTGGCATCAATTCCTCTGGCATCGATTCCTCTGTCATCGATTCCTCTGGCAGTCGATTCCTCTGGTATGCGGATTCCTCTGGCAGGCGATTCCGCTGGCAGGCGATTCCGCTGGCATGCGATTCCTCTGGCATGTGGATTCCTCTGGCAGGCGATTCCGCTGGCAGGCGATTTCTCTGGCATGCGTTTTCGCTGGCAGGTGATTTCGCTGGCAGGCGATTTCTCTGGCTTGCGAGTTCAGCTCTGGCTGCGAGTCAGCTCTGACTGCCAAGTCAGAGTTATGTGTTAAGTTTTATTTCCATATTTGAGCTTAAGTATAGGAAGTTAGTTATCTTTTTAATGACCCTTCTCCTTATCGATTCTTCGTCAATGAAGGTCCAGGCGGGAAGTGATAGTTAAGGAGGGAAATAACTCTACGCCCGTAGTGGGAACGAATAAGGTGGGCTTTCTTAAAACACGTATATAGAGATCCCCTGCATACAGGCCTCTTATACGAAATGAAATGAATGACATGATATGACTGTATTATTTCAAATGGTGAATGGTTCTTATGAAATGAAATGTTTATGGAAATGATTAATTGATGAATGGTTCTTATGAAAGGAAAGGAAATGTTTATGAAATGATTGTCTGCCAAAAATATTTATGTTTTATGTTTGTATCCTATCTGTGTTGGTTCGCCAACTATAAAGGAAATCGAATTCGGACCCTACGCTAGACGAAGGTTTGCTAGTAAGGGTTAACGTGTACACCAGGGAGGCTGTGTGTCGCTTGCGACCGGTCTTGGCGTCCGTGGAAGGAGGCCTCCTTCCCAGCGCGTTAAAGGAACAGATATGGATCATATAGACCGAAAATGGGATGCGCATCCAACTTTATGAAACGAAAGAAAATGTTTAGTGAGCACGGGTCCTTCAAGTAAAACCCCGTGTGTTACTGTTGGCAGTACAATAAATGTTATAAAATGTTATGTTTCCGGCATATGTTCACTGAGTATTTTTACTCAGCCCTGCATGTTGTTTTCCCTAATGTGCAGGTTGAGCGGGTGATGGAATGGAGTGGAGTTGAGCGGATGTACTCTTTTGATATAGAACAGTAATGTAACCTTGAGTATACATCTTCATATGTATAACTCACACGTATTTCCGCTGCAAGATACTCTGTTAAGCTAATGTTTTATTTCAAGTATGATACTCTTTTGTTGGGTAATCCACTTTGACGGGCCTTCCCGAACAAACGTCTTGTATTTGCCCAAGTGATCAGTTATAATCCTAGTGTTATATAAATAAATGTCTATTTTCGTAAAATGTTTGATTGTTACGTAAATGCCCCTTTCTTTCCCCGCTTCTTAATCCCTTCCCGAGTCATAACCCCGGTTAAGCCATCCTTAGGGATTGCGGGCTGTGACAGAGTGGTATCAGAGCAGTTCGTTTGCTCTGGCCCAAGAATTTTCCTTCAAAAGCCAAGTCTAGATCGAGTCATTTGACTTAAATGAATCTTATGACATCGCTCAACGCTCCATTGCATCACGCTCAATCCGGAAAAAGGTAACTATGGTTTCAATCTTTTAGTAGTGTTATGGTTTTCAATAGTTGCAAGAACGTGATTGTAGAGATATGCTATGAATGAATGTTGAATGCTTTACGTTGGTATGATACACTTTGTGTACTATGTTGATACGATTAGAGGAATGAATGGGCATAAATACGTTTTCAAGGAATATATATTTTTATAAGTTTCATGATCACATTTGCAAGAACATAGATTGATGGATTTATAGGGTATCCCTATAATCTAGATGCTTGAGAATGACGAATGAGTAAATGACTGAACATCACGAATGTTTTGGTTTCCTTCGGGAGACGATAGTTCTTTGAAACTCGAAATAGACTGGAAAGACACGTGCTTAGTTGAAAGCAATGCAAGGGGTTTTGTTATTGTATCTTGAGGGTTTAGAAGACCCAGAATTACCAAGTTCGGGACAATGTTTCCCGTGTTACTGGGAAGTGATTATGTTGGACCTGGCCAGTCCACATGATTCAAATCTCGGTAGACGTCGTTGGGTTTTAAACCCACGTGTTCAACTTTTAGTTGAAAGGACGGATGGATTCATACTCTAGGTCATTTTATTTGACCTAGCAGTTACTCTTTTCTACCATCGGGTTATTCATTTGAGTATCTCAAACAAAATTTTCTGCAACACTTTGTCTTGATATCGTTCAAGTATTGAGCCCATGAAATTGTTGAGTTTATCTAGTGTTTTCTGTAGTAAGGACCTAGATTGTTTACTATGGTGCTTTCATGTTTGAATCAAGAGGAATATGTTATGAATCGAGGAAAGGAATATGCTGAGGATCTTTTATCTTTGAATCACAGAATGCCTTCTAGACGTGCCCCAAGAAACCAAGTAGATGTAGAAATTGAACCGCCACGAAGGGTTGAGGAACTTTTCCTCAAACAAAGTCCACCTTCATTTAATGGAGTTGGGAGTCCAGTGGATGCTGAACTTTGGATTAGGGCGATGGAGAGGATTTTCGATTTCATCCATTGTAATGCACACGAACGTTTGTCATGTGTTGCGTTCCAGCTGACTGGGTCTGCAGACTTTTGGTGGGAGGCCAAAAGGAAGGCGATGACTCCACAACAATTGGCAAATTTGTCTTGGGAAGACTTTAAGACGGAAATATATGACAAGTACATTCCAAAAAGCTACCGCAAGAAAAAGGAAACTAAATTCTACAACCTAAAGCAAAACAAGATGTCTGTAACAGAGTATGATCGTGTTTTCTGCGACATGTCCCGCTATGCTCCACAACAGGTGGATACTGATGAAAAGATGTCGGAGAAGTTTTGTTCTGGTCTTAGGCACGAGATAAAAATGGCACTCGCCAGTCAGGGTGATCTTACTTACTCTGAGGCGCTCAGCAGGGCTTTGGATGTCGAGGCAGCTATGCCCGAGGATCGCCCAACTCAAACTCAAGCTCAGGGAGCAAATGATCGAGGGAAGAGAAAATGGAAAGGTAACAACAATAACAACAGAGGCTACTATAACAGTCAGGATGAGAAGAGGCCTTGGCAGGGAAACATGGTGCCACAAGGGCAAGGACAAGGACAACAGACTCACCCAGGACCCGTTGGAAACAATCAGGGTCAACTCAGGGTACCTGTGTGCCCAAAGTGCTCCAAACAACATTATGGTGTATGTCTGGCTGGCAGTAATACCTGCTTTAAATGTGGTCAGAAGGGCCATTTTGCTAGGAGTTGTCAAGGCAAGGCACCAGGGGGGATGGGAAGGCCGAATCAGTCGGGCCAAGCCCAACCACTCAGAGCTATTCCGGGCCAGCAACTGCCATATCCACCACAGCAACATCAACTTGCACCTCGCCCACCACAACCTCCTCAAGCTAGAGCCTACGCCCTGTACAAGAACAATCAGGGAAACAACCAAGGAAACCTGGCAGGTATGGGTATGTTACTCAACACACCTGTTGTACTTTTGTTTGACACGGGTGCTTCACATTCTTTCATTGCAAGTGCATGCGTCGACACTCTAGAACTCAAACAGGAAAGAGCTAATCAGGATATGAGAATTTCTTCACCAATAGGAGGGGTAACAACAGTTACACACGTTTGCCCAAACCTAGATTTGATTATAGGGTCACTTAAGGTTGTAGCGAACAACTTGCATGTTATACCAATGTGGGACGTGGACTTAATCCTAGGAATGGATTGGCTAGCGAAGAACTATGCCACGATTTTATGCAAGGAACGAGGGATCTCATTTAAATACCCAGGGAAAGACGCTTTGAGTTTTCACGGGATAAGTATGGGTAGGAACGTACCAGTCATTTCAGCCCTACAAGCAAGAAAGATGATGAACAAGAAAGACTGCCGAGCTTTTCTTGTGTACCTAAACGGTGAAGCTGGAACGGAAGGAGCAATCGAAGATGTGGAAGTTGTACGAGAATACAATGACGTTTTTCCAGATAACTTGCCAGGACTACCACCAAATAGGAAAGTGGAATTTACCATTGACTTGGAACCAGGATCAGCACCTGTATCCAAGGCACCCTACAGAATGGCTCCAAAGGAATTAGAAGAGCTAAAGATCCAATTACAGGAATTATTGGACCTAGGTTTCATCAGACCTAGTGTATCTCCATGGGGAGCGCCAGTTTTGTTTGTCAAGAAGAAAGACGACACTTTGAGAATGTGCATCGATTACAGAGAGCTGAATAAGCTAACGCTCAAGAATAAATATCATTTGTCAAGGATAGACGATCTGTTTGATCAACTCAAGGGCGCGAGCGTGTTTTCAAAAATTGATTTAAGGTCTGGGTATCACCAGTTAAAGGTCAGACAAGAAGATATACCTAAGACGACTTTTCGAACAAGATATGGCCACTATGAGTTTGTAGTTGTGCCTTTCGGATTAACAAATGCGCCAGCTGTATTCATGGACCTCATGAATAGTGTATTCCACCCTTACTTAGACAAGTTTGTCTTAGTATTCATAGATGACGTCCTCATCTATTCCAAGAACGAAGAGGAACATCAAGAGCACTTAAGGACTACCTTGCAAACACTAAGGGATGAACGACTTTACGCCAAATTCAGCAAGTGTGAGTTTTGGCTTAAAGAAGTTACATTTTTGGGACACATCGTGTCATCAGAATGAATCAAAGTGGACCCCGCTAAGGTGGAAGCGGTGCAAGGATGGAAATCACCAACAACTCCAAATGAGATCAGAAGTTTCTTAGGATTGGCTGGCTACTATCGAAGATTCATTGAAGGATTTTCAAAAATAGCAAGACCGATGACGCAGTTACTTAGGAAAGGAATCAAGTATACTTGGACTGATGAGTGCGAAAGGAATTTTCAGCAGCTCAAGGACATGCTAACTACTGCACCAGTGCTAGCAGTTCCAGAACCAGACAAGGAATATGTGATCTACACGGATGCGTCGAAAAATGGACTAGGTTGTGTGTTAATGCAAGAGGGAAAGGTGATAGTGTATGCATCGCGACAACTTAGACCACACGAATTGAATTATCCAACCCACGATTTAGAATTAGCTGCAGTAGTGCATGCACTGAAAATCTGGAGACATCACCTATACGGAGTTAGGTGTGAGATATTCACCGATCATAAAAGCCTGAAATACTTTTTCGAGCAAATGGATCTGAACATGAGACAAAGAAGATGGCTCGAACTAGTAAAGGATTATGATTATGGTATAAACTACCACCCAGGCAAGGCCAATGTAGTAGCCGATGCATTGAGTCGTAAGGTCTCGTCTAAGTTAGGATACCTTCTCACGAGGGAAGATGAACTCATTAAAAACTTTGACGAAATGAGGATAGAAGTGATTAAACCACCTAGTACAATAGCGAGTGTTGTTGCGACAATACCCAGTTTAAGAAAGATGGTGTTAGAAGCACAAAGGAAGGATGAAAAGATGGAGAAGCTACGAGGAAGGATAAGGAAATGAGAGCTCAAGAATTACCATGAGGAATTAGATAATGTTATCTTCTTTGAAGGGAGGATATGCATCCCACATGACGATGGACTTAGGAATAAGATAATGAGCGAAGCTCATGACACTCCTTACACTGCCCACCCAGGAAGTACTAACATGTATCAGGACCTAAAACAGAATTTCTGGTGGGAAGGAATGAAACGAGATGTGGCCTCATTTGTTGAAAGATGTCTTGCTTGTCAGCAAGTGAAGGCTTTGCACCAAAGGCCTTATGGTGAGTTACAACCTTTGGATATACCAAAATGGAAATGGGATTATATTGCAATGGACTTCGTCACAGGACTACCAAGATCAAAACGAGGTAACACGGCTATATGGTTATTGTTGACAGACTTACGAAGTGTGCACACTTTATACCAATCCCAATCACTCATGGATCAGATAAGTTAGCCCAACTTTATGTCAAAGAGATTATACGTTTGCACGGAGTACCAAAGACAATTACATCAGACAGAGATTCCAAGTTTACATCTAGATTCTGGATAAGCTTGCAGAAAGAATTGGGGACGAGGTTAAATTTTAGTACCGCTTTTCACCCACAGACAGATGGTCAGTCTGAAAGGACAATTTAGACACTAGAAGATATGTTGAGAACGGTCGTGCTAGATCGGGGTGAAAGTTGGGAACATGTTTTACCGCTCATCGAGTTCGCATATAATAACAGTCATCAAGCCACTATCGCTATGGCACCTTATGAAGCCCTGTATGGGAAGAAATGTAGATCGCCACTTTACTGGGATAAAGTGGGCGAGAGAAGATTTCTAGGGCCGGACACAGTAGGCGAGATGATTGAGATCGTCCATCAAATTAGACAAAGGATCAAGGAGGCCCAGGATAGACAAAAGTCATATGCTGACAAACGCCGAACGGACCTACAGTTTGAGGATGGGAAGAAAGTTTTTCTGAAGGTTTCTCCATCAAGAGGAATCATTAGATTTGGTGTAAAGGGTAAACTTAAGCCACGATTCATAGGACCGTATGAGATACTAGAACGAATAGGTCCCGTAGCCTACAGGTTGGCGCTGCCGCCAAGCCTTGGAAATGTGCACAATGTATTCCACGTGTCGCAGTTAAGGAAGTATGTTTACGATCCAAAGCATGTAATCCATAGAGACGACATTGTCCTTAGTCCAGATATGAGTTATGAAGAAAGACCCGAATCTATTTTAGATCGGAAGGTTCAAATACTAAGGAATAAATCGATACCAATAGTCAAGGTCTTATGGAGACATCATGGTCAAGAAGAGGCGACATGGGAACCCGAGTCTACCATGAAAGAGAAGTACCCAGAGTTGTTTCCTGAGGTACAAATTTCGGGACGAATTTTTTTTTAAGGGGGAGGGTATGTAATACCCGGGCTTTTAATGACTTGTTTAAGTGCTTAAGTTTGAGTAATTATGGTTTAGCTCCCTTGATTGGTTATTTTTTTTTTATAGAGATAAGAAGTTCTTTTGTTTATGGTTAGATGATGTGGGATTTTATATCCGTAATTGAGTTGAGTATTTGAATAATTAGAGATAATTATTTGAACGAGAACGATGAACTCGGATTTGAAATCTGAGTCCGTATGTCGTTTTTGAAATTTTAGACTTTTGACAATGAATAGTAAATACTGCTATTTCGTCTTTTTGTCGACTTTCAAAATCTTACGTGCACATTGTCGAAAAATATTCTTAGTTTTTCGATACAAGTCCAATGACGAAAGTTTGTATTTTTGGACGACGAGTGTATAGTAAATCGGAATTTCTCGATAAACGAACCAAGCTCGTTTATCAGAATTTCGAGAACAAACTTACGTTTTCTATATTTATATGGAATTACGACTGTGATGAAAGTGAGTAAAGGTTGAGAGGGCGAGTAACAAAGACTATGGGTAGTTAGTCGTTAAAACGAGACGAAACGAGACGAAACGGGATATTTAACGACTAAGTGAGATTAATATCCTAAATATCTAAGCCTACCCTACCAAGACCACCCCACCCCCAACCGCCCAAGCCTACCCTTATATATAGGTGGCTGTAGCAGCCACCTTTCTCTCTCATCACTCTCACGCACAAAACACACACACACCCCAAGAACACCTTTGAAGCTTCTTCAAGCTTTTGAGCACCGAGACGAGCGCCGATCATCTTTTCGAGCTCGTATCTACGTAGGTAACATCTCTACCTACGTTTTGATGGTTTTCTTTTCGATTTTCGTCGACATCGAAAAACGTCGATTCTCGACTTTATTTTGAAACGACGACGGATCGTCGTGAGTTTTTAATATGTTGTTCTTGGGTAGATGCCGAGCATGTTTAATGAAGGAGTTAAGGATGGTTCGAACCATAGCAAGGGAACCCAGGAGGGCAGCCCGGCTATGTTCTTCGTCGTCGTCACTTGTTCTTCGATTCTTGTTAATCGATGTTACTTGTGTTTGTGTTTTTAGGAGCATGCTAGGTTTGTTCTTTGTTTATCTTTGTTTTTACCAAGCATGATAGATTGTAGGTTGTACAAACGGATGTACTGTGCGTGAAACTTAGAAATGCATATTAGGGTTTTTCTAGAGTTTTTGTGTTCTAAGTTGAAGTTGAGCATGATAGGTTAAGTTTAAAGTTTTGAGGAGTGTTAGATCGAGAGAGAACATGTTTGAGTGTTGTTATTGTTGAGTCTGATGCGTGAAATCCAGCTCTGCCGAGCATAGTCAGCTCCGGCAGTTGTTGTGCTGTTGAGTTCAGCTCTGGAAGTTAGCTCTGGAGGACTTCGATTCCTCTGGCATCGATTCCTCTGGCAGGCGATTCCTCTGGCATCGATTCCTCTGGCAGGCGATTCCTCTGGCAGGCGATTCCTCTGGCATCAATTCCTCTGGCATCGATTCCTCTGTCATCGATTCCTCTGTCATCGATTCCTCTGTCATCGATTCCTCTGGCAGTCGATTCCTCTGGTATGCGGATTCCTCTGGCAGGCGATTCCGCTGGCAGGCGACTCCGCTGGCATGTGATTCCTCTGGCATGTGGATTCCTCTGGCAGGCGATTCCGCTGGCAGGCGATTTCTCTGGCATGCGTTTTCGCTGGCAGGTGATTTCGCTGGCAGGCGATTTCTCTGGCTTGCGAGTTCAGCTCTGGCTGCGAGTCAGCTCTGCCGAGTCAGCTCTGACTGCCAAGTCAGAGTTATGTGTTAAGTTTTATTTCCATATTTGAGCTTAAGTATAGGAAGTTAGTTATCTTTTTAATGACCCTTCTCCTTATCGATTCTTCGTCAATGAAGGTCCAGGCGGGAAGTGATAGTTAAGGAGGGAAGTAACTCTACGCCCGTAGTGGGAACGAATAAGGTGGGCTTTCTTAAAACACGTATATAGAGATCCCCTGCATACAGGCCTCTTATACGAAATGAAATGAATGACATGATATAACTGTATTATTTCAAATGGTGAATGGTTCTTATGAAATGAAATGTTTATGGAAATGATTAATTGATGAATGGTTCTTATGAAAGGAAAGGAAATGTTTATGAAATGATTGTCTGTCAAAAATGTTTATGTTTTATGTATGTATCCTATCTGTGTTGGTTCGCCAACTATAAAGGAAATCGAATTCGGACCCTACGCTAGACGAAGGTTTGCTAGTAAGGGTTAACGTGTACACCAGGGAGGCTGTGTGTCGCTTGCGACCGGTCTTGGCGTCCGTGGAAGGAGGCCTCCTTCCCGGCGCGTTAAAGGAACATATATGGATCATATAGACCGAAAATGGGATGCGCATCCAACTTTATGAAATGAAAGAAAATGTTTAGTGAGCACGGGTCCTTCAAGTAAAACCCCGTGTGTTACTGTTGGCAGTACAATAAATGTTATAAAATGTTATGTTTCCGGCATATGTTCACTGAGTATTTTTACTCAGCCCTGCATGTTGTTTTCCCTAATGTGCAGGTTGAGCGGGTGATGGAATGGAGTGGAGTTGAGCGGATGTACTCTTTTGATATAGAACAGTAATGTAACCTTGAGTATACATCTTCATATGTATAACTCACACGTATTTCCGCTGCAAGATACTCTGTTAAGCTAATGTTTTATTTCAAGTATGATACTCTTTTGTTGGGTAATCCACTTTGACGGGCCTTCCCGAACAAACATCTTGTATTTGCCCAAGTGATCAGTTATAATCCTAGTGTTATATAAATAAATGTCTATTTTCGTAAAATGTTTGATTGTTACATAAATGCCCCTTTCTTTCCCCGCTTCTTAATCCCTTCCCGAGTCATAACCCTGGTTAAGCCATCCTTAGGGATTGCGGGCTGTGACAAACACTACATAAGAGTCGCAAATTATTACATGCTACCGCCGCATGGTATGCGACGGGTTTGATCCGTTTTGACCTGGATCCGCGTTAGTATCTTATTTAATACATTTTTTAACAACTAAATACAAAAATAAGATTTGGTGCAGTGGCAACAGCTAGTTGCTAACTTTATTCCTTAAGGTGGGGCGGGTTTGGAACCTATTACCCATTTTCTGCTATTTTGTTTTTTTTTTTTTTCTTTTTGTTCTTTTTTTTACTTCTTTGCAATTCTGTTCTTATTTTTTTAACGTTTTTCTTTTCTTTTCCTGTTACTTTAGTTTTTTTGTATTTTATATTTTTAATTTTTTGCATATATATATATATATATATATAGGGTTGGGATCTATGAAGAAGTAACTATATTTCGTTCTGAATAAGTCAATAAATTTACCGAATAAATCACGCGACCGCATGAATAGTTATTTTACTGAATAAACACGTACATTTTTCGTTCATGCGCTTGCGTGATTTATTCAATAAATGTATTGAGATATTCAGCCTTCGTTGTTTCCTTCTACATTTAGCATTCTTTATTGATCCCTTCCCTATATATATATATATATATATATATATAGAGGGAGAGGTTCAAGAAAGAACCATAAATAAAATAAGAGCGGAGAACCATTTTCAGTCATTCGATCATCAAGATTTACGGTGGATGTATCATCTTGTTGGATGAATGTGGATCCTGGGTTCGAATCCTGAATGGAGCAATTTTTTTTTTTTTTTTTTATGTTTTTGAATGCATTAATTTTAACAGCGAATACATTAATTTTTACAGTGAATGCATTAGATTTGATGGTTCTCACAAATAATGTAGTTCTCTCTAGAACCACACCCTATATATATATATATATATTTCTTTTCATTATTTTAGTTTTTTCTTTTATCATTTCTTTTTACTGCTTTTCTTTTGCGTTTTTTTTATTTTACTGTTTTTCTCTTGCATTTTTTTTTTATATATTTTTCAATTTTTTAAACTATTTTTTGTATTTATCTTTTAATTTTTGTTTTTCTAATATCTAGTTTGTTTTACATTTTTTATATTTATCTATTTATTTATGAGTTATTTCAAAAAAAAAATTAAAATTTTGTTTTATTAAATTAAATTCTAAATTTCTTAGTATTTTGTACTTTTTAATTAGTAATATGAAAAGTACTACTTATTTTCAATGAAAGTAAACATTACGTCTAGAAAATGTAATACTTATAATGTATGAAAATAGTCATTTATTTGATATTCTAAACTCAATCAGTCAAGTGTTTAGGGTTTAGTTTTCAAGGTTTAGGGTTTAGAAAATATAATATTTTTATTAAATGAAATTAAATCCTTATATTAATATGAATATACATGTGTGCCAAAAAATGTATATCTTATACTAATTGAAAGTAAATATTATCATAAGAAAAAGTAATTATTAATTGATATGCACAAATGTAATTGTTTTTAAATTATTACATTTGTTGTAATTATTACTTTTATGAATGAGAATGTGTATTTTTATTTATTTCATGAAGTAAATATTTTCATAATAAAAGTAATTATTGATATGCACAAATATAATATTTTAAAATTATTACATTTTTTGTAATTATTATTGTAATTATTGTTTTTATAAAAGTATTTATCATTATGAAGAAATGTAATGTTCTGAAACATTACATTTGTGGGAATAAATGTATACAATTGTGAGAACAAATGTATACCTTATAATAATTAAAAGTAAATATTCCTATTGAGATTCCTGATTTAGTGTTTAGGCTATAGTGTTCAGGTTTTTAGGGTTTAGTGTTCATGGTTTAGGGTTTAGTTTTTAAGGTTTAGGGTTTAGTTTTCAAGATTTAGAGTTTAGAAAATATAATACTTCATATTGAATGAAAGGTAAATATTATATTAACATAACTATACATTTGTGCTATCAAATGTATATTTTATACTTATTAAAAGTAAATATTCCTATTAGAGTTTAGGATTTAATGTTTAGGGTTTAGTGTTCAGGTTTCGGGTTTAGAAACTATAATATCTTCTATTGAATGAAGGTAAATACTTATATTAACATAAGTATACATTTGTGCTAACAAATGTATATTTTATGTTTATTAAATAACATAGAAATAAGTAAAATATAAAAAAAATAATTAAATAATTATTCAAGTAATTCTTATTGTAAGAAAAAATAACTATTGAAATAATGAAAAGTAATCTTTTGAAAATATTACTGTTTTTTATGTCAATAGTTACTATTTGTCATTATAATAATTATTTGAAATGTAATGTAAAAATAAATAAAATACAAACAAAATAAAATTAAAAAAACATTGTAAAAAAAATAATAATAAGAAGAAAAAACTGAAGGGTTTCGAACACTTAACCTTTGACATAAGCAAACAGGCGCGGGTTCTACCATTGCGCCAAACAACACATTTGTTTTTCATTATCAAAATCTAAAATATAAATGTTTGATTCGGGTTAGGTTTGATCCGACCCGTCGCATACAGTGCGACGGTCGTACCAGAGACCAACTGCATAAGAGTATATGACACTAATGACAGTAATATGATCATAAGTACCATTCGTACAACACACTAAATGGAGACCTAAATGGGGAATCTAAACTCTAAAGAGATAATCTAAGCCCTACGGGAAAGTGTTCAACATGGTCATATAATTGTACCTAGGTATATGGAACTAATATGGCCATAAGTACCATGTGTATGGCACTAATGACCATAAGTACCATTCGTGCATCACTAAGTATGACATTAATGGTACTAATAGTGTCATGTGTGCCTAACCCGCGCGCAAACTCGAATCCGACCCGAATTTGGTCCTCCATTATTAAGGGTAAAACAGTCCTAAAATTGTAAAAAAAATAGTCAGATATTGTGTTTTTTCAATTAGTGGCAAAATATTGTGTTTCCTTCTTCAAAATGGCCATGAGAGTATATTGTTTCAATAAATTATATACTATACAGTCATAAAATTACTTTTATGATTTATTTTATGTTATAATTCAAGAAAACATTTAAATTCGAAAATGAGAAACCTGAACAAGTTCAAAGCATCTTTTTTTTTTTTTTGAGAATTTAGAATTACAAGAGGTATCTGAATATAATCAACTATGCAACCCGCACATAGGCGGGACCTCAACACCACACAATTGTGGGAATACTACATCGAACGCAGCGAGAATACAACACCACCTAAAGTGGGAAAACTTCACCGCACGCAGGCGGGATTGAATCCAAGACTTCTCACAAAGGAGAGTCTTTGAGGCCTCAACTTTACCACTAGAGTAATGCCTCATTGGCAGTTCAAATTATCTTAACTAGTGCAAATCCACTCATTTACTTTATGTGACAACATAACTATATAACTGTACATCTAACAATGTTATTGTTGCACATTTCACATATCATTATACATATATTTATTTGTCTTAAGAGTTTATAGTAGACCAAAAAACTTATACAGTTACAACTAGGGATGGCAATCTACCCGCGGGTAGTGGATATCCGCGAAAACTCGAACCCATTAGGGTGGGTTTGGATACCATTTGATATACACGGATAGTTTCGTGGGTACAATTCACTATCCATTTAGTTCGTGGGTATGGGTTGGGATACTTACTATCCATACCCGCGAAACCCGTTTACCCGCGAAAAATACCCGCCAATTATCCGTCAATTACCTGTCAAATATCCACAAAAAATTCTATAAAATATGGGCTTTAAATACATATTTTGAGATTATGGGCTAGTATTTTATATTTTAAAATAGGCCCATACAATAAGGCCCAAAGTCTAATACTGAGCTAAATGAAAGAATGGAAGCTTTTGGACTTGTCTTGAAGATGAAGAAGAAGAGTTCAATGAAGAGGGTTCTATTTCTACTGTCGAGCAATTATAGACATTGTTCTTTGTTGGATTTTATATTTTAGTTGATGAATTTGAACATTGTTCTTTGTAAATTTGAATTTAAACATTGTTCTTTGTGGATTTGAACTATGCTATTTGTGTTGATTTTTTTTTCTATTAAATTTGTTGTAAATTTATATTTAAATTCTATTTCGTGGGTATCCAGCGGATAGTGGGTATCCGGCGGATAGCGGGTATCCGTCGGATAGTGGGTGACGGATACCTGTCGGATAGCAGGTTTCGCGGATACCCGATGGGTAGCGGGTATCCGCGGGTAGCGGGTTTAGATACCATTTGATATCCATGGATAGTTTCGTGGGTAACAACCACTATCCATTTAGTTCGTGGGTATGAGTATGGATAGTCACTATCCGTACCCGTCGTACCCGATTGCCATCCCTAGTTACAACGTAGATTTTCAAATATTTGTTTGTTGCTGAATCAAGACACTCTAGTGTACAGTATTTTTTTTTAGGGTCTCTAGTGTATTGGTATGTTGCTCCATGCTCGATTTGTAATAAATCTTGTACCATAATCAAGTGTGTAATAATTATTCCAGAGTTTTCAGATACATATTGAAACATTAATCATGGACATGTGTGAAACAAAGACATTCTTTAACATGAAAATGGGCAAATATGAAGTCAATAAAGGGCCTACCAATACACTTATGTCCTTATATGTTCAGCCAAAATCACGGGAACTTTATAGCAAATTTCTCATTGATAAAATCAGAATCAAATACAGAATTCAGGTTTAATTCTAATTAATCTGTCACACCTAAATGAGCCTCTATATAAACTTCAACAGCCAAACAAATAAGTCGTATAGATCATGGCTTCAAAACTGTTCCTCACTGTGGCCGTAGTAGCAGCAGCGCTGTCGTTCATCGCTGCGGCTGATTATGTCAGATCACCGCCACGCGAAATGCTTCGTTCCCCCTCGAGCTCAGAGCCGCCTTCTTCTGCACAGCAGGTGAGTCACCTTCATTCTTGTTCATGAAAATGCTCGGTTTGTCTGCAAAATTAGTGATTAGTATCTTGGTGAGTGCAGGTTCACATCTCCTTGGCCGGAGCTAATCACATGCGGATCTCATGGATCACTAGCGACGAGAAATCTCCAAGCTTAGTCGAATACGGAACCTCGCCCAACAGCTACACCTCCAAAGCTCAAGGAGAGAACACTAGCTACACTTATTTAACCTACAAATCAGGCAAGATTCACCACGCCGTCATTGGCCCGCTCCGCGACCAAACCACCTATTACTACAAATGCGGCGGAGCTGGTCCAGAGTTCCAACTCAGAACGCCGCCGTCTAAGCTGCCGGTGACTCTGGCCGTCGCCGGAGATCTAGGTCAGACCGGATGGACCAAGTCGACTCTGGACCATATAGCACGGCTCCAACACGATCTTCTCTTGCTTCCGGGAGACCTTTCCTATGCTGACTACATACAGCCTGCTTGGGACTCGTTCGGACAACTGGTGCAGCCACTGGCGAGCACGAGGCCGTGGATGGTCACACAGGGCAACCACGACAAGGAGAAGATACCAGTCCTCGAACATAGCTTCCTGTCCTATAATTCACGATGGAAGATGCCGTATCAAGAGAGCGGCTCCGGTTCGAATCTATACTATTCGTTCGACGTGGCCGGAGTTCATGTTATAATGCTTGCTTCCTATACAGATTATGATGTGAACTCTGATCAGTATAAGTGGCTAAAGGTATGTCTTATGCTATGCATCAATAATATGAGAACCCACTATACTATTGTGTGTGTGCTGACCTAATAGTAGAGTGGTTAATGTTAACTTAGGCCAATTATCTAACATTCGAGTTTATTTTGATGCGATCTTTAAATTTAATGTTACAATCACAAAAAGAAAAGTACAAACCTATTGCTTTGGTGATGTTAGGGTGATCTTTCGAAAGTGAATCGCGGAAGGACACCGTGGATCCTTGCCGTATTCCATGTTCCATGGTATAACAGTAACGAGGCTCATCAAGGTGAAGGTGATGGCATGATGGCAGCAATTGAGCCCTTGCTGCATGCTGCTGCCGTGGACGTTGTGTTTGCTGGCCATGTTCATGCCTATGAACGCACAGTATGATTTTGCTTCTGTATCTGTATTCAATCTTTGAGCTCCACCTTAACTGTTTGGCTTGTAATGACAGAAGCGTGTCTTCAATGGTAAATCCGATCCTTGTGGATTCGTACACATCACGATTGGCGATGGTGGAAACAGAGAAGGCTTAGCGCGCAGGTACAAGGAGCAGCAGCCCGAGTGGTCTGTCTTTCGCGAAGCAAGTTTTGGCCATGGTGAGCTCAACATCGTGAATTCAACTCATGCGTTTTGGAGTTGGCACAGGAACGACGACGATGAGCCTGTGATATCGGACAAAGTTTGGATAAATTCACTTTTGAGTTCAGGGTGCCCCGCTAAAAGGAGTAATGGACTCAGAAAACTACCCTTGGCGCCATGAAATGAATTATAAATCCAAGATTTTAATTATGGATTCTCAACTAGGAAAGGTGCCTTTGGGTTTCTGTTTCTTATTGTCATTTCTTGGTTATATCAGTTTCGACAGTCATGATCACTTATTCTGTTTGCAAATTCCAGAATATGTTCTACATTTACCCATTAGTAATATAGTGGCTAGCGTTATTCTCTCATTTCACTTCTAATGTGTATATTTGTCATGGAAACCTACACCAGTAGTATGATATTTTATACATGAAACACAATATCTGTTCTCATACTGTCTTCCAATAGCCACAAACAAGAGTCTAAAGATCATTTCTCTACCAACGATAATGTATATATCATTTTAAAATAACAGAGACCAGTAACCGCAAACCATTAAGGAATATACTCATGCAAAGCTGGAATCATGTGCCTTAATTTCAAGTGCTTCACTGATGTCCCTTATAGTTAATCCTTTTCTTCACTCAAAAGCTCCAAACATAAGCAAAGTGACTCATCAGTCTCAAATGCTGTCCTCACTCTCTCCACCACGTTTACATTCACGCCATTTCTAGCTGCAAAGTGACAAAAGAGACAATGTTAAGAATCTGATTTTCTCAAATCTTAGAATCTCAGAGTTATACAAGTAGTTTACTGAGTTTCACTAGAGGGGGAGAATTAAGTCCTCTGTTTCGCTTCTCCTTAGTTTCTTCAAATGTTAGACCATCAGCCACATTCTTCACTAGCTTGGGATATATTGGTGCGTAAGGCTTCCACAACATCAGTAGAATCTGCGGTCGTTGTCTGGGGTCATAATTACGATCACGATGTAGGAGGAGGATATTTATATGACGGTATATAGAAGGTGTTTGGCTGAGATTATAAGCTCCTCAAAACAGTTTATAAGTTGTTTAAGAGCTTATAAGCTCCTTCAAAGTGTTTGGCAAAATAAGCTCCTCAACAGCTTATAAGCTCCAAAAATAAGCACCAAGAGCTTATAAGCTCTCCAAAAAATAAATTCTTCTACCCCAACTTATTTTTTTATAATCTCATATGCAACAATCTTTTACAAATATTTTTCAACTATAATATATTATTTACATCATATATCATTTAAGTTCATTTTTCTTCAATTTTCTCTCTCTAAAAAAATATTTTATCTCTCTAACAAAGAAATTCTCTCTCTAGCTTATAAGCTCAATTATCCAAACACTTTGACAACTTATAAGCTCTTAAAAATGACATCTTATAAGTTCTTGAAACATCTTATAAGCTCTTTAAAAGCTTAGCCAAACACCCTCATAATCTTTCCCCCAGTCTTGTCCTACAAACGCACAGCCACACTCATTAGCTAATAAGAATGAGAGGAAGTTGGTACATACGTCAGAGTTTTTGAGGGTTTGAAACCTCGAGAAGTCGAGATGGAAGCAAATATTGCCCATGTCTCACAGCCTCAAGCACTTTATTCTCACAGCCTCAGCCCTTTTCCAATGGCTGTGTATATCTTCAAATGTGTTATGCATAACACCTCCTCTTCCTATCACAATTAGGTCCCAACTCATCATTCCATCAAGAAAAGGGAAAATGTTTCATGACTTATAATTGAGTTCAGATCCAGCAAGATATCTCAATCAATGGAAGATCTTGAGAACTCTGTAAACAAGAAAGGTAGAGAATCCTACAACCAGATCAACCTCAGAATCGATCAATTTAAAGTTGTTTATTAAGATTCAATAATTGATTAAAAGAGATGATTTAGAGGGGTGTTTGGCTAAACTTATTTTAAAGAGCTTATAAGACTTTTCAAGACCTTATAAGATGTAGTAGTTTCTTAAAATCTTATAAGTTATTAAAGTGTTTGGATAATTGAGTTTACAAGTTAGAAAGAAAATTTTTGCTAGTGAAAGAAAATCGAAAAAAATAAAATTAAAATGATATATAAGGAAAATAAAAAATAATAGTTGAGGTTATTTTTGTAAAATGAGTGTTGCTTATAAGAAAATTTGAAAATAAATTGGGGTAGATGAAACTTATTTTTTAGAAGCTTATAAGCTCTTAGAGCTTAATTTTGCACCTTATAAATTCTCATAGGATGATTTAAAGAGCTTATAAGCTTTTAAAACTATATCTTATAAGCTTTTGAAACATCTTATATAAGCTCTTTAAAATAAGATTAGTCCAAAATAAATGGATAGATTGAGTTTCGAGTATCCTCCAAGCCTTCACTTCAAAGTTCAAACACATCCTGAGCGCCATTCAAGTTTAGAAATGAAGTCAAGAGATCATAGTGAATAGAGATGGTAGTTACTTTCATCCAAAAGATACAATCAAGAAAAAAAAATGTTATTCTACATTTATTAGTTTAGTGTAAGAAATTAAACCTACAATTATCAACCTTTTCTTCTCCACCACCTAGCTGTTCATCCCTAAACTTATAGAAAAACCAGCCAATCGAATTATGAAAACAGACACATCATTTCAAATAAATAAAGATAAGCAACTTACCCAAATTGATTTGGGGGAGCAAATGTTGTGGCGGGAATGGGATCTCCTAAGAGCATCTCCAAGGGTTCCTCTATTTTAGAGGGCCCTTCACTCTATTATAGAGTTGAAATATACAGTTTTTGAATTTTCATCTCCAACAATCAACTCTACATTTCCCTCTACAATAGAATATTCCTTTTTTATGCTCTTTATTATTAAATTATTTTATCAATTCAATTATTATATATCATATATATTTATAAATAAATATATTTATATTCAATTAAATGTAATTAAAATTAAAATTGAAATATAAAATAATTTAAATTTTTTTAAGAAAAATTAATTAATAAAGTGCTATATTTAAATATTATAGAACGATTAATTTATTTCAACAACATAAAAACTGAAATTACATAATACTCTTAGAATTAAACATTACATAATACTTAACAAAGCATCAATTACATGATAAAACTAACTATACGTCCATTCAGATTTCATTAAATCTGAATCATCCACCTTATCACTCCCCTACTATACGAAAGGATTGATTTGACAACACCATTTGGTCCTACATGATATCAAATAATGCAGCTTGTATCCTACATATCAATCTACAGCTGTATCATGCAGAAAAAGATAAAGCATTAATCAATCACATGCAGTAAAAGATAAAGCATTTGGTCAAATAATGCAGAAAAATAATGCAGCTGGTGTCCTACATATCAAATAATGCAGCTTCAATTCAATCACCATCGTCCTCTATATATATGAGCTATTTTTTCTATTTTAGCACACAATAACCCTCTTCCTTCTTTTACCAACTTGTCTTTCTTTAGCTGTTATTTCATTTTCCATGGCTTCTTCTCGACAGCCTAATTACACAATTGATGAAGATAAACATCTTTGTCGTGTGTAATTTTATGCTATTGTGTTTTTATGTTGTAATTTATGTTTAATTTATGTTTTCGTAATTTTATGTTAATATGCTTTTATATTATATTTCATGTTATTGTATTTATAAATTTTATATAATATATTTTAAATATTATACTTATTTATGTTAATTTAAAAATATAAATAATATAGAGATTTTTAAATTATATTTTACAGATTAAATCAAGCAAAGACAAGCATTTTCTAAAGATAAAAGAAAAAATAAGTATAAAACAACAACAAAAAAAGAAAATGAAAAACAAAAAAAAAAAATACATTTAGCGGGTGAACAGTGCCCGCCAAATGAAGCGGTGCACTGTTCACCAACTCTAATTTACAGTAGCGAAGCGGAGATTGTTGGAGGAAGCATTCACGCCAAATTAACGTTGGCCGCTACAATACAGCAATTGTTGGAGTTGCTCTAAACCTTCTGGCGCTCCTCCGGTGTCGTTGAAACAGAGATAAGATGTCCGGGAAAAAGGGGGCATCCGGATCGAGAGGTGATAAAACAGAGTATCTACTTTTGTTTTTTTTAAGAAAATATTAATTATTGGATAGTGAATTGCGATAAGTTTGATTTTTCACTCAACATCTGGTTATGTTTTACTTTCCCCTCCCCCAAAAGATTGCTTCAATTTTTTTTTTAATGTCCTTCAAAAATTTGATATATTTTTTTTAGATATTTAGTTTTTAAATATATCATAATTTTTAAATTTTTAATGATTTTTAAATATAGAAATTGATTAAAATTTAGAAAAAAAATAAGAATGAATGAAAATTGAGGAAAATTAGAATGGAGTGATTATAGGATGCCACATACGATAAGATTTATTTTGCATTAATATATATATATATATATATATATATAGATTGAGGAAATGGAATTTATTTTGTTAGAATATTTATATAATGATTTTTTAGATATAGAAATTGATTAATATTTTAACAAAAATAAGAATGAATGAGAATTGAAAAAAATTAGAATGAAGTGATTATAGAATGCCACATATGATAGAATTTATTTTGCTTTATTTTTTTATAGTATAATTTTTTAAGCATTATTTTTATATATAACCCTACCATTAAATAATTTTTTTATGTATTTTTATTAAAATTCGTGTAATTTTTTTGGGACAAACTTTTGAAAGACGGAGGGAATATGTGTTATTAAATTGAAGGCTAGTATTTATTTTCATTATTCATCAAAGAATTAATATTCTTTACTATTGACTCTTAGGGCTAGTTTGGTTTTCATGTCAGAATTAACTTAAGTTAATTAAACTTGAGATAATGATTATGACTCTATTAGATTAGTATTAAATTTTATGTGTTTGACATCTGATATTAAAAACCTAGATAACACAATTTATATGTTTGGTATCATTGTTTAACTTCAAGACTAAGATACAATTTTACAAAAATAACCTTGATAAAATCAAAAAATTACAACTCATCTCTCCTAATCCTTTTCTTCTATCTCCCTCAAATCACACGCACACACTCAGATCTCTCTCCCTCTCTCTTGGTTCACGCCAGATCCGCCCCTCTCTCTCGAATCTCCGACCACCGCGGATCCTCCTCCAATGAAGAGCTGACGGTCGGCCATCTCCCTCGCCTTTCCCTGAACCACCGATAGCAGTGGCAGGCGAAGCCAATCGCCGCCGGCCCAACGCCCCCTCGACTTCTCTCCATCTCACTGAACAGACCCAACACCCACCCAAGTAACGGCAACAGTGACTCCTTCTCCAAGGTCCCCCCCGTCACCTCACAGCCATCTACTCTCTCCTCTCCTTCTACCCTTGGCAACAGCAAGGCGCCGCTGGCTTCCTCAAGTTCTCCGGCCATCGCAGCGAAACAGCCGCCGCCGCCTGAACCCTCCCCTGCCCTGACTCAACTCATACACACACATACACACAGCAGCGAGTCTCTCTCTCTCCCCCCTATTCTTGTTACCTATTCAATCGTTCCTTCAACGCATAATCCTCGCGAAAAGGGGTGCAGCAATTTGCGAATCGAAGCTTGTAGATAGATCAATGGTACCGTAACCTAGATCTTGAAAATGAGGGCAAAAGTGAGAATCAATGTTTTATTAATTTCTACTGTTCATTTTAAGATTAATAATCAGACCCAAATGGTGAGATAAATTTGCCTAAAAACTACAAGAAAATAGGGACGGGGCTTAGAGCATCCGCAATGGGGTTCCTTGATAGCCTACTTGATAGTGGTTGTGTTATTGAGTAGGTAGTGCAGCATTGGGGTTCTTTGATAGCCTACTTGATAACATTAGTTTTGATTTTTATGTTTTTCCTTTAAATTTAATTGCATAATTTAAATAACATATTTTTGTTAGTTAAATACGCCATTAAACATAAAATTTAAATTCACCTAAAACATGAAAAAAAATTACATAAAAATTTAAAAACACCTAAAACATAAAAAAAAATTACATAAAAATTAAAAACACCTAAAACATCATATTACGTCCTAGTCTAGACCACGACGCCTGAGCACGTCGGCGACCATGGACGCGTGCAATGCCCTTTGTGCCTCCGTCATGTGCGTCGTATCCGTGTTCAGGAGCTGCATATCGAGCTCCCTCTCCTTGATATCGTTCCTCCGCTGGTACTGGGCGGTGAATGCCCTCATCTGCTGGTCGGACATGTCCAACCTCTCCACTATTTCCGTAGGATTTCTAACACTACTCTGATTTCGAAAACTGATAAGACTAAAACCCCATCTGAACTTCAGTTTGTTGATCAGTTCCTCAAACTAAAGTTACCCTTCTGAATCGTCATCAATATCAGTCTTAACCCTCTTTCGAATTGATCTTCTTTCACAACTCACTTCAGTTTCAGTTTAGAAATTGACTTCAGTTTTCATTTCGAAAAATAGCCCACTAGTGTATTCCCCCCTCCCCATACACCAATATACCCACAGGGGCCCAATACTTTTATTCATGAGAATTTGTACTTTTAGTTATTTGATCAAATAATTATTTGTGTAAGAAAAAATAATAATTGATATGAATAAAAGTAATAATTATCAGAATTTCTAAAGTCAATCAATCAAGTGTTTCGGGTTTAGTATTTAATATTTAAGGGTTTATGAAATAGAAATTTTATTAAAAAGAAAAGTAAAAAAGAGAGACCAGATACAAAGGAAACAAGCAAAAACACCCGCAAGAAACCCCGGGTAACCAAAAAAGAAACCAAGACTAAGAGAACATTTTAAGAGGGTCGTCCTCGTCTAAAACCTCATCCTCTTCATCGTCCAGCAAATCGGCCCATTTTTTCTTCATTTTTGAAGAGGCCACAACCGACATAGAGTGGGCTGCATCGGTAGAGTTAGAGGAGTTGATCACAAAGTTTTGCATTATCTGTCCTCCAGACTGAGCATACTTCACTTTATTCAGGAACTCCACAGGCGAAGAAGTGTCAAGACCTGGGCCATGCATATCATCACTGCGTGCTGAGTTTTGGAAATCCGAAGACATGCCATTGATTATGATACGACGGAGCCTGTGCTTGATAGAAGAATCAGAAACTCTTCCCTTCTTGGTGATAGCCCCTTTTGGACGCCCTCGTGTACGAGAAATGGGTCCTGTCGTCCCAGTCAAAGTTAGCACAGCGTTGTTGTCAGTCATAACAGCAAGCGGCTGAACAACCAGAGGTGCAGTAGTCCTCTCGTGTTCCTGCTCAACTATGTCAATTTGGCTCTTTTCGTAATCTGACCCAGGCTGTTCCATATCCTTTGTACCCTGACTGTCCTGAGGGATGCAAGCATCTGAAGCTCGGCCTCCATCAGAAGGCGGCTTGTCCATGTTATCATTACCAACAAGTCTCTGTTCATCTTGCAACTCTAGAGAAACCAACACAGCAAAGGGATTGGATGAGGTAGGATCTGAAGAAGAGTTCAGTTTCTGTCCAACCTCAGCAAAAGCTTGTCCAGCCCTTGCTGGAGATTCCTGATTTCCGGTGTAGGGACGAGGGTCAACCCTGTGGTCATCTACCTTGAACTGACCACGTTCCCGGCCCTGATGTTCCGTAAAGCCCTTCTCGATCGTGGTCGTTTTACTCTTTCTGCATTGGTTAGCAGTATGTCCCACAACATTGCAAACGGAGCAGTAAGAAGGCAAATTCTCATATCGAAACTTGACAGTAAAATCAATGTCGCCACACTTAATATCTAAAGCCTCAGGAATATCAGCCGAAACATCTAACTCAACAAGAATTCTAGCAAAGTGACCCACATGAGCCTGTGCAGACTGACCATCAATCAAGATAGGCGTTCCCACTTCTCGTGCGACCCCGGAAAGAACCTCTGGGTGCCAATATTCATGCGGCAAGTTAAAGATTCTAATCCATACCTGAACCAGGGAAGAAGGCGCTTTGTAGGGGTCAAAATTCGGCACCCAGGCCTGGAGATGAAGAATACCTGAGCGTAGACGCCAAGTCATTTTATTGAAAGCCGCTGTCTTATCCTCGTCGGTTGTGAAATTAAAAGTGAAGAAACCTTTTCCGAGAGGATGAATCGACCAACCGGCAGACGGTTTCCAAAGCTGCTGAAGTTCCTCCCAAAGATCCGCTGCAAACCGAGGTGAATCACCTTTGCGGAGGATCAGTCTGCCGTGAACCGCATGGGCGAAACGCCGGACTTGTCGTTGGTGGAAAGAAGGGTCCAAAACAAGGCAACGCTTGAGATCCACCAACTCAGGCCGAAGGATTGAATAGTCATGAGCGGGGACGTCCCTAGGTTTGGAAACTTGCTCGGTCAGACTGCCATCCCTAGCCTTCAGCTTATCTGCAAAAGAGGCATTCGGCTGAGGAGGAGGCGACACCTTCGGAGCAGACGGGGGGGCCATCGTAGGGTTTGTTAGAGCAGCAACACCCGAACTTCGATCCAGAGAAGCGGTGTCGGAGTGCTCTCCTACAACGAAGGAGGAACGTGGAGTATTTTGGAGAAAATTTGTAGAGACGACCGGCAGATTGAGCGCACCTCTGTCGCCCGGTGAACTGAGTCCACCGAAAGCCAAAGACAGCGGCGGGAACCAACCAATGCTCGAGGGGCCATTGTCGCCGTTTGACGCCATCGGACTGAGGGAAGATCAGCGGCGTGAGGTCGCCGCGGTCGCCGTTTGCAGCCGTTTCCCTCCTGCAATTAATTCTGCGCCTCCGCCAAGGCTCGCAGCCACCACAATGTGAATCGACCACTCGAGGTCGGGGGCGAGGATCTGCTCCGCGTCGCGGCTGTTCAGCCTCAAACAGGGCTATCTTGCTTCGAGAGAGCTCTGCGCGGGAGACGTCAGCGGAAGCCACTCAGCGTCGATCTTCTCGCTGATGAGTCGACCTGCTCGATGATAGCCTTCTCGATTTCCAGAAACGTGCAGACAGCAGCCGGAACGTGCCGGAATCGTGCTGGTGCTTCTCGGAGGAGAAGGAGTCCGGTGGCTGGGAGCGCGAGGCTCAGATCCGCGGCCACTTTTCTGTGGCGGGTGAAAGGGGATCTGTCGAGAAGTTTGAGAGCGAGAGCCGGAGAAAAGATGAGCGAGAATCTGATCCCCACAATACAATTGAGATGGCAGGGCAGGGCGGGAGTGGAGGCGGCGGCGATGAAGATCGGACGGGAAGCGCGTGGTGGGGAGTCCCGTCGCGTTGGGTCATCCGCCGGTCATCGCTCGAGCAGATCGAGCTGCTGTTCGAGGATCGGAATGAGCTGCACGATGCCGAGGTTCAGCTTGGAGACGCCGGACGTCTGGTGCATAAGGGGTGAGACGCGTATCTCCGGCGATTCTGCCGAGGAGAATTTCAAGTCAAAGGAAGTGCAGAAATGTTTATAATTTAGTGTTTAGGGTTTAGAAAATATAATACTTTATATTAAATGTAATTAAATCCTTATATTAATATGAATATACATTTGGACAAATGTATATTTGTATAATGAAATGTAAAATTTTGTTTTCTTAAATTAAATTTAAAAGTTCTTTTAGTATTTTGCACTTTTTAATTAATAATACGAAAAGTAATACTTATTTTCAATGAAAGTAAGCATTACGTCTAGAAAATGTAATACTTATAATGTATGAAAATAGTCATTTATCTGATATTCTAAACTAAATCAATCAACTGTTTAGGGTTTAGTGTTTAATGTTTAGGGTTTAGAATTTCGTGTTTAGAGTTTAGAAATATAATACTTTATATTAAATAAAATTAAATCCTTATATTAATATGAATATACATTTGTGCCAACAAATGTATATCTTGTACTGATTGAAAGTAAATATTTGTATTATGAAATTTAAAATTAATTTTCTTAAATTAAATTTCAAATTTCTTAGTATTTTACAATTTTTGATTAATAATATGAAAAGTAATACTTATTTTCAATAAAAGTAAACATTACATATAGAAAATGTAATACTTATAATGTATGAAAATAGTCATTTATCTGAATTTCTAAACTCAATCAATCAAGTGTAGGGTTTAGTGTTAATGTTTAGGGTTTAGAGTTTAGTATTTAGTGTTTAGAAAATATAATCCTTTATATTAAATGAAATTAAATTCTTATACTAATATGAATATACATTTGTGCTAACAAATGTATATCTTATACTGATTGAAAGTAAATATTTGTATTATGAAATGTAAAATTAATTTTCTTAAATTAAATTTCAAATTTCTTAGTATTTACAATTTTTTACTAATAACATGAAAAGTAATACTTATTTTCAATGAAAGTAAACATTACGTCTAGAAAATGTAATACTTATAATGTATGAAAATAGTCATTTATCTGAATTTCTAAACTCAA
Organism: Salvia miltiorrhiza; assembly: GCF_028751815.1. Lineage (NCBI taxonomy): Eukaryota > Viridiplantae > Streptophyta > Magnoliopsida > Lamiales > Lamiaceae > Salvia > Salvia miltiorrhiza. The sequence goes on from NC_080391.1 coordinate 38,212,758, forward strand.
TCAATCAAGTGTTTAGAATTTAGTGTTAATGTTTAGGGTTTAGAAAATATAATACTCTATGTTAAATGAATTTAATTAAATCCTTATATTCATATGAATATATATTTATGCTAACAAATGTAAAATTTTGTTTTCTTATATTAAATTTAAAAAATTTCTAAGTATTTTGAAAAGTAATATTTATTTTCAATGAAAGTAAACATTACGTCTAGAAAATGTAATTAATGAGAGAAAGAAATGTAATATTTAAAAAATATTATCTTTCTTCATATTGATTATTACTTTTCATCATAACAATAATTAGTTTTAAAAAAAGCATATAAAGAAAACTAAAAAGCAGACAAAAAAAGAAAGAAAACAGGAAATGAAAACAAAAAGGAAAAGAAAACAGATGAAAAACATAAAAAGAAAAAAGAACTTGTAATTTTGTATATTTGGTCAAGTAATCATTGTCGTAAGGAAAAATAATTATTGATATGATGAAATGTAATATTTCTAAATTATTACATTTGCTCACAATAATTATTATTTTTATTCCTAAAAATAAATATATATCTTATGTTTATTAAAAGTAAATATTCCTATAACAGTTCAAGACCTAGTGTTTAGGGTTTAGTTTTCATGATTTAGGGTTTAGAAAATATAATATTTAAGAAAACGCTAGGAAAAAAAGAGGAAAAAAGGAGAAAGAAAAAAGGAAAAAGAAAAAAAGGAAAAAAAAAACGCTGAATGTTGGTTTCGAACCCACTACCCTTCGAATAAGTAAAGAATCCGCCGTAATTCACAATTATGTTTTAGTTACCAAATTTATAATATATGTCGGTTAGGGTGGTGCTGGCCGCATAGGATGCGAGCAATCGCACCAGAGACCAACTGATAGTTCTTTCAATTCTCTTCATACAAAAACCCAAAAATAAAAAATATTATTAGCCCAAATATATTTTATTTACTAGTAAATTCTCAAATCTCCAAAAATTTTAATAATTTTTTAAGTTCGATTTCTAATTAGGCGCGCAACAACGGACTCCCTCAAGTCCAGAATGAAACTTCATATTTCCAAATACGAAAGTAATTTGAATTTAAAACTATTTAACACAAGTAAAAAAGTGGGGCATTACATTTGGGGACTCTACTTCCTTCGTCTTCTCTTGCCCTTTTGTCTTGTTCATTTTCCTCATCATGGTGTTGAATTTCCTCGTGATCAGGGCAACATTATCTCCGGAATTGATCTCTTCCAGTTCATCACTTTCATCAACTTCACGAATTTCTAGCACACGGTTACTGAATGATGCCAGCAATGTTGTCCCGGCAGTGAACACAACCTCATTCTTCTTATGAAGCAGCCCTCTCTCTTCCAACGTCATTTCATAATTTATGAGGGTGTTCATGAGATCCACAAACTTGAGAGCAACAATGTTTTGAGTCGTATCTATTCCTGTAGTCTTCATTTCAAAGCGAGATGGTAGAGTGCGAAGTGCCTTAGAGACTAGCAAACGGTTGCTAATCGGGTCACCGAGCTCTTTGCATTCATTTGCGATACTCATCATTCTTTTCATGTACCCCTTGATATCCTCGTCCTCCTCCATCTTCAAGTTTTCGAACTTCGTGGCGAGAATGCGAAGCCTTGACTCTTTAATGCTCGTGTCTCCTTCGCAATGCCTTTGAAGCACGTCTCATGCAACCTTGGCGGATGTACTATTTTTGATAAGCTGGAACATATCCATGTCCACAAAGGAGTAGATGGAGTGCATGGCCTTCTCGTTGAGATTTGCCTCCTCGAGTTGAGTTTGGGTCCATTGAGCATGTGGTGTTGGGACCACATCACCGTGAACATCTGTGGTCTTAGGAGCAAACCACCTATCCTCAATCGAATACTAAGCCTTCAGATCAATGGCTTTGATATATGATCAAATCCTTGTCCTCCATAATGCGATATATTTGCATTAATTGGATACTCACCCTTAATGGTATGTTAATGAGAAACAAACGAGTGGAATTGATGATCGCAAATAGATGATGAAAAAATGTTATAATAAGTAATTATAAAAAGGTGTTATAATTAGTATTGAGAATGATGAAAAAGTGAAAAGTAAAAATAAATGGAGTATTATTAGTGGTGGAACAGTGTTCTAAAATATAAAAGGAAGTTACTTGAGGGCGATCTAAAAAGAAAAGATAAGTTACTTGAAGGACCAAAAGAGTATATGATTATTGATGGTGAATACTGTAAGTAGGGTTGTAAATGAATCGAATAATTTTGCTCGATTCGAGATTCGATTCGAAATTGCCTGATTCGTATTCGAAATTATTCGAATTCGTATTCGATAACAAATATTCGATTCGATTCGATTATTATTCAAATACTTAAATGAAATATTGATATTCGATTCGATATTCGTAGATATTCGATTCGATATATATATATATATATATATATATATATATATATATACATTTATATAATTTAAATTGTTTAATATATTAAAAAGTAAAACCTAAACCCTAATCAGCGCCTCCTATTTCCTAATTCCTCATTCCTAATCTGCGCCGCACAGCTTGAAGCCAAGAAGCCCCCAATCTCCAAAGCCTGCATCCACCCGTCGCCGACTCGCCGCTGCCCCACCCGTCTCCCCCAACACCGCGGTGCCTCTGCTGTTCTGCGTGCTGCTGCTGCTGTCGCTGCTGCATCTGATCTGCACCGGTCGCCGCGCCTGCTCCAGAGCCTGCATCGCCGCCTGCATCTGCACCGGTCGCCGCCCCTGCTCCAGAGCCTGCATCGCCGCCTGCATCTGCACCGCGCCGCCCCACCCTTCCGGCCGCAGATCTGCTCGCCGCCTGCTCCAGAGCTTGCACAGCGTCGCCGCACCGCCTGCACCCTGCCGGCCGCAGATCTGCTCGTAGCCGAGGTATTGCCTCTATTTTCCTGCATTTGCCTTTAGTTGCTGGATTTCTGAATCTGATCGTGCACTTTAGTTGAACCTATCTTTGCTTTTGTGTTGGGACTTTTTCTGATTTTCTGTGAGAAATTGGTGAAGTGAATCGGGTATTTTTTTTAGTTTTGAGCGTTGATTGAGCTGGTTAGGGCTAACTACAGCAGTATCTTTAAGCAGATTAGTGGCGTTTTATATTTAAGCATCTGAATTTCTTGTGTATTTTAAGCATCTGAATTTAAGCATCTGAATATCTGCACAGGATGAGTAGCTTGAGTTGTAATAAATTTATTGTGATTTTATGTTTTTTTTGGCAGAATCCAGTTAAGTTACAAGCTTGGAGGAAGATTGAATGCTTGAACACCACTTAAGTTACAAGCTTGGAGGAAGATTGAATGCTTGACATTTGTTCTAGTATCAAGTTATTTTGATGTATTTGAAACTTTTCATGATGTATGTTTCTACATGTATATTGTTTATTTTACAATATTTTGAATTTAAGCAGCAATTATATTATTTAACATTTTTTTCACTTCAGATTTTCGAATCGAATATTTTCGAATCGAATCATATCGAATACCAGTCGAATACTCGAATCGAATATTCGGAAAAACAATTTAAGGAACTATTATAAAACGAATCGAATACTTGAATCGAATCGAATAACTCGAAAATATCAACGAATCGAATAACGAATCAAATTTAATATTCGAACTCGAATCGAATCACGAATCGAATAATAGTTTCATTTCACGAATACGAATCGAATATGTTGATATTCGCTTCGATTCGATTCGATTACAACCCTAACTGTAAGGGGACGATTACTTTGCATGATTAATAAAATTGATGATTTAGTATTTTTATCTTTAAAAGTATGATTACTCTAATCCCACCATTTTGATGGGATAAGAATCAAGCAAAACTAGCTTAAATAATAAAAATAATTAAAGGTCTTGGGATATTCCAAAGTTTAATTCTAACAACCAATCCCACAATTTTGATGGGATAAGAATCAAGCAAAACTAGCTTAAATAATAAAAATAATCAAGGATTTTGGAAATTCCAAAGTTTAATTCTAACAATCTTACTATTTTTATCCATCAAGACCAATCCTTCAAAATAAACGCCTCTTAAAAAACAATTATTTTTATTGTTACTTCTTAATATTAGAGCAACCCGCACCGTGATTTGAGGTGCACCTTCAGTATATTTTGTTGTGTATGTTGGATTTGTATACTGAAAGCAAGAACGTTTTATGCTTGTATACAATGATTCCTGTTTTCACTTTTAATCTCCTATCTGATTGGGTTCATGATTGCATATGTATGTTCTTTATCTCTATATAAGTAGATTATATGGTGTGTTGTAGATCACAGAAGACCATATAATTGGATTAACCTTAAGAGATATAATATGATCACAACCGAAATAACTCTAGGACAAGTTATTGGTTTAGGTTGCGGTATAGATGGAAGTAGTTTGTCTTGACTACTTATCTATACTGGTACGTAATACGTATTGATAGGACCACAATGAGATATATTCTTCTATCTGACTTAAGTGAAGAATTAGAGATCTCAGTGACTTATAAGATCTTAATACTAATAAGATGTCAGATATATATATTGATTCGTCTATCACTTTGACTTACTATGAGCAAGAGTTATATAGTAACTTGAGTACTCTGTATCTTGGGTGATAGTAGTTAATATATGATATCTGATTATCTGTATTGGTACTCGTATCCGTATAGGATAATGACATCCCCTTAAGGAGCTCAATAATGTTTATTGCGCTAAACCCTGCAGGTTGATTAAGTTCAGTTGCAATAATAAGGTTTGAGTGGTACTGCTTAAGGATTACAAAGAGATTAATTAATTTAGGCTGTCAGAGCTCTAATTAATTGATGGATGTCGGATATTTTAAATACGAGGATTTAATAAGTCTAAATACAAGCCCCGACTCATCACCGGTAATAAAGGGGTAAGTCAATATTGGTTCTCTAGTGGAATGAACTAATATTTATAAATTAATTATGGTCTGGGCTGACCATAGATAAATTAATTTATTTGAGGCCCATCTTTATTCCTTGTATTTGGTCCCTGGACTGGCCCAAAGTCTCCTAGCCCAGAAAGGAACAGAAATCGTCCCCTACCCTAAAACTGGCGCCTCCTCCCTCTTTCTGTATTATTAAATACAGCTGTCAGCTCTCAGGAAATACACACGGATAATTATTAGAGTTTGAGAACTGAGAGGAGGCGCAAGAAACCGTGGGAGCTTTCTGTCTTGGGTTTTCTCACAATTCGTTGTCCATCCAACGGTGAGACTAGAGCGGGATACAGTCTAGAAGATCAGAACTGGAGACGTTCGAATCGATCATCAATCATCTGTGCATCCAATTCACAAGTAAGTAAATCCTAACACCTGTGTGCAGCTGTTAATTCATAGGAGCATGTTAGGGTTAATCGTTGTATGATAGATTAATAATAATCCAAGAAACGATCATCGGGCAAACGGAACGTTAATTCAATTTAATATTCCTTCAGTGTAGAGGGGAAATCTTCAAGGACCAAAATCGTATGTATTTTAACAATATTTGACAGTTTTTTCTGTAATGTTGTAGTGTCTGAAACTTGATAATTTTATATAACATTTAATTTATTTATTTTTTTGCAATAATGTCATGTAACCTAAATTTTGGAATGATATTTTCGGTTATTTGATTGCAAATATTTGTTCTTTCATACAAAAAACAGGTGTCTATTGGTGTCACACTATATCAACCGAAACGGCGAAACCGATATTCACAACATAGTTGTGGCAATTGGGCGAGAGATAAAAATTTGTTTATAGATCATCAATTCATTTCGTTTATGAACTTAAATTTGTTCATACTGGTCATGACGCTTATAAATTTCAACAAGGGCTAATTACCTGTAAATACATTAACTTTCACTAAATTCTGAAATTGCACATCATCTTTAAAATTCGCCCCAGAATACATCACATTTATCTATTTCTGATTTTGCACATGACCACTCAATCTGCCAACTGTGAAGATGAGTTGGCAGCGGGAAATCCATATAAGCACGCCGGTCGGAGCATTTAATGACGTGGCTGACAGAGTGGCAAAACTATGTCGTTTTTAATTAAAACTTTCAATTCCTAAAATCATAAAATCCCTAAATCAGATTTCGAAGAACACTCGCACGCCTCCCTCACTCAACTCTGAAATCCACCACTGGAGTCTCTTGCACTAGATGAGTTCAACATCGAAGCCTGGTCCCCTGCTCACCAATCAGTTAATTAGTATCAACTTATCTGATGTAGCATCAACATAATGACAACGATAACAAAACGCAGCAGCAGCAGCAGCTTACGCAAAGATAATGAACATTTAGTTCTCAGAATCCGAGAGGCATGTTTGATTGAGTTGCTTACTGTGAAATAAACAGACTATTATTGTTGCACATATGACTAGTGTAATTCCAGAATCAAATCATAGGAACAAATATATAATATTTCCAAGTGTGGATGTTACTTAGATGATATAATTCTTGCAATTTCACTTGGTTTTCGAGAATTGTCAATTTTCCCCTAATGAACAATGTAGAAATCAACACTAATTGAGATTTGAAACTGGAATAGATACTATAGATCCATCCGGGACATTCTGGCAATGTAATGCAAAAGCCATAGGATCTGGTTCTGAAGGAGCTGACAGCTCCTTGCAAGAGCAGTATAACAAGGCGTCGATTTCACGGTAAGAAATCTACCTTGGCCGCCGATTTCACATCAATATAATTCTGCCCAAGGCGATTTCACGGTAAGAAAAATGTGCATAACTCACTTCAACTTAATTAAACCTGGTCATGGCGAGCCTGAATCTCTGCAGCTGTAAAAGCAACGAAATCGCTCGCGAGCCGTCGATTTTTGCCTCACCCTCGCGAGCCCAAACAGTGAAATCGCTCGCCTGAAAAACACCAAGCCCAAGCCTTCCGTCGCTCGCCCGAAATCGACCCTGAGTCCGGCCGGCGCGATGGCCCCCTGAGTTCGGCCGGCGCGGTGTGCTCGACCGTGAGTTTAGAGAGATGAGTGAGGGAGGCGTGCGAGTGTTCTACAAAATCTGATTTAGGGATTTTATGATTATAGGGATTAAAAGTTTTAATTAAAAACGACATAGTTTGGCCACTCTGTCAGCCACGTCATTTAAATGCTCCGGCCGGCGTGCTTATGTGGATTTCCGACTGCCAACTCATCTTCACGGTTGGCAGATTGAGTGGTCATGTGCAAAATCAGAAAATAGATAAAGGTGATGTATTATGGGGCGGATTTAAAAGATGATGTGCAATTTCATAATTTTGTGAAAGTTAATGTATTTACAGGGAATTAACCCTTTCAACAATACAATATGTTTAGTGTTTTTGATTACTAATTTTTGTCACAGACTAGATCGATGATGAATTCTAATTTTCATCATATGGCTGGTTTGCATTATAGCCCTGGTTATTTCTGTCTTTGTTAGAGTATAGGAGAATTCCACACCTGAATGTAAATTAAAAAGGAAGATGTCTACGATCATCTTTATGTAGGAACCATAGTTTGACGTATGATCCATTTGCCCGTGACCCATTCCGGATGCCAAACAAGTACATACAAAAATCACAAGTGCCTATTGCAAGGGTTCGAAACTTACTTGCAAATTCGACGATCAAAGACTCCAGTGTTGATCTTCCAACTTGTTCCCACGGTAGAGCTCGACGTTGGGTGGCAACGTGCTTCAAGCCCTCTCCCTCAAAGTTGGCGTCTCCTCACTCTCACGTGTGTGATTAATTGATTAGGTTTAGGGTTGTCTTATTACTTATACTAGGTATTAGACATACCTAAATAATAAGCCCAAAACATAATTAAATCAAACCAAGCCCAAAGGCTTAAGAGAGGAGGGGACGCCCCACTTAAGGAGTTGAACCTTTATTGGGCCAAGCGGGGATCTACTAGCTTGAATAAAGTTTGGCCTCCCAGTGCTCGATTTTCTTATTCAGCCCAGAATAAAATCGAGACACAAGTATTAATTTATTCCACTAGAAAATTAATACTGAATTACGTACCTCTTTATTTTTTAGGTGAGTCGGGGCTAGTATTAGACTTAATTAATCCCCGTGTTTAAGATATCCAATATCCATTAATTAATTAATTTCTCTGACGATCAATTAATTAATTAATTAGTCGTTTAATAATAAACGACATCTCGAGTGCTACCACTTAAACTTATTATCGTATCGGAACTAATTCCACCTGCAGGGTTTAATACGATAAACTTATTAAGTTCCTCGAGAGGATATTATCATCCTGTTATTAGCAGGACACGGATCCTTATTGCAATATAATCGCATGTCAAATAATAATTGCTATCACCCAAAGTATCGAGTATATTGAGCTTCAAGAGAACTCTCACCCATGATAAATCAAAGCAATAGTCAATATATTATTCACACCGATTAATCCAACTAAGGTTAAGACTATTTAAGTCACCGAGATCATGATTCTTAATTAGTCAGAATATAAGAATTCATCTCACTGTGATCCTGTTCAATACACGAAGGTACTAGCATAAATAAATAGCCAAGACAAACTATTTATCCATTTATGCTACAATCTAAACCAGCAACTCGTCCATAGTTGCCTCGATTGTGAACTCAATTTATATCTCAACTTTTTCCAATTATATGATCTTCTGTGATCTACAACACACCATATAATCTATAGTATGAGATAAATTGGACTATAATGAGATTATGCAATAACAATATTTCAGATAGAAGAATCACAGTGAACTAAGGAATCAATGTATACAAGCATAAAGTCTTGTTTTCAGTAGACAACCCTTCACTTTAAATTTGAGAAAATTCGAGTACATAAACTACAACATCGGAAGGACATATTTAACCAAGAACAAAATGTAACAGCATTTAAGTTTTGGAGTAAAAATTAGATAAGCAGAGGTATATTTTGATGAAATAAATAATGTATAAAATCCTTTTGAGGTTCGAGAGAAACCAATTCTAGCATCCATTTTCGTAATATGGAAGTATGTTGAAATCAATCAAGGAGTGAAACATAACAAGAAAGGGAAGAGAAAATGCACCTCGAATGGCAATGCTTACTTCCCCAAGACTTTGCTCATTCTTTCATCTTTGCATCGCCTTTGATCCCCGACCATGGATTCAAACACATCCAAGAGACCATCCAATCCATCCGCTTCTTCTTCCCCCACAGCCTTCATTGCATACACAATGCTCTCGATCGTGGACAAATAGCCCGCCCGAGGCTGAGTCCTCACCTCCTCGTACAAGCTCGATTTATCTATATCCAACCTTAAATGCGGCAGCAGCCGCAACCACGGGTTCTCCTTGTACATTCTCTTCGCCTTCGCCCATGTTCCATCCAGCACTATCAAATTCTTCACCTCAAATTCTATAGCCTCAACATCAACCGAGCTTTCAGTAGGAAACAAGAGAACTGATCCACATGGAACTGCAATTTCAAATTCCTCAACTTCTTCGCATTCACCAAACGCTTCCGACACCTTAACTTTTTTCACCACGAATCCTTTTCTTATCTCGTCAACGGCAGCATCCGAGGCCAATAGCTGATCGAAGCTCATTTCCTGAATTTTGGCGGGTCCCATCTTACAGTTCATTGAGCTAATGGTACCAGATTTTGCAATGGTGAAATCGAAAGCACTGAGTTCAGAACCCTTCAAATTCATAACGTGCTGGCAAAGTTGACTCGTTTCAGCTACGTTAAACTCATTCCTTCCCATAATACGTCCCTCTAAATCCGCATAATCTGCTCCCAAATTCGCTGTTTCAAGAAACTCATCATTTCTTCCTTTGCTTGGCATTTCATCGAACAGATGGCAGCTTTCATCGACTTCGAGTGGCCGTATAAAGAACTGGGCCTCAAAATTAACATCTGATACAGTAACTACATTAACATTCTTCAGCCCAATTTTAGCGATTCGGGCGGAATTGAGAGGGTGATTTTTCTCAAGGCTATGTTGGAAAATGGTGACGGAGACAGAATTATGGAGAAGCGGAGTTCGGAGGCGGCTGCAAAGGCAAATGCTGGCCGGTTTAGAGCATGATGGACAAGTGGGTCTCTTTGTAGAAGCGGATGCAGTCACCATTAGCGAAATTAGGGTTAGGGGGTGAAACTGAAGGGATTTGGCGATTTTGTTGGTTAAAGATATATGGTTGAGAAAGGGAGAGTAGAATTGCGAGATACCCTGTTGCAATTTGGAGAAGGCGGGCATTGCGTTTAGAACATCTGCAGTGGGCGAGTCCCTTTGGGTTTTGGGGCTACAAATTTTGGGGGTGTAATAGTTCAAGATTTATGTAGCTTTTAAAAGTCCGTAGATTTTAAAAGTTTATAGAATTCTCACGAATTCTTCATGATTTTGAATGAATTCTTGGTCGGATTTTTAATGAATTAGCAAGAATTTGGCTTGATATTTTCGGACTTGAAATCCACAAACCCAGCTAGCGCGGGGATTAAACGAGCACTAGACCCACTTCCAGCGGCCGCTAGGGGCCCATGAGCGCTGGATACCCAGCGATCGCTGGGTTTCAGCGAGCGCTGGCTTTACGGTATATATATATACTTGAGCGGGCAGCAGCCCAGCCCTAATTTTATTTCCTCCCACTCCAAGCGTCGCCTATCTTCATTTCCTCCTTCCACCCAGCCCAGCGACCGTTGGGGTAAAGGAACACAGAATAATATGAAAACATCATCTTCATACACACATACATATATTTAAACTCTGGATTTGATCCTATTTCCCAAAGATGGATTTAATCCACCAAAGGCCTTTAGTATCCTTGGGCGAAGTGTCAGCTTCAGGCGGAGAATCAGAGTGAGGCGTTTTGTAGAGCTTGCTCACATCGTAGCCTTCTTCTTTAGCCTTCTCCACCAGCTGAGTGTATACCTCTTCATCAATATGAGCTTGCCTGCTCAGAATCTGCACAAAATTTTATTTTATTTGTTGAATCTCGTCCTTTTCAATTGAATCATAAATCAAGCAATTACATACCCATAAGTAGCTCCTAGAGGGCTGGCCAATGACAGCATCTCTCCATCAGCGGCCGCTAGGTGCCAGCTGGAGCTAGCTTCTTCAGCCGCGTCCGCTGGCACCCAGTGAGCGCTGGAAACTCTCCAGATTTGAATTCTCGTGGTCCGAGCTCGGATTTGTTCATGTGTATTTTTTGAGTGAAATTCATGGAAATCAGTCCAATGTTAAAATCCGTAGATTTTTAAATACACCCAGATTTTCATAGACTTTTAAAAGTCTTGAACGAATACACCCAGATTTTTATAGACTTTTAAAAGTCTTGAATGAATACACCCAAATTTTCATAGACTTTTAAAAGTCTTGAACGAATACACCCAGATTTTAAAAGTCTGTAGAAATCTATTAAAGTTTTGAACTAATACACCCCCCTTCAACTAAAAAATTATAATAATAAAATTTTTTAAAAATTATAATACTCCCACCGTTCCACCTAAATTGATGCATATTTTTTTTTGGTCATCCCAACGAATATGTTTCTATATTTAGTAAAAATTAGGAATATTAGACATTTGATTAGTATTAATTTAATTATCCCTTATTTTACTTTTTTTTTTTACTTGATCCCTTATTTTACTTAAAACTAGTACACCCACCCGTGCGTTGCACGGCGAGCGTTATTTTAAAATAAAATTTTATGTAAAATAAATATAAATATAATATATTGTATGTAAGTAAATCAAATGACATCAAATTAAATTATAATTAAATGTAAAAAAAATACGCATAATACTACACATTTTGAAAAACTTCCCTAAATACAACGTTTGTAGTAGCAGTATCATCATTTCTACCATCTTCAGAAAGCAAAATTTTAAGTCCTTCTCGACTTCGTACTCTTGATATTGCAACATACAATTGGTCATGTGTGAAAACTGGTTTTGGCAATGTAACACCCCGTTATTTCTTAGCTAAATTTAGAATTATTTTGAACTTAAAATTAGATTGATTCACGCCGAATAAAGAAAATAATTAATTTTAATTCCAATAAAAAATGATTTACAAAACTTTTGTAAATTTGAATTATTTAAATTCATTAAGTGATTTAAATTCATATGCATTATATGTTTATTTAAATCAATCATCGAGCATTTAAACGAACTATTTAATTAGTGAACCCTGAGAAATTATTACAATTTCAATAATCCAGCTCTGAATAATTTTATTTGTCAAATCTTCTCCCTCAATTCTCTCCACTCAACAATCCCATCAAGTCACCTTCCCTTCCCATCAATAGCAGGTGTTGCCATGCTATTCCCCTTCTCTCACGTACACTCACACCATGCCTAAGTACAAGCAGTCATGCCCACCCTCAAAGCTCATCCCTCATAGTTATACTTAGCAAATTTGTTATTCATCACTTCACACCAATCACCCAACACACCTCCATTTTTAAAGAGAGAGAGTTGAAGCTTCATAACTTCATCAGCCAACCAGTCACAACAGGAGCACATAGAGTTCAAGTTCAGAGCACCACAATAACCGATTCAAGGTTTTTCCCCACTAATCTTTCACAGATTTTTATTCCAGCTATAAGCATACAATTTCACAGGCATGATATATTTTAGTTCCACAAATCTATCAGCAAGCTTTCATCTTTCATATATTCGTGTATATATATATATATATATATATATATATATATATATATATATATAGGGTTCAATTCTAGTGAGAAGCTGTAAATGAAATTAATGAACTTTTCAATAAATTCTTTGAATTTTTCAATATAACTGACGAACCCACAAATCTATTTAATTTATTAAAAAAGATGTTACAGCCAAGAATTGAACCCCAGATCAACGCGAGTTCATAAGAATTTACAGTAAAGTTCATCAAAATGTACTAACTTGTAAATTCCTTCTCACTTCTCAACACATTTGAGCTTCTCAATTGAACTTTCCCCTATATATATATATATATAACCTTATGTATATTTTACTAAATCAGCCCATGTTAAAGAAACACATACATGAATTTTTGGAATAGCTTTTCACAAGTTTTACATACACAAATGCTTTTAAGAAAAATTGTACTAGTAAATAGAAGAGAAGAAGAAGAATGCTATATGTTTGTTGGGTGTGTGAGCCGGGTCTGGAGAGGGTCGACGGACGGCGGTGGTGGTGGCTACGAAAGCTGCTACTGCCCGGTCGAGGCAGGGGAGTGATACGGCGGTCGGCGGCGGCTCATCGCTGTTGTCCGTCCGGCGCAAGTAAAAGAGAGGAGGCGATGGAAATTAGGGGTTTCGGGCTGAGCTCGGCGGCGTCACGTGTGGCGGAGCGGTCGCCGGGAATCGGTGGATTTGGGAAAAGTGGACTAGGGCATAGCAGCGACTCTGCTGCAGCTGCTCGGCCGAGGACGGGCGAAGAGAGTAAGATGAGGCGGCGGCTTGGAGGCTATAGTCGTCGGAGGGCTGAGAGAGATGCGGGAGGGGTGAGATTTGATGTGTGTCTTTCATCCTCAGCCAGGGAGGATGAGACGAGGGAGGAGATATAGTCAGTAGAGGGAGAGGGGTGTCGGGAGGCGGTGACGACCATGGTGGTGGCGGCTGTCGTCGGAGCTCGGAGGAGGGAGTATGGGTACTCTGTGTATCAGCATTGAGAGAGAAAAGAAACGAGAGAGAGAGAGAGAGAGAGGGGGGGAGAGAGAGAGATAAGTTGAGCGGCCGTTGGAGAAGGAGAAAAGGGAGAAGAATTGGCTTGGGCCGATTTTAATAAGTTTTGGGCTTGAGTATCTTGGGCTGATTTAATTCAGATGGGTCTCATCTTTGTTTAAGTTTTGAGCTGTGATTTTTTTTTTACAAAAAAGCGGGCCTATTATTATTTAAAAAGGGCTGTATTGTTTTACTTAATTAAGGTACCATTAATTTAATTAATTATTTTAAAGAATAATTTACATAATAATATCATATTATTATTAGGTGCATATTTTGAATAAATTACTTATTATAAGCATGTCATTAAATTGCATTAGCATTTTGCAATAAAAGTATTTACGATTTAAATTGGTTTAATTAAATTCAATTAGTGAAGAAAATCGAGTAAGGATATTGTTGGTGTTCTTAACTCAAGAAAATTAGTTTCAATCTTTTTTATTAAATTTTGAAAATCCGGTTAAGTGAATCATAGGATGATATGCATTTCACCATGACTTAAGATTAGATTCACGAGACCTATTAAGAATAGAATTTCTTGTAGGCTTTGTGGACCAAGGGGATTAGCGCTGCTTTCCCAAGACAGGTTTATATGTGTATGATCTCCAGGCTTTGCCTATCCAGGTGGGCTTACTTTCCAAATGTATAAAGTATGATTGAGTTATTAAGCTCTAAATGTTTCAATGAAATGCAAATTGTTTATTTAATAAAATGCAAACTGTTTATCCAATAAAATATTTTGTGCACTCTGCTCCGTTTAAGGCTCGCAACAATGAATCGATCGAGGTTCTCTCTTGACCTAACACGTTATTTGAGAATTGTGTACACCTATTAGCTGACCTGGTGGGTTGATCTCCATCGGGCACTAATCATGTATGAGGCGTTATAAGGGTGCTCGACGGGATGTGTTCCGGAGCATTGGGTCCCAAATGGGAACTTGGCTGGGTTACGCCCTCAGTTCAAGCAAGCGGGAGTAATGGATCCGTCGGTGGCTAAAAGGTCCGGGATCACAGCGAGTAACGGAAAGGGAGTGTGACATGTGCGCACAAATGAAAGAAATTATTTTAACATGCTTAGAAGTTCTTTCAATTTAAAACCTTCTAAGCCATGTCAAGTATGATTGGATAAACTGCTCTTACGAAAATATGAAATGTTTATGAAAATGCTTGCCCACTGAGTACATTAGTACTTAGCCCAAAAATACTTTCAAATGTTTTCAGGTTGGCTGGCCGGTGCTGACGGGACTGAGCTGAGGCTAGGGTTCAATTTCTATATAGACTTCCGCTGTAGTAATTACTCTTATACATCTTTTGTTTTCTCAACTTAAGATGACTTCATTTTGAGCTTCAAATTTGAAATTTTTAGTTTTATGCTAATGAATATCGGTTGTCAGAAATATGAAACAAAACTTGTGATCCAAAGGGGCCTAGCCCGACTCGTTATCTTGTTATTCGGATTTTAACAAGGTTGTTACTTGTTTATTTCTATGAATTATTCACACCTCGATCATATTTATTCCTTCAAGAATTGGGGTGTGACAAGCAAGAATAAACCAACATGAGAAAGCGATTGGCCTTGACTTTTGTTGATTGTCATAGCATAAGAGACAATTAGGGGGAATTGTCGGCGCTCAAACTTAAAAGGCAATCTCGGATCAGCTGGAGTCAGTGACATTCTTGGTATCAAAATTTTTTGACCTGCATTATCTCCTGTAAGAATTTGCGCTTCGAAAACATGATGACCAAGTCTTATTATCATCAATCGCGTGCCATTGCACAATCCATTTGCATGGTCGATGTTTCTCAACAACATAACTGGGGTTCCCACCTTCAAATATAATTTATGATTTGGTAACCCTGAACATTGTCAAAAAAGTTGAACACTTTCCCAAAAGAAGAAATAAGCAAAAATACACAAAAATAGAATAATAGTGTAATAATATTATCATATTATTGCCGACCTCTATATTTTTTTTTTTCGGCAGTGGTGTGTTATTTTAGTCCTCAATTTGAGTGGGATATATTATTGATGAATGCAACATTTAATTTATAATTCAAATCAATTGTACTGGGCTTGAATATTTTAAAGCCCATTAATTCATTTATAAAAAGAAGTCCATCAAACTATGGCCCATATTATGAAACCTAGACTAATCCTATATAAATGCACTGTTTTATTCATTTCCTTCCGACAATGCGCAACTTCTCATTTTAGTCTCTCATTTCTCTCTTCACTCACTCTCACTAATGATCCTTCTTTTATCTCACACTGATACAGCCTCTCATTTTATCTCAGATGAGTTATGAAACATAAGTGATTTCATTAAAAACTTCGATCATTTCGATCACTATCATTGATCACTATGTAGAACTCACTTCTCTCATTCTCTTCTTATTTTTAATTTTTGTTTTATTGATTTATTGCTTTAGATGACTTGTGAAACATAAGTGAATCATATGCCTAACAGGCTAAAAAATTGATTACTATGTCCAACTTGATGTGATCCTCGCCGGTAATTATGGAATTTCACCGGAAAGACAATTAAATACGCACGGAAGACTTGAAAATAAGAAAACAAAGTAAAGGATAAAGGATGGAATTTTGTCCCAAAACCCCTGAATCTATTCTACGTCGTTTCTAGAGAGCGGATCCCTAACCCCAACGTCTGAATGATGCAGCAACTCGGAGACGCTGAATGACACACGGCGAGGGATGATGAACTCGTCGATTCGTCGATAGGTTGAATTCTTGTTTGGATAATCAAGAAGAATTCGAAACTTGAGAGAGAATAAACTCACAATATTATTATAGAAAATCGTCTACCTTCGTCCAACACAAAACAACCCTATTTATAGGGAACAGGAAACCCTAACGTAAATAAGGAAACAAACGTAAACAAAGAAACAAAGAAACTTGTTCAGTAAGTCAAAAGAAAACCCTAGCGAGAAAAACCATCTGCTCTGGAAAAGCGCAGAGGAAACAAGTCTGCTCTGGCGGAACGATTCCTCTGCTCTGGTAAAGCCAGAGGAATCGAATCTTCTCTGGCGGCTCGATTCCGCTGCTCTGGCGAAGCCAGAGGAATCGAGTCTTCTCGGGTGGGACGATTCCGCTGCTCTGGCAAAGCCAGAGGAATCGAGTCTTCTCAGGTGCTCCGATTCCGCTGCTCTGGCAAGGCCAGAGGAATCGAGACTTCTCGGGTGGGACGATTCCGCTGCTCTGGCGAGGCCAGAGGAATCGAGTCTTCTCGGGTGCTCCGATTCCGCTGCTCTGGCAAGGCCAGAGGAATCGAGACTTCTCGGGTAGGACGATTCCGCTGCTCTGGCGAGGCCAGAGGAATCGAGTCTTCTTGGGTGCTCCGATTCCGCTGCTCTGGCAAGGCCAGAGGAATCGAGGCTTCTCGGGTGGGACGATTCCGCTGCTCTGGCGAGGCCAGAGGAATCGAGTCTGCTCTGGAGATTTCGCTGCTCTGGCGATTTCGCTGCTCTGGTGTCTGGCTCCGCTCTGTAAGTAACAAGGTTTACTACCTTTGAGCTCTGATCTGTCAGTCCTTCTCCAATTGGTCTTTTCAGCTCTTGCCTCCAGATTTCTTCCACCAACGTCATTAAATTAGCCTTGAACGTCTTGGCTCTAGCTCTCGTCACTGGACCAACGGGTACGTGTACCGGATCTTCACTCTGTGCAGCTTCTGAAACTCGGCTCTGCTCTGCATCCTTGGCTCTGGTCTGGCGCGGAATTCAGCTCTGCTCTGGCGCGAGCTTGGCTCTGTTCGGGCTGCATCATTCCCCTCTTCTTGAAGAGGATTTGTCCTCAAATCCAAATCGTGAATGCAAATACCTGGATAAAAAACAAAAGCTTCATTTGTTGCCAGAAACGATTTAGACTTCACCATAACTTTTCTCTCTTGTCCATCATTCGTCTTGCCGGGATCAAAAACCAGTTGGTTCGGCTCGAACGTTGATTTTTCTTCAGCTTTGAACATGACGAATTGGTTGTTAAGAATACCGCCATGCTGCACTTCTCTTCCGAACAGCCATGGTTGCTCCCACCATTTATACTTAGTTTGCAACGGCACTTCATCATAAAAGACTTCACATGCATACTTGTTGATCTGCGTCAAAACCTTTGTGTCCAAAGTAGTTAGAACAAATTCCTCAATCACTTTCTCACGTGAATCCTTCAGCAACGTAAGATTGAGCTCCTCGTCTGCAACAGCAACAACCTCTCGATCGATGTCCACCACAACTGCCATTGCTTCGTCGGTCTCCTCCAATTGTGGCCTATCGGGATCGGTCTCCTCATCTGTGAGAGCAACAACCTCTCTATCAATCTCCACTTCAACCTGCATCTCCTGTTTCTCTACCGGCTGCTCCATGGACTTCACTTTATCTGCCTCCTTGTGCCGTTGCTGCAGTTGCACGTGATCCTCATAAATTTGTGTAGGACTAAGGGAAACAAGTGCCAGCTTCTTTTGCTTATACGCGAAGGAGTACTTATTGGCGACTTCATCATAAATAGCTCGTCTATCGACCTGCCACGGTCTACCCAACAAAATATGGGTCGCCTGCATGGGAATAACATCGCACAAAACCTCATCTTCATACTTCCCAATGCTAAAAGGCACTTTCACTTGCGTGGTAACCTCGACGACGCCGGTCTCATTCGGCCATTGCACACGATACGGCTTGGGGTGTTGCACCTCGGTCAGCCTCGATTTCTCCACCATGTATCTACTCGCCACATTCGTGCAACTTTCTCCATCAATGATCACACTGCACAACTTGTCGTGGACAAGAACTCTCGTGTGAAAGAGAGTCTTCCACTGCTCGCTCTCATGGGATCTGAACCCTTGACACGAACGACACGTCTTATCTCGATTGCAACCCTAAAAAATTATCGGAGTGCCCTGATGTGCTGAACTCACACCCTTTGGTCGATGCTTCATGTCTACACTTGGTGGCACCTCCTTTTTCCTGGAATCCATAAGCTTTGCAAGTGCCAAGTGCAAAGCCGCCATTGTGAAGGTCGTGTTTGGATCCATGGCAGATGGATCCACTCTATGCGAACCCTATTCATCGTTTTTTGACATTGTGACACCCTAAAATTTCATTTGCTTGCTCATAGGAAGGTATATGGAAACAAACGTATATGGAAAAAGATAAGGACTGAAACCCTAGAAATTTCGACCCTTACGCAACCCGGAAAACTGATACCAACTGATGTGATCCTCGCCGGTAATTATGGAATTTCACCGGAAAGACAATTAAATACGCACGGAAGACTTGAAAATAAGAAAACAAAGTAAAGGATAAAGGATGGAATTTTGTCCCAAAACCCCTGAATCTATTCTACGTCGTTTCTAGAGAGCGGATCCCTAACCCCAACGTCTGAATGATGCAGCAACTCGGAGACGCTGAATGACACACGGCGAGGGATGATGAACTCGTCGATTCGTCGATAGGTTGAATTCTTGTTTGGATAATCAAGAAGAATTCGAAACTTGAGAGAGAATAAACTCACAATATTATTATCAAAAATCGTCTACCTTCGTCCAACACAAAACAACCCTATTTATAGGGAACAGGAAACCCTAACGTAAATAAGGAAACAAACGTAAACAAAGAAACAAAGAAACTTGTTCAGTAAGTCAAAAGAAAACCCTAGCGAGAAAAACCATCTGCTCTGGAAAAGCGCAGAGGAAACAAGTCTGCTCTGGCGGAACGATTCCTCTGCTCTGGTAAAGCCAGAGGAATCGAATCTTCTCTGGCGGCTCGATTCCGCTGCTCTGGCGAAGCCAGAGGAATCGAGTCTTCTCGGGTGGGACGATTCCGCTGCTCTGGTGTCTGGCAAAGCCGGCTGTAAGTAACAAGGTTTACTACCTTTGAGCTCTGATCTGTCAGTCCTTCTCCAATTGGTCTTTTCAGCTCTTGCCTCCAGATTTCTTCCACCAACGTCATTAAATTAGCCTTGAATGTCTTGGCTCTAGCTCTCGTCACTGGACCAACGGGTACGTGTACCGGATCTTCACTCTGTGCAGCTTCTGAAACTCGGCTCTGCTCTGCATCCTTGGCTCTGGTCTGGCGCGGAATTCAGCTCTGCTCTGGCGCGAGCTTGGCTCTGTTCGGGCTGCATCACAACTCACATGCAAAATATTTTGCAATTTTGAAATTTCTTTGTGATATTTTTTTGGTTTAATGCTATTTTTTCTGTAGATCTATCAATATCTACAGAAAAATTTGCTTACAACCATTGAACATTTTTTTATGTATCTTTAAAATCGCAAGATACATTTGTCTTTTTTTTCCGTGGTTAAATTCTAATTTTTTGTAGATGTATTAATATTGACCGAAAATTTTGCACAAAATAAATATATTGCTTATAGATCTATTGAAATCTACATAGAATATTGTAGATCTATCGTTTTATACAGAAAATATTGTATAAAATGAAGTGGTTTCTATAGATCCTGAAGTTAATAATGTAGATCAGTTGTTTCTATAGATCTTGATATTAATAATATAGATCTATTATTTTATATAGAAAATATTGTATAAATTGGTATTGTTTAAGTTAATAATGTGGAGCAAATGTTTTATATAGAAAATATTGTATAAAATGAAGTTGTTTTGTTTCTATAGGTCTTGAAGTATAAGTTATTTTTAGATCTATATCATATATCTATCTTTATTTTTAGAACTATATCATAGATCTATCTAAAATTTTATTTACAGATTTTATATTTTAAATCTTTATATGAGTGAGAAATATAAGTAAATCTTATAACTTTTAACATAGGCTTAAATGTGGAACATGCATAAAATATTTTTAAAACTATTTTACTATTTTTTATACTTATGTGGTATACTTGTTTAGCTCTACATATGTACTTATGTTATCTATTCTACTGAAAAGTAATGCTTAAATCAATGTTATGCTATAGGTTAGTTTGTATTAGTTTGATCTAAGTCTTTATTTTGTTTTCTCTATTATTTATCATGACCAATGGTATGTCATCAATATGGAGTCCAAACACAAAAGAGATGTGCCACATGTTCAACACAGATTCAACATTACATGCGACCAGATATCAAGAAATTCTTAAGATTTGAACATAAGGTAAGTAAAATCATTTCATCCATATGTTAAGAAATTTAAGATTAAAACATTAAAGTAAAGATTATAACGTAACTTCTGAAACAAATAATTTATGTATGAAACAAATAATTTATGTAAAATCCATTATAAGTATGAAATAAATAATTTATGTAAATGATTTTAAACCAAGCCTTTTACCTCTGAACAAAGTAGCACGACAGAACTTGATAATGATACAAACTGGTTCTTTTGGTTTTGTACTAAGATAATCATTCAACTGATCTGCATATTTTCCCCACAATGAGCATGAAAGAGTTTTTTGCCTGTATACATGGAAAAGAAACATAAATATTCGATTTTCATAAAAAAATATGCAATTAATGTTTGAAAAATAATTACTCCTGATCTTCAATGACGATTTCCATCAATTTTGTTGGTTTTCCATTTGTTTCCTTCAATTGTGGCCTATAACTTGATACAATGATTCCCATAATATCTATAAAGAGATAAAAAAAAATATTAGTTATAGTATTGATTCAAACTTGTGTAAAAAATTCAAAATAAATTACTTACCAAATAACTCATCATTTGGAAAATCCTTGATGGAATACACATCTTCAAAGCTTTTCAGATTGTACATCTTGCATGGAAATGAATCATCTTCCAATTGTGTGATGCGCGTATTTTTGAAGAGTATTATCTTGAATTTGTTTTTCGTGGTTTTGAATTTATTGCTGTCATGGACAACAATAAAGTTCATCAATGCATACACATTTCCTTGCTGAAATTTGGGCTTCATTGTTGATAGTGCACTTTGTGGAATTGTTGCATGGATTTGATTATCCTACAAACAAAGATAAATAAATATATATATATATATATATATATATATATATATATATATATCAATACAAATCTATATTAAATTTAAAATTTGACAAAAAGAGTTAAGAGTAGATACTACCTCTTTGTCATGGAAAACACATTCGTGGCTGTAAACTTCATCGTCGTTGTTATAATATGGGACGTCATAGCTGTGAATCAGCCTTAGCTGTAATGCTATCTTACTCTTTTCCAGCTCCAATTCCTCGATCAAACCAAAAAGAGGAGGCATTTTCGAAGTTTCAAGAGGCGTGGAGAAAGAATGTTGCTGATTCTGTGTTAAGAAATGAATGTGGTGCAAAGTGAATGTAAAATGAATAATATAATTTATAATTAATGTGTGTAACTGCTGCTGAGACGTGTAATCTGATTTGCTAATTATTTTAATTTAATGGCTGTAAATTGGGATATTTGTGGGTTAGTGGAGACATTTTGTATAAATTAAATTGAATCAATCTGAATGTTAGTGGGTGAAGTTTGAAGTTAGTGGAGACATTTTGTACAAATTAAATTGAATAAATCCGAATGTTAGTGGGTGAAGTCTGTATGGGTGAAGAAACAGACGTTAAAATAGAGAATATTCTGTTAAAAAATGATGGTAGATTAATTCTGTTAAACTGGATTTTTATATGATATATAGATTATGTTTAGTGTTTAATTATTAGGGCGTTGGTATTTTCGGCTCCATTTTCTCTCAACCCTAAATCGGGCTCCCCCTTCCGCCTCACTCCGGCGATCTACTTCACCTTCCGCCTCACTTTGGCGATGTGCTTCTACCTCGGTGGTTCCGCCTCCTCTTTTTCTCGGTTAACCTTCTCCAAGTGATGGCTGAAAAATCTCGTCTAGGTGGGTCGATATGCACCGCTGCCCCTCTACAAACCCTAAAATAGCACCGCCTTCGTCTTCAATCAATCTGGTCCCCTATCATCCCCCAATTATCGTGATATGTCTGAGCGGGAGGGGGAGGCGGCCACCGTCGTCAAAACCCTAGATCTACATCGCCCCCTTATTTTAGTCCTCCGTCTTCACTCGCTCTCGTCCCCAGTCACCTCACCCCTTCCCTCCCCCCTTCGCTGTTGTGATGTGTCTGAGCTGTGGAAGGCGGTGGCCCAACTAAAAACCCTAATGAACCGCCGCCCCCTTTGCAGAATGTAGTTGCTCGTTGTTGTCCCCCTGTTGGTTGTACGAGCACCGATCAGTACTGGACCAGAGGTGGCCTCCAATCTGACGATATCTCCGACGACGAGGCAGATTTGATGTACTTGAGCGGAGGTTGGGCGGCGGCGATTGCAGAGCTGGAGAAGAAGAGAAGGACACTGGATAAGGAATTAGCTGCATGGAAGGCTTCTATTGTAGAGACGGAGAAGGAGATGAAGGTCTATGATGAACAAAATTCTGAGACCTAGTCATAGAGTACTAGTCAAGAGATATGGTGAGATCTTTCCTAGCTGCGATGGTATTTCTGTTGATTATTGCCTCTATTTCTAAATGATTATTGGTAGGCTTATGACTTGTTGTTGATTATTGTTAGGTTTGGTATATGTTGTTGTTGGTTATTGTTGACTGAAGGATCAGTCAGAAATACAACGGAAGCAAAAGAAAAAGCTGCAGCTATTGGATCCTCCATCGCCTAGTCTACTGAAACTCAGAAAAGGTTCTTAACTGAACAAGAAAAAGAGACTGACCCCATGGCCATGAAACTGATAAAAGTGACTGAAGATCCTGTCACTCCTCGAATTTTATTTCTCTCAAACAACCTCGGAAGCTGGACAACTTCTACGATGAAGATCTATTGATTTCTCATGCAAAGAAGTTCGAGCGCAGTGACTCCTGGATAGCAAATGACTTAAACGACTGGTGGGAAGCCACCAAGGAGATCTACACCAAATGGGTCAAGTTTGCAAACATCAGTCAAGATCCTGACAACCAAGAACTGGCATGGAAATACTTTCTCAACTATTGGCCCGAAAGACCACAGATCGAAAGGCTAATTCATGCTGTTAGGAATATTGGCAAACTCCCGAAGATTCCTTTGTTGAAAGTGGTTTCTCCTCCTGATGCAGCCCCAGGTTCGTTGGTGCAACACCCAGTGCATGTTCCTGTTGGCCCAATTACAAGAGCGCGAGCTAAGAAGTTTAAGGGGAGTTGAAGACGAAGCTTGAAGAATTTATATATTTTTATGTCATTTAATTTATTTTTGAATTATTGTTATTTTTATGAATTTTCGAAATTATAGTTAATTAGGGTTAAATTTCAAAATTAGGGTTAAATAAGTAAGGGCCTTGGTTGGCTGATAGTTATTTTTTGAAATTAGGGTTTGTTTTAAGCTGTTTCCTTGTTAGACTACGTTTAATTTTTGCCTATATATATGGTTGATATGTAGCCCACAAAAATTGAACATTATTTTTATCAAAAACTGTGAGTTTTATTTCTCTCTTGAGAGTTTCGAATTCCTCTTGAATATTCCAAGAGAATTCATCTATCGGCGTAACGGCGAGTCAACTAACCCTCGTTGGGTGTCATTCATCGTCCCCGAGTTGCTGTGTCAACGTCACGTCGGGGTTTAGGGAATTCATTTCGCCTAAATCATTATGTGGGTTAGATTCAGAGG
Source organism: Salvia miltiorrhiza (assembly GCF_028751815.1). Classification (NCBI taxonomy): domain Eukaryota; kingdom Viridiplantae; phylum Streptophyta; class Magnoliopsida; order Lamiales; family Lamiaceae; genus Salvia; species Salvia miltiorrhiza. The sequence goes on from NC_080391.1 coordinate 38,237,057, forward strand.
TTTTGGGATCTTCCATCATCTATCGTTCGTTCAGTCTTCCGCTTGCGTGTTCGTTTGAACGGACTGACAAGGATCGTATCATTTGGTATTTAGAGCCAGTCTTTTCGACCAGGTTCTATCTATTTTGAATTTTTTTTCGTTCATATCATATCAGATCTGTTTATAATCAAATCGTATTTAAAAAAAAACAATTTTTTTTTCTTTTTTCTTTTTGTTAGATTAGTTTTTAGCTTTGTTTAGATTCAATTTGACTTGAGTATAACTGGAGCCGATTTGACTACATATATGGTGGAAGAGATGTGGAGAATTGTAAAGAATGAGTTTAAGTCTTTCCATGAGAGGTTATATTGAATGGGTCTTATGAAAGAAGAAAAATCTTGCGAGGAAGATTTTGAGAACGCTCATCGACAAGTTTATGGCACCAACAACAACAGCAATCAGCCCCAGAATCAGGGCAATTGGAGGCAGTCTCAACCAGTTTCTAGTGGTTCCTCGTCAAAAGGGAATCAATGAAAAAAGGAGGCGCCGCCAAGTGATGACAAGAAGCAGTCCTTTAGGTCTCGAACAGAGGGTGTGAGTTCAACAAATCAGGGCAATCTGGTAGTTTCCGATGGTTGCAATCGAGATAAAAAGTGTTTCAAGTGTAAGGGATTCGGGCATATTATGAGTGAGTGTCCAAACAGAAGAACTATGATCTTGAGAGATGACGGTGAAATGGTGACTGATGATGAGAAGATCGATCCGGAGATGCCAGCGTTGGAGGCTCTCGACAAAGAAGAGGAGGTTGAGGAGATTGTAGCACCCGTTGGTAAGCTTCTTGTAGCTAGGATAGTTTTGAGTACCCCAAACTCAACCCGATGAGAGAGAGCAGCGGGAGACCATCATTCATACGAAATGTGTTGACCAAGACAAGAAATTTGATTATGTTTTTCTCGTGGATACATCTTCTGATTTTATGCCTGGTGCTACACTTCCAAAACGACCTGACTACCGAACCAATTCGGAGGAGACAAAGGAGTTGGAGAGGCAAGTTAGTGAGTTATTGGCCAAAGGCGACGAGAAGGTGAGTTTGAGTCCTTTTGATGTAGGTGACGCCTTGGATTTGAGGACAAATCCTCTTCAAGAGGAGAGGAATGATGCAGCCCCAGGTTCGTTGGTGCAAGACCCGGTGCATGTTCCTGTTGGCCCAATTATAAGAGCGCGAGCTAAGAAGTTTAAGGGGAGTTGAAGACGAAGCTTGAAGAATTTATATGTTTTTACGTCATTTAATTTATTTTTGAATTATTGTTATTTTTATGAATTTTTGAAATTATAGTTAATTAGGGTTAAATTTTGAAATTAGGGTTAAATAAGTAAGGGCCTTGTTTGGCTGATAGTTATTTTTCGAAATTAGGGTTTATTTTAAGTTGTTTCCTTGTTAGACTAGGTTTAGTTTTTGCCTATATATATGGCTTATATGTAGCCCACGAAAATTGAACTTTATTTTTATCAAAATGTGAGTTTTATTTCTCTCTTGAGAGTTTCGAATTCCTCTTGAATATTCCAAGAGAATTCATCTATCAGCGTAACGACGAGTCAATCAACACTCGTCGGGTGTCATTCATCGTCCTCGAGTTACTGCGTCAACGTCACGTCGGGGTTTAGGGAATACATTTCGCCTAAATCATTCCGTGGGTTAGATTCAGAGGTTTTGGGAACTTCCATCATCTATTGTTCGTTCAGTCTTCCGCTTGCGTGTTCGTTTGAACGGTGACAAGGATCGTATCATTTGGTATTTAGAGCCAGTCTTTTCGACCAGGTTCTATCTATTTTGAATTTTTTTCGTTCATATCATATCAGATCTGTTTATAATCAGATCGTATTTAAAAAAATGTTTTTTTTTCTTTTTTCTTTTTGTTAGATTAGTTTTTAGCTTTGTTTAGATTCAATCTGACTTGAGTATGACTGGAGCCGATTTGACTACATATATGGTGGAAGAGATGCGGAGAATTGTAAAGAATGAGTTTAAGTCTTTCCATGAGAGGTTATATCAAATGGGTCTTATGAAAGAAGAAAAATCTTGCGAGGAAGATTTCGAGAATACTCATCCACAAGTTTATGGCACCAACAGCAACAACAATAAATGCCAAAATCAGGGCAATTGGAGGCAGTCTCAACCAGTTTCTAGTGGTTTCTCGTCAGAAAGAAATCAATGGAAAAAGGAGGCGCCGCCAAGTGATGACAAGAAACAGTTCTTTAGGTCTCGAACAGAGGGTGTAAGTTCAACAAATAAGGCAATCCGGTAGTTTCCGATGATTGCAATCGAGATAAGAAGTGTTTCAAGTATCAGGGATTCGGGCATATTATAAGTGAGTGTCCAAATAGAAGAGCTATGATCTTGAGAGATGACGGTGAAGTGGTGACTGATGATGAGAAGATCAATCCAGAGATGCCAGCGTTGGAGGCTCTCGAAAAAGAAGAGGAGGTTGAGGAGATTATAGCACCCGTTGGTAAGCTTGTAGCTAGGATAGTTTTGAGTACCCAAACTCAACCCGATGAGAGAGAGCAGCGGGAGACCATCATTCATACAAAATGTCTTGATCAAGACAAGGGATTGGATGATGTTTTTCTCGTGGATACATCTTCTGATTTTGTGCCTGGAGCTACACTTCCAAAACGACTTGACTACCGAACCAATTCAGAGGAGACAAAGGAGTTGGAGAGGCAAGTTAGCGAGTTGCTGGCCAAAGGCGATGAGAAGGTGAGTTTGAGTCCTTTTGATGTAGGTGACGCCTTGGATTTGAGGACAAATCCTCTTCAAGAGGAGGGGAATGATGCAGCCCCAGCTTCGTTGGTGCAAGACTCGGTTAGGGATGGCAACGGGCTGGATCTGGACCGGGTCTGGCCAATACCAGATCCAGATCCGTTTTCATATACCGGATCCAGATCCGCGGATCTGAAAATTTTGGATCCAGATCTAGATCCGTCAGATCCACGGATCCGCGGGTCCAGATCCATGGATCTAGTGTTTTCAAATTAAATTCAAAAATAAATTCACAAAATCAACAACATTTAATATCCATCATGAAAAATATTGTACAAAATCAACAATATTTAATATCCATCATGAAAATCAAGTCATCAAAATATCAAAATAAACAAATCTCAATGCATGAGTCTACGAGAACAAGTCTTCTCCAATCCAAATTACATTTCCTACGAATAAAAGTCATCATCCATGGCACAACTACTTTCAACATCATCGACATCCTAAAAAAATGAAGAAAAAAATATTTAGAGCAAAACAAAATGATCTCAATAATAGAAGTTTAAAACATATGTAAATTAATTACCATATCAATAATATCAATTTGTTCTTCTCCATCTTCATCATAATCTTCATTAACTGTGGAACAAGCACTTGTGTCATCCAATTCACCTAAGCCAAAAAATGAAAAATATTATGAATAAGGACTATTGACAAATGAAATGTAAAGTAAGATAAAAATAAATAAAATATAACCTTTGACATCATCAATCATCCAATTTTGTAAACACATCAATGCCTCCACGGTTCGAGAGTGAAGTCGAGAACGATGAGCACTAACAACTCGCCCACCCGTGCTAAAAGCACTTTCCGAGGCCACTGAAGATACGGGAATAGCAAGAATATCCTTGGCAATTTTCTGCAAAGTAGGATACATTTGATCCCTTTTCCACCAATCAAGAACGTCAAAGGCATCATTCTCGGGTATAGGATCATCATCTAAGTAGTGTTCAACTTCACCCCTCACATGCACCTTTCTTTTCTTTTTTGACCGTTTTACCATCTTCTACTTTCACTTCCGTGGTCTCAACGGCTTTAGCCTTGGTGGAATCATCTTCAAGCACAATCACATTCACAAGTTGTTCAACAAACTCTTCTTCATTCAACTTATTTTCACTCTCCTACAAAAACAAAACAAATCATAAATCTCTAACTTCATAATCATAAAATATGTAAGCATATTCCTCTCTGATAACCTTACAAAATTCATCGTGAAGATGAAAATATAAAACAAAAGTAAAGATGTAAAATATATGAGTATACAGGACATGAAATACAACATTTGGCTTAGTCTAGGCTACTAAACAAGAATATAGCAATATTTCAACATACAGTAAAGCTTTAGTACAATTGCAACAACTCATTTCAATACAAGAGATATCCAGTTAAACCTATCCCACAAGAATCAACTCCAAGTGCATCAAAATCAGGGGCAGAAACGATTATTTCAGATCGGTTACCAACGCAACGCTCGGTATATCCAGTTTCGAATATTATGTAAAGTTATTGATGAGCAATTTTGTTTCTCCAGCATGCACAAAACACAAAAGCTAATAGCAAGCTCAAACAAACAGCAATGCTCAAATCAGAATATAATTTTTGAATATAAACATGCTCAAAATCAAAATCTAACCTTTGATTCAGAGCATCCTGTGGTAGACAAGCTCATGGCTGAACGACAGCGGCGGTGGAGTGCGGCGAGCCGGACTGGAGTGACAGTGGCGGCGACGGCGGTGGAGTGCGGCGAGCCGAACTGGAACGACGGCGACTGGAGTTGCTCGAACTGGAGTGTGCTGCACTGCCGCTGCTGCTGGCGGGTGAGCGAGCGCGGCGTGACTCTAGTGGCGGGTGATGGAGGGAGAGAAGCAGGGAGCGAGGCAGGGAGGGCGAGCGAAGCAGGGATCGAGCGGCGAGCGTGACTCCAGCGGCGGGCGGGCGAGCGAATCGGAGAAGACGACCGGTGATGGAGGTGAGGCACGCCGACTGAGGGAGATGGGAGATGGGATTGAGTCTAGGGATGGCAGAGATGGAGGTGCGGCGCGGGGAGTGAGAAGACCGAGAGGGAGAGAAGAGATGAATTAGAAATTAGGTTTTTAAAGTTAATTCTATTTTTTTATTTTTTAATATATTTAATATTATTAATAAAATAAATATAAAAAATAAATAATATATTTTTAATTAAATCGGCTCCACGGGTCGGATCCGGATCTCAAATGTCAAGATCCAAATCCAGATCCGTTTTAGAAAATGAGATCCAGATCCGTCAAATCGGATCTGGATCCACGGATCTGGACCGGGTCCAGGATCTACTGCCATCCCTAGACTCGGTGCATGTTCCTGTTGGCCCAATTACAAGAGTGCGAGCTAAGAAGTGTAAGGGGAGTTGAAGACGAAGCTTGAAGAATTTATATATTTTTATGTCATTTAATTTATTTTTGAATTATTGTTATTTTTATGAATTTTCAAAATTATAGTTAATTATGGTTAAATTTCGAAACTAGGGTTAAATAAGTAAGGGCCTTGTTTGGCTGATAGTTATTTTTCGAAATTAGGGTTTGTTTTAAGTTGTTTCCTTGTTAGACTAGGTTTAGTTTTTGCCTATATATGTGGTTGATATGTAGCCCACAAAAATTGAACATTATTTTTATCAAAATGTGAGTTTTATTTCTCTTTGAGTTTCGAATTCCTCTTGAATATTCCAAGAAAATTCATCTATCGGCGTAACGGCGAGTCAACCAATCCTCGTCGGGTGTTATTCATCGTCCCCGAGTTGCTGCGTCAACGTCACATCGGGGTTTAGGGAATTCATTTCGCCTAAATCATTCTGTGGGTTAGATTCAGAAGTTTTGGGATCTTCCATCATCTATCGTTCGTTCAGTCTTCCGCTTGCATGTTCGTTTGAATGGTCTGACAAGGATCTTATCACCTCCTCGACCCAAAGGACCGATCAATCGAGAAATCATCAAAAATGAGATCGACAAAATCTGTAAGATCTGGAAGTTCAATCCCTCTGAACATCAAAAGAGCATCAGTATGGTCACCCTAACTGTGTTCAGTTTGTATGGTCAGAAACCTTAACTAAATCTCCTGTAATGATTCTCTTGTTTTTACTCCTTAACTGTGTACATCAACTGGTGTTTTATTAGTATGCTGAGCAATTAATTCTTCATGCCTTATGAATTCATTCTGATGTTGTCTTAGAAACTGCGAGTTAAGAATGAGAAGTCCAACCCAGTGTGTTGGCTCTGAAATGAGTGTTTCAGAATTAAGGTTTGTTGTGCACCCGCAAGCACAGGCTCAGTGATTATCAGTGTAAATATCAGTCTATCTGATATACATAAATTCTCTTAGAGCATCTAGGCCAATATTATTCCATCCTTAGCCTAGACCTTGATTACTTGAGAGCGTGTTCTCATTAACCCATTTTCTACGAAGATTGAAAAGAGTGTTTGAGATAGAGAGAGTTCGAGACAATTGTCTGAACTCAGAGTTTCTTAGCCTCCGCAAGCTAGACAAGTGTTGTCTTAGCAACTACGAGTTAAGAAGGAGAAGTTCAACCCAGTGTGTTGGCTCTGAAACGAGTGTTTCAGAATTAAGATTTTTTGTGCACCCGCCAGCACAAGCCCAGTGATTGTCAATGTGATCAACTGACCGTGGACGTGGGAACTTATTTTCCGAACCACGTAAAAGTCTTTGGGTTCTCTACTGATTTCAGTATTTACTTTTATCTACTTGTGCACAAATTTATATTCATACTGAAACTGATAAGTTGAAAAGAGAAACCCTAAAACTGACAAAGTGATTCACTAAAAGGCTATTTCTTAAAAACCGTTTCCGCTCTCTAAGTGTTATCAGTCTAACTAACAAATCTTTGGATAGTTAGTAAGATTTCTAACACTTCTCTAATTCTTAAACTAAAAACACTGAAACCCTACGTGAACTATCAGTGTGTCAACACGTTCTTCATACTGAAGTTACAACGCTGAAATACTATCAGTATCAGTCTTAACCCTTTATCTTAACTGATCCTACTTTTCACAAACTCACTTCAGGCAACACTTTTCAGTATCAGTTTAGATACTGAATTCAGTTTTCATAAAAGTTTTAAAATAGTCTACTGGTGTATTTCTCCCCCCTCTCCATACACCAGTTCAATGACCCTCCTGGACCCAGCAATTATTCTTGTTAATCGAAAATTATGGACCTATCTTATACCATTAAAATATTATTAATCTTAAGGTTGAAAAATCGGACAATTACAAAATTAATAAATAATAATGCTAAAAATGTATAGAAATTGAATAAATACCTACAAAAAAAATAGGCCATAGTTGAATTATTTGAAATTTCTCATCACCGCTGCATACTCTCTCTCTCTCTCTCTCTCTCAATTATAGAACATGGGAGGTAGTTGTGGGAGGTAGGGATGGCAACGGGCCGGATCTGGACCGGATCTCATCAATACCAGATTCAGATCCATTTTTATCTATTAGATCCAGATCCGTGGATCTGGAAATTTTGGATCCAGATTCAGATCCGCCAGATCCGCGGATCCGCGGGTCCAGATCCATGGATCTGCTGTTTTTAAATTCCCATAATCCAATATGCCAAAATGGCTGCCAAATCAAAAACCAATTTGTCAACATGATAAATACATGGCTGCCAAAACCAATCTGTCAACATGATAAATCAAAATGGCTGCCAAATCCAATTCAAAAACCATAAAATTTCGATAAATCCACTGAAATGGTTGAATATAACAAACTCAATCAAAAACCATAATCTAATCTAACAAAATGGCTGCCAAATCAATGGCCGAAATCAACAAATTTAATGGCTGAAATGACTGAATCTAACAAACTCAATCTCTCAAAAATGGCTGAAATCAACAATTTATCTAACAAAATCTAACAAAATCAAAATGGTGCGGCGCAGCGGCGACCGGTGCGTGACGTGCGTCGAGAGAGCTGTAAAAGAGAAAGTGTGAAAGAGAGTTGGGCAGAGAGTAAAAGAGAGAGTGTGAAAGAGGGAGTCGCCGACCTGTAACTCCGCCTTCGCCGGCGAACTGAGAGGGAGGCTGGCAGGGTGAGGCTGACCGCCGACGAATTGGAGTGCTCGGAGAAGGTGGCCGGCGAGCTGGAGCTGGAGTGGTCCGAGAAGAGAAAGAGGGGCGGCGAGCAAACTGGAGGAGGAAGGGCGTGTGCGGTGTGCCGTGTCTGCTGCAACTGCTGCTGTCCCCACCTTCGCCGGCAGCGGGCGGGCGAACTGGTGGGGCTGCGGGCAGCGAACTGGTAAGGCAGCAGGCGGCGGCTGGGCGGGAGTGAGAGAGAGTGAGTGAGGCGGCAAGAGAGTGAGGGAGATTTGGAGATGAACGAGAGATGAGAGGTTAGAGGAGAATTAGAAATCTAGGGTTTCAATTTTTAAAGTTATTCTATTTTTTCTATTATTTTTAATTTTTAATATATCTAATACTATTAATAAAATAAATATAAAAAATAAATAATATATTTTAAATAAAATCGGATCCACGGGTCGGATTTGGGTCGGATCCGGATCTCAAATTTCAAGATCCAAATCCAGATCCGTTTTAAAAAATCAGATCCAGATCCGCGGATCCAAAAAATTGAGATCCAGATCCATAAAATCGGATTTGAATCCACGTATCTGGACCGGATCCAGGATCCACTGCCATCCCTAGTGGGAGGTGAGCTTATTTCACGGAATTAGAATGATGCTTTCGTAGAGATTCTCAAGCATAATTTTTGTAAATTTTGTCCGAAACTCCAACTTTTTGAATTGCAAAAAACCTAGCTTGTGAAAGGGATAGATGACATTTTTGTTGGTGATTTATTTCTATAATTATAAATGAAGAAAGTTTAAATAGAATATTTATTGTTAACGTCCACTAAAGTTGAGTTGTGCCGTCTGATAAATATATATAAATAGACTTGAACATTTATTAGTTCTAAATACTATCAAATTAGTACGCTCATCCGTGCTTTGCACGACAAATATTAAAATATAATAATATTATTTAAATAAATAAGTATAAATATTAAATAAAATTAAAATATAAATAAATAGAAAATATATTTAAAAATAAAATAAACACATGAATTCATCTAAATTATTTGATAATGAAAATTAACATTACACATTATTATAATAGAGTATTACACGTCATAATAAATAAATAATATTATCAAGGTCAAAGGTCTTGGGTTCGAGTACCCTGTGACGGGGTCTTTAAATTTATTTATTTAATATTGTTAATTTATCAAAAAAAAAAATTGTAAATTTTTAACGAAGAGAGAGAAAATAAAATATTTTAAAGTTTTTATAATTTATTCGTTTTAAATTCATTTTTGATGATTTTTATACCATATTAAATATGTTGTCACGGACTTATATATAATATGCATATTAAATACTTATGCATAAATTAAATTTGAGGATGTTTAGAAAAGAATAAAATTATATAAAAAAGTAGAGATATGAATAGAGAAAAAAATTGGTGCAAGAAGAAAAGAGAAAAGGCGGGGGGGGGGGGTGAAGGAAAAAAACTCCTATTTTATATATTATATAGATAATAATCGTTACAAAATTAAATATTACTCCCTTCGTCCATCAATCCTTGGCCCATTTTGTCATTTTGATCCGTCTACCAATTCTTGATCCATTTTATTTTTAGTTATTTTTTCACGGACCTTCATTTCAGTCACAATAACTTTACATATTTCTTAAAATTCGTGTCACTATCAAATGGTGGACAAAGGGAGTACCAATCATTAATAATTAGTTTTAATAAGACGTGTTATACTTGATCGACGTGTACTCGTTCCTTCATCACCGCATGGATTCTCGTTATTCAAGAAATGGAACCAAAAACCATAGATCCCATTCAACATCGAGACAAAATGAATATTCCCAAAAACCAACTAGCTAGGTAGGTCAAGAATGAAGATGATAAGTATATATAAATGACAAGATGGAGTAATATTGATTTGTCCATGAATCACAATGTCCTCCCTCCTCCTACTAGCCTCTCTCTTCCTAGTAGTATGGTTGCTTCTTCTCTCTAGGAGAAGAAAAACATCGGAGAAGACACCCCCGGGATCATTAGGAATACCATTAATCGGGCAAAGCCTGAGCCTCCTGTGGGCCATGCGTGCCAACACCGCCGAGAAATGGATGGCCGACAGAGCTCGAAGGTACGGCGCCGTTTCGAAGCTGAGCCTCTTCGGGAAACCAACCGTGTTTATGTACGGTCAGGCTGCCAACAGGTTCGTGTTCTCGAGCGACGGCAACAAACTGAGCAACCAGCAGACGGAGTCTGTGAGGATGATCTTAGGCGATCGCTGCCTCTTGGAACTTGTCGGAGAGGATCATAAGCGGATCAGAGACGCTCTCGCTTCTTTCCTCAAGCCTGACTGCTTGAAGAATTACATTGGCAAGATGGAGGAAGAAGTGAGGATGCACCTTCAAATGCATTGGCATGGCGAAACCAGTCTCAAGGTTCTGCCCCTCATGAAGACGCTCACATTCAACATAATATGCTCTCTTTTGTTTGGTGTTGAGAGAGGAGCAGCAAGGGACACATTGGTGGTGTATTTCCAAGAGATGATCGATGGGATGTGGTCCGTCCCGCTTAATCTGCCATTCACACGCTTCAACCGCAGCCTCAAGGCAAGTGCTAAGGTTCAGAAGATGCTGAAACATCTTCTCTCTGAGAAGAGGGCTCAGCTCGCTGCAGGAGCTTCTTCTCACCAAGACCTCATCACCTGCTTGCTCACCGTTCGCGGTGCCCGACTAGTCTCCGACGACGAGATCATACATAATGTAATGCTCATTATGGTTGCAGGCCACGACACGTCCTCGGTCTTGATCACTTTCATGGTACGACTTCTCGCAAACCATCCCGAGATACACGCAGCACTTCTCAGAGGTATGTTGATATCAGTAACACTAAAACTAGGCTCTCTGTATTTGTAATGAGTTGATTGATGCGCAGAGCAAGAAGGAATCAACAAGTGTGGAGATTTCTTGACATGGGAAGATCTTGGGAAGATGAAGTATACCTGGAGAGTGGCGATGGAGACTCTCCGGACAATTCCCCCGTTGTTCGGAGGGTTCCGGAAGACGCTGGAGGACATCGAGTATCAAGGATACATTATTCCCAAAGGATGGCAGATTCTGTGGGTGAGTGCCATGACTCACATGGATGACACCATTTTCCCAGAAGCATCAAAGTTTGATCCGGAGAGATTCTGCAATCCAGCAGGGGTGCCGCCTTACACTTACATTCCCTTCGGAGGGGGGGCTCGTATATGCCCCGGATACGAGTTCGCCAAGATTGAGACGCTACTCACTATTCGTTACCTGGTTATGCACTTCACGTGGAAGCTCGGCTGCAACGACAACCGTTTCCGAAGGGATCCCATGCCGGTACCTACTCAAGGACTTCCCATTCAGATTATGCCCAGGAACCTGCTCTAGCTATTTGTAAAACCTAACTTCATACTTTGCAGGACATGAAATTATAAATCACAGAGAATGAAACTACTTTCATGATCAAAGACTAGTAAATATATATATATATATATATATATATATATATATATATATATATATTTTGAGGGAGACTAGTAAATATTATTATTATTATTATTATCTTTGGGCTGTGCAATTTTACAATGATGGGCTACTGCTACTCTCGAGTTGGCAGATAGAATTAGGCATGCCAAACTTGTTTGAGTATTACAAATTAACTAACTAGAATATACAGGATGTATACAGTTTGTATCAAATAGAATATACATATCAGATTCAAGCCACAATAACCTGCATAACTACCAGGACAATGTAGTAGCTCAGCAGCCTTCTGGTCTTAAATACTTTGGTGGCAACGACGGGCACCGCTCGTTCATGTGGGGATAAGGATCCATGGTATTGTATCCAGGTAACTCCATACGGTATTTCCCTTTAATTTGGCAGTAGGGAAGTTTTACTGTGTCCCCATCGTTGCACCACTTAGGCAAACGGCTTGAATTGTTATCGAAGAAATTCAGCGAGTACGCATCTTTTATCTGTAAAAGAAATGAAGATATCAATCAAATCTTCATGGGCTTAATAATAACTGAATATGATTACTACTTAAAAATAAATGCAGTATGCTCACCGTAAACTCAGTTACTTGAATAGAGCTTGCAAGTTCCCCAAACAGTCCTGCTTCCTTGTATAATTCAAAGACAAAAGCAATACATGAAGTTGACTTCCCATCGACATAAACCCAATCGTCTTGTTCGGGAATGGCCAACAATTCACCAAAAGATGATCCACGTCTCTCAACTTCAACAAGAACCTCAGAAAGACTTAAATTCTGCAAGCTCAAAATTCATACTAGATTACTACATTGCGTGATAAGGTTATATCAGAACAATATTTTGCACTCAGAGCTTAACTAGAAGGTGGGCAGGCTAACTCTCTACTTCAACGGATTTTCTCAAATTGGTCAATTACAACACCTTATACTTGTGTAACCACAATAGGCATCATAGAACTGCACCAACGGAAACTACTAAGCAATTCTTCTTTCTTAAATCAAAGGACTTCAATGGGGAAAAAAAGTGTGTTTAGTTCATATCTGAGGCGTACACAGGGAAACACGAAATATGCCCTCGAGATTTTTGTTCAGTGAACTACTTGCAGTTCTTAGATTGTTCAAGCATTGTCTAATCTGGAGATGTAAGATACTAAAAAAGGCAATATGGTGACACACAAATAGGCTTCCTTGCATAGAACCATTTACTGTCCATTTAAAGTGTAAAATCAACGAGATGGCTATAAATATAAACCTGAGTTCCAAGTCGTTTGTTCAATGCTTCACTCCACATGTTACCAGCATATGCAGGAGCCATCTGAGTCCAAACAGTCATAACAGAAGCAACCTGTAAAAGAACAAGTTAAAAGGGAAGAAGAAAACAAAGCAATATTATATATTCTCAGCAATACAGGGTTGATTCTTTTTAATGTGATCAACCAATAGCATCAGATAACATTAACCATTGATTTATTCTTTCTTTTCTATTTCACTTTAATATCATAGTTTTAGCATGTACATGGTTTACTGGAAGTCACAATTTATTGTTGTTAACAGCGAAGTGAAATAATATTTCTTACAATCATCATGAGCTCACATTTTCCCCTTGTCCTCGCCATATTTTCTACATACTATCACAAGTGTATCAAACCGAAAACTATGAACAGTTAAAAACAAGATTATGAAGAACCCAAAGTAACAGCTACTGCAGCCAAGAACCATTTGAAATCTTTATCTTGTTGTAAGCTTAACAAAGATAAGTAACCAATATTTTTGAGGCTTCTAGCTTTCCCTGGTTAGGCAAACCAAGTGCAATTAACAATCGCTTATTATAGTAATATACCATAGGGTAAAAAATTATCAGTTGCTTACTGAAGTATATGTGATCCCAATAAAGTAGACATTTCCTCATAACTACAAGTAAAATCACCAGTGAATAAAATGACAAGAGACCTATGAATTTTATGGGGTTTCCTGTGTGTGAAATGTTTCCCCCAAGAACAAGTATATCATGAGAATGCAACCAGGTAAGAATCCCATGAATATAACACAATTACAAATTTATGAGAACCAGCTGCAGTTGAAATATGTAGTAAAATAACACAAGAAACTGAGAAAATTAGAAATGAAGAGGAATAAAAAGTGAGCTGCTATCAGCTAGCATAACCACTTATAATACTTAAAAGTGAAATACCTACCAGGTTAGCATCCAGAGGTGAGGGATAATTTCCACTGATTGTGTCGATCCAGCTAAAAATCAAGTTATGGTAACCATATGGTAACCCTGACATGCTCTTTGCATATTCCCAGGCAGCAGTCTCATTGAACTTGGCCCGGAGATCAGGATGCAAAGGAAGAAGCGCTATGTGTGGATTGGCGTCATCTGTTGTCAGCTCATATTCCCACCACTCATCCCATGTAAGGATAGCAATAATATCTTCTCCCTGGGACAGGTAGGGGGAGGGGGGGCGAGGAAGGGAGATAATTAAACAAGATAGTAATTATGATTAGGATAAACAGCTGGAAGACCAATTTGATAATTGACAGACCATTAAACTCTCAATATCTGACACCAGATGCAAGAGACATGCATGTATGGTGTACTTTACAAGCATCAAAGTAAGGATTTTTATTTTTTATTTTTTTCAATACACAGTTAACAATTTAGTTTATCAGACACCCATCCCCTAAGTGAGTAATATGACCATATTTCAGTCACTGTTCCAAATTGAACATAAGCTACAGTTTATCATATTGTGAATGGTAGAAACCATTTTCATCTCTTTATACATATTAGGTTACTGATAGTCACTTTTTAATACTCAATTAAAAAAAATAGTATAAGCATAATAATGTTGAAACATACGGAAAACATAATTCAATATTCATAACATGTACAGAAACAAATGAAAACTCACACGGGATCTGTATGCACCCAAAAAATGGAACTTAAAGACCCAAGTGAAATTATAACTATGTTTTTCAGCACCTATGAAACCTAAGCTTTTGCAGTAACTATACCATAGGCATACCTCCTCATTTTCATGCCCCGATTCTGCAACCCACAGGTTTCCATCTGAGTCCCTCAAGCAGACTGCACTGTGACCGGCATAAGATCCAGTCACCCACTTCTCTAGGGTCTCAAAACCACCCCATCTGCCTCGAATTTTGGATAATACAAGGAAATCACCAGAGTGGATATCCTCAACAGTAATGTTGGTAACCCATGGTTCTGGTCGTACTTCGAAGGTAGCACCCATGTGCTTTTCAAGAAATGCAACATTAGAGCTCTCGCCCCATGCAGAATTCACAAACAGAGGCAACACCTCCCATAGAGCCTGAAGCGTCCCTAGCATCCCTGCTTGCATCAGGAAAATTGCAACACCCGTATGCTTGACCTATTTAGTTTCCAAGGAAATCAATCATGCTTAATTGGTAAAGCCTACTCAGGATGAAACCACGACTCAAAGTAGAACAAATCCAACTCACATATTCATACTCAGCTGCTGATTCCCACTCACTGAAGTCAAGTGTATGCTCCCGAGACAGAAAGTAGTAGTCCCATGTTACACGATATGGAGTTGCAAAAACATAAAGGTCCATACATGTCCAACTATGGGCTTCGCTAACCTGAGCATATAAAATAAGCATGAGGAAAAGAAGACCATTTAATGATATACAGTAGCTTCTGATTCACACCTCATCATCACCAGAATTAAGTAGCAAGCAATCCACGAGACTATGCCTTAACCAATCCTACTTTTCCAGATTTCTCACAAGCTAAATCCAAAAATAGAAACTAAACCCAAGAAGTCATATGTAGACAATAGCAGTTAAATTATTTTCGATAGTAACCCAATCTGAACAGTCTCTCAAGGGAAAATATAGAGCTACAAAGACATTCCTAACTTTGTACCGGTCAAATATAAAACAATCACAGCAAAACATCCGCAAAACGGCTGAATTCAGTTCTAATTGCCCTAACCTAAGAAACCCCCCATCAAAATCCGAGAACAGAAATAACCTTAATGTGGAGAGTACCACCACCCCACTGACTTCCGCTGTTGTTATGGAAGACCAGCCACGCAGTGTTTTGATAAAAGCAAGCTCCTTTCCACTGCAAAAGAGAATTATTGGTGGCGGAAGCAGCCCCCACAAACGAGGGCAGAAGGTCAACAGCGCTATTGAGCTTGTTCAGTATAGGCCATGAAATTTGCCTCGGCAGCAGCGGCAGTACGTCTGTGGGGCGAATAGGCGCTTTGAAGGCTTGTACTTTGGGGGAGTGGAGACCACCACATACGATCAAAACTGTCGATAATATGAGCTCCAAGAGAAGCTTCATGGCTCCGGAGATGGAACAGAGATGTTTATCTTTTCCGGCCTAAGGATGAGGAGGGTTTGACTAATAATTATTCTGATTTTTTGAATTTGGTATCATGATTGATATTTGATTCATACACGGCGCTTTGTCTTGTACTTTCCGCAAATGCAATCGCCTCTCATTTTACATGAATAATTATTATTATTATTATTATTATTATTATAGTAATTATTAATTATTAATTATTAATTATTATTACTATTATTATGAAAAAAAGATTGATTTTATTGAACACAAACACATTGAATAAGGAGAAGACCTTCCACACAACTCGGAGGTTCAACCCACTCAAAGCATCCACAATGGTGAACCAAAATTGATTGATTTTATTGTCATGATCTTTAATTTGATATGCATATCAAATATTTTATAATTAGTCGAATTTTATAATTTAAAAAAAATAAAATAGAAAAATAAGAAGTTAAAGAAAAAGAAAAAAAAATGTATAGCTTATAAATAAATCTTCAATTTCATTCTAACTATAAAATTGCAAGTCAATTTTAAAATTGATTTGAAATCAATTTGTGATTGAAAACTCACTTTTTGATATAGTATAGATAGATTACTTTGAATAGTATGAATCTCAAAGATCCCAATAACCAAATTGGGCCTCAAATACTCGGTCTAAATTTTAAACCGTCAAGTTCAAATGAATCCAAATAACTTCTTTCCCAAAACCCTAAGCTTGTTTGATAGTGTGTTAGATATAAGCAAATATTATTAAAAGTGGTATATATAACCACAGGTTATTATCTATATCATGTTTGATAGCTTAAGGCCCCGTTTGATAGTGTATATTAGGCTTGTTATCTTATATTTCTAGCCTTTTCCATCTGTTTGATAGGCGTTTTATATAATAAAGGTTAGGCCCGCATCAATTTCACTGTTACACTAAGAAAACTAATCACACCAAATTGGTCGGATAACTTATCTACAACCCAGATAACATTTTCATTATCAAAATTACCCTTCTCTCTTCTGCGTGGGATGGGGGCGTTGGCAGGGGAAAAGAGGTGTTTGGTGGCTGTCGACGTGGGGTAGGAGGTAAGGTTCAGAGTCGATGGGTTTGGGGGTTGCTAATGGTCGATATCGACCTTACTCGCCGGATTTCGGAATAGGGGCGGCGGACCATCTGTTTTGTGAGCGGAGTTTCAGTGAAGTGGGATGAACAGAAAGAGAGAGAACCGATGAAGGCGTTGGCTTCGCCGAACTATAGGGCGACGACCTCGCCGGATTTTGAGAAAGAAAGAAGGGGCGATTCCTTGTGAAGAAACTAGGGCTCGATTCCTTGAGCCTGTGTATTTTGAAATGATGAAATTTGAGAAAGATTGAGAGAGAATGGACGTGGGGCTGGAGCCAGAGGCGATGGAAGGGCGATGACTCGCGGGTCCCTCAACAGCGTCGCCGGCGACCTCGCGTGGACCGGATCAGAAGATGGGGGCTCGTCCCTTTTGGGCTTCATTGCGTGTCTGAGAAGAGGGGAAAAAAAGGAACGAAGCTAGCGCCACCCGTCTAAAGAGGAACGGCGGCGGCGAGAATTGAGAAGGGAGAGAGAGTTTCAGGTTGTCTTATGGAAGTAGAAGAAGAAAAAGAAGGGGGAGGGGGGGGGGGCGGGCGGCGGCTGGGAGGTTGTGGGAGGGGTTGGTGGTTCTGTCAATAAAGAAAAGGGGTGGGAGTAGGGGATGACACGTGTTTCTGTCTTGCTGATCATTGTTATTTTTTTTAGTTTATTTATTTAAATATAAGGTTAAAATTATAATTTCCTTTTTAATCTATAGTTGTATTTTTTGTATCAAACAATAACATTAGTTATCTTAGATTTTATTTATCATCCTTTATCGCACAATAATCTATATTATTTATCTAGATTTTATTTATCATCCTTTATCTCAATTTTGTATCAAACACACCCTAATAGTTAATACCGACATTACACTAAATTGGTGTTTGATAGCAGTGTATTAAAATGCAGTAGAGTTAAATATTTGTTTGATACGGGATGTAGGAATGTAGTGTAATCATTGAAATTCCATTTATACCCTCAAGTAACAATCAAATTTACTCAATCTCCTTCACTCATTTCCAGCGGGAATTACTCAATGTCCTTCACTCATTTCCAGCGGGAATGAAAGCAAGAGGCGCCAATTAGATTTGCCCCCAAAAATTTTGCTTTCATATAATACACACAGCCCACACAAAAATTCCCCATCTCCAATTCTCCATTGACGCAAATTGCAGATTCAACTGAGAATCTTGACAGGTGCTCACGCGGGGATAATTCGCCAGGTGAGAAAATGTAAACAGAAAAATGAAGAATTAATAGATACTTCGCTGCAATTGGGAAAGCAAAAAATAAAGACGGAAATTGAGTGAAAATATTGATTCATAAATTGATTGAAGACAAACAAAAAAAGAAAAGAAATTGTTTCAGAATTCCCCATCCCCAAAATCGGAACTTTTTAAGTAACAAGCAACAAAGATCTACATAGAAATCGATCTTGGATTTCAGCAGGTCAAATGCATCCCGGGCTCAAATGATGAAGAAAAAAGCCCTAACATCTATGGAGAATCAAAAGTGATGCTGCTTGAAGCACGAACATCTATGGAAAAAAGCCCTAACATCTATGGAGATCTACAGAGAAATCGATCTTGGATTTTACCTTGCTTTCAATTCGCCGGTGATGAGAGCACCAATTTGTGATGGAGTCAGAACAAATCTGAGCTTGATGAAGCACGAAGAGGAATTTTAGATGCAGTCGAATTTTTGAAGGGCAAAATGGTTAGAGGAAAAAATAGTACTCCCTCCGTCCGCCAAAAGTGGGGCACAATTACTAAATCGGGCGTCCGCAAAGAGTGTACCACTTTCCTTTTAAGTAAATGGTCCCACCATCCACTTTAATCTTTTGACCTTCCAAACACTCTTTATTTACAAAAAAACTCATTCCAAATTCAATCTCAACCACATATCTCATAAAGTGGTGGGTCCCTTACTCCACTACATCAAAATCATCACAAATTTTATTAAATCCCGTGCCCACTTAAAGTGCCCCACTTTTAGCGGACGGGGGAGTATCATTTTACTGTAGAAATGGTTTAATGAATATTGGGGTCGACGCTCGTTCCATAAGCGAGAAGAAACAGTGAAAATTAATGCGGGCCTTCATTTTTAACGGGCTTGTGCTATTGCTTAAAAAGGCTATCAAATGGTGGGTAAATGAGATATTAATAGCCCAACTATCCTCTATATGGCTATCAAACAAGCCCTAACTTTCTTCGCCGCCTTGTCTCGGTTCGACTCGTCTCCTCTCCCCTTGAATAGCTTTCCAAAATATTTATTTGAACATAATTTCCCATCTTTATTCAATACACAACTGAATCTGCCTGAGATTACTCGCCATTGAAAGTTGTTCTCACAACCATGTATTCTTTACCCGACGAAATATTATCTTTTTGGTTTTTGTTAATCTTTTTTGGCCCTCAATACTGTTTTGAATTGAAGTAAAAGCACTTGCCTGATTTTCGGAGAAGATTTTTCTTTTTTGTTTTCTGTTAAGATTTACACATCCCCTTGATGAAAATTTTCCAGAATTCTAACGTTAAAAGTAGACTGAAAAAACTTTGATGTCTAATAATTTCTGAGGGATGTTTTGCATTTGTTCATTGGAAATTGTCATATAAGTACTTTACAAATTTTTATTATAGTACATATATTGGTTGTTTATTTGAAATATTCACCGTTTTGATTTATAGAGTTTGTTTGTACTAATTTATTGTTTGATAGTACTAGTTTTTTTTTCTTCCGAAACATATTTTTTTCGAATATACTAAAATTAATAGAAGTGGACTGATATCTGATGAATTTAATCTAGAAAAGAGGTGTTCTGAGATTCACCGGTTGAGGATTTTGGATTATTTCAAACTGATTTTAATTTTTCTTATCTAATCTAATTTTAATTGCTTGGATCAAAATGACATCATAAGTTTTTTTTTTTTGAAGGAAAATCACGCCGGAGGCTCTCTTCGATGCGATAGACGTCGCGCCGGTGAAAGAACCACGCCGGCGTTTGTCACGCTTCTGGGCGGCAGTACCGTTCTTCAACGCTTTTCCGGCGTCGACTTGGTCACCGGAGAGTAGGCAGCTAAACGTGAAGGGATGACGAGAGCACTGGTGGTGTCGCGGTTTCGAGCGACATCTACACAGACTACACCGGCTCAATTTCCTCTCCTTCTCCAATCATGTTTCGCCGTGGGCTTGGCCCCCGGCGAGGACTTGGTAGCCGGCGTGGATGACGGTGGCAGTTGACGACGAGAAGAGGAACGTCGCGGCTGCTACAGCAACAACAGCAAACCCTAACTGGAATTTGGGTCAGACCCGGTTTCGCCATCTGGGCTTTGGGTCAGACCCTCCCTGGAGAAGGGCCATTGCTCTTGGGCCTGAGCTGTTGCTGGTACTGTTTTGTGCTATGACTGTTTTAAGGGAAATTCTATTCATAGCTCCCATTTTACTCCTTATAGCCCCCTTTTAAAAATATTAATAATAATTAATTAAAATTTTACTATTTTACCCTATCTTTTATAACCCCCAAATTAAATTAAATTTTAATTTAATTTATTACTTCAATTTTTTTTTATTATTTACTATGTGTATTAATTCATAGCCCCATTTGCGTCCATAGCCCCATTTGACATTTTGGTTCATAGCCCCCATTTGCTCCACTCCCAGAGCACCTCCGCCGACCAGCTGATCCTTCTCGCCTCAGCCCTAACTCTGGCGACGCACTGCCTGATCACGGCGGAGAGCACCTCGAAAGGGGGGAAATCGCAGCCCAGTTTTGATCGGAGATGGCTTATGTTGACGTCGAAGGCTGGTATAGCAATCTAAAACCAACCTTCCGATGGTTTAACATAGTATTCAATTTTTATTCCAAGTATTCTCATCCATTAGATTCTTTGATGCCAATTTTCAGCTAGCTTCTCAGATTCACAAATTGCACGAAAATTGGATTGGTATAGCAATAAAAAAACAACAACTGTCAAATAGAGTAACGAAACACTCAATGTTTCAAGCTTTCTCATTTACCAGTGAATTTTATGTCATTTTTCGTAGTTGATTTGATCTGAATCTTGTTTTCGAAGATTTTCAACAAAGCAAAACAAATTTTCAATTTAGTGCTAGACTTTAAATTAACTTGTTAAGTTAAAATTTAATTTAATTTGGGGGCTATAAAAAATAGGGTAAAATAGTAAATTCTTAATTAATTATTATTAATATTTTTAAAAATAGCTATAAGGAGTAAAATGGGGGTTATGAATAGAATCACCCTTGTTTTAATGGACAACCCATTATGGGCTGTAACAACTTATATATTTAAAAAAAAGGGTTATTCTATTCATAGTCCTCATTTTACTCTTTAAAGCCACCTATTTAATAAAATATTAAAAATATTTATATATAGACTATTTTACCCCTTAGCCCCATATTTTTATTGTTTGACGTTCCTTTGCCCCCTAATTCTGACGAATAATCTCCTCTTCATCTCTTAAACTTTTTCTTTCACTTACTTCTAGGTTTATTATCAGGTTCCTGACCTCTCAGGTTGTCTCCTTCGAGCAACAATATCACAAGGGAAAATCCCATCAATGACATCATCAATTTACCACATCTTAAAAATTTACCATAAAAAATTATTATTTTCACTAATAAGACAATCAATCAGTAAATCAATGGTAAAGAGAGTAAAGCTGCAATACTTTTTTTTTGAGATACTACAATACTTTTATTTCTACATAGATGATGTAATTGGACTAAGATCTGTAAAGTTTATACTGAACATCTAGACACAAAGTTTCCATTCAAAGCAGACCATTGATGCCATCTTTACAGCGAGATCATAGTTATTGACTTACAGAATTAGCCGGTGCAATGTTGCCGAGAGGATATTGGAAAAACACATTGATTAGCGCAAAGCCTTAAAGAATGTTTTGTATATTTTCAACACTCACCAAAATCGTTTCTGGGCAATTCCAACAGACTAATATATACCATGTGTGGGCACGCCTGTTTTTCAACATATTATTATCTTAATTGTAGCGTGCCCAGCTCTTTTTTTTTTTTTTTTGATCGGACAAAGTCATGTTAGATGTTAGTAATTAGTTCTCCATTTTACTCCTTACAGCCATTGTTTTAAAATATAAATAATATATAATTAAAAATTTACTATTTTACCCTATATTTTATAGCTCCCAAATTAAATATAATTTTAAATAAATTTGAAAGAATAAACACGTATAGCCTCTATCATAATTTGAAAATATGTATAGCCCCCTATCATATTTGATAAAAAAAAATTCGTTTATCCATATATAAATTCTGAAAAGAATTGTATAGCCTCCAATTCAAAATTCTAAGAACTATATGAAAAATTCTAAGAACTATATGAAATAATCAATGAAAACATTAAGTTCGATTAATTTTCCTTATTTTGTCTTATATTCTGAAACTTCTTTAGAGTTATGTGCTGGAAACATTGGATGGAAATTCTGAAATCAAAGATATTACAAGTATGCATCAATTTTCTCCCAAACATGTTTAGAAATACACGTTTGTCATTCTGATTCTTTGTAGGTGCAATTTGATTTTTAATATTACGCCTTCTATTGCTAAATCAACTGTTCTTGAGGCGGCACATTTAATGCGGTAAGGTTGTGATGAGCGGCTATGAAAGGGTGCATCAAGTTCATTGCCTCTGAAGAATCGAAACCAGCAATTAGTTGTTCATAGCCGCAATTGTTGACTGCAATTTAAAGTTTCACAATTTAATATGCTGGGTGTTTTCGCAATCCTTTTTCAGGGATGAATGAAGAATCCGGTGCTAATACTGAAAAGATGAAGATTAATGAAATGAAACAGTGGGCAAAATGAGAAGAAAACTCCAGCAGACGGTTCAGAAGAAATTAAAACGATGAATTGATTATAATGAATTTAATCGGGGGCTATAAAGTATAGGGTAATATTGTAAATTTGTAATTAATTATTATTAATATTTTAAAATAAGGGCTATAAGGAGTAAAAAGGGGCTATGAATATAATGACCCTTAAAAAAAGTGATAACATGCAAAAATGCCCAATCCTTAAGTTGTAGGTATAAAATGCCCACTTTTATAAATATAAGCATTTTATGCCCTAATTGACATCCATACTCTTAGGCTATTTCCACTCTTAATTTTTTATGGATAGCCAAACCGAACCGTTTCGGTGCAGTTTGGTTTTCGGTTCGGTTTCGAAAATTAAAAACTGATAAGTTTTGGTTTTCAATTTTTGGTTTGGTTTTAAATCGAATCGAACCGATAAATATTAATATTTTATTATATATTTATATTTTATAATATATAATTAATTTATAATATTTTATTTATAAGACTTGTTATGTTGCTATTTGTTAAACTTTGAAACTTGAATTTGTGTTTTTGTGATGTTTTAAATCTTTGAAACTAGTATTCTTGTAGACTAAGTATTATTATGTTGTGGGGATTTGGCATTTCAAATTTGTGTTTTTTACATTATTTTACAGGTTTTAATTGATTTTTTTGAAAAAAAAAATTGCATCGATTTGGCACCCTCAATTGGTGCGGTTCCGTTTCAATTTTAACCATCGGTTTGATTTTCGATTTTGAATTTTTGGTTCGGTTTTGCACCGAACAGAATCGATGCTCACCCCTAGTTATGGACAAGTAAGCTTAAGAAAATTCTATTTACTTCATTTTATACATTAATTCGCGAGAAAATTAGTATCAGAGAGCATGTTTTTATTGAGGAATTATATTATATTTAACTTATTTTGTAATTAACCTGTGAGTAAAATATCTACATACAATTAGTCTATACGTTTTCTCTGACCTCGCCAGAGAAATGGGTCGCTAGCGGAATGGTGATTTCGCTGCTCTGGACCTGATTTCTCTGGCGATGCTTTTCGCGGCTCTAGACTTGATTCCTCTGGACCTGATTTCTTTGGTGATGCATTTCGCTGCTCTGACTCTGATTCCTCTGGCGTCTTGATTTCTCTGCTCTGGCATTCGATTCCTCTGACTGGTAGAATATGCAAGGGTGGTTAGTCTATAGCTGAGGGATCAGTTAGCAAATATGCAAGAGTTAAGGGAGTTCAGTTTTAGGTTAGTTAAAATAGATCCAACAGATCTGTTCCTTCATTTTTTCCAGAAGTCGGCGCGCAACTCAAATCTTCTCAACCGCTTTTTCTCTTGTTTAAATACCTAGATTAGTTGTTGAGTTGTAGCTTAAGAATTTCCATTACTGTAAACTAGTTGAGAGTGAGGAATTATAGCAATCTTGATAGATTTGTAGGCTATACACTTCTTCTAGTGTTGAGAGTTCTCAATTGTAATTGTAAAAGTTCTTGAGTGTTCATAGTGAAATAGAATTGTTTGTTTCTGCACCGTGGACGTAGGATTGAAAAATCCGAACCACGTAAATCGCCTTCGTGTTCTTTTCTTTTATGTTCTTGCTGCGTTGATTGTCTTCCCGAGCAATTCCACAACAAGTGGCGCCGTTTGTGGGAAACGGAAGATCGGCGCACACCAACTGTTCGAGATTTGAATCGGAGAAAATCTGAATCGGAGGAGTTCTTGATCGGTGGAGGAATCACCATTCTTTTCACTACTACGACGTGCTGAATCTCAAGACTGGAGATCTACCAAATGTTGATTGCTAAGTTCGACACCGAGAAATTCACAGGGAAGAATGATTTCTCCCTGTGGAGAATGAAGATGAGGGCCGTTCTCATTCAACAGGGCCTTGATGATGTTCTTACCACAGAGAAGGCACCTAAAGAAGGAGATGGGAAGGTGAAGTTCGCTGAAATGCAAAAGAAGGCTCATAGCACTATCATCCTACATCTGGGAGATAAAGTGCTAAGAGAGGTGTCAAAAGAAGACACTGCAGCTGCAGTATGGGCTAAACTGGAGAGCCTCTACATGACTAAGTCTCTGGCAAATCGGCTCTTCTTGAAGAAGAGGCTGTATTCCTTTAGAGTTTCAGAGGAGAAGAATCTATCTGATCAACTGGATGAATTCAATAAAGCCGTTGATGATTTGGCTGATATTGATGTAAAGCTAGAAGACGAAGACAAGGCAATCCAGCTCCTTAGTGCCCTGCCTAAATCCTATGACAACATGAGGGATGCCATGCTGTATGGAAGGGAGACTGCTATCTCCCTGGATGAAGTCGTGAATGCCTTAAAATCTAGGGAGTTACAAAAGGCATCTGATGGCAGGCAAGAAACCGCAAGTGAAAGCCTCAATGTCAAAGCAAAGTCCAACAAAGGAAAATTCAAGAAGCTTTTCAAAGAAAAGAAGGGAGGATCAGGAAAGAAGGAGGATGATGAAAAGGAAAGCAAGAAATGCCACTACTGCAAGAAGCCAGGGCATATCAAGAAAGACTGCTACAGCTGGAAAAGAAAACAAGCTCAAAAAGGCTCAGACACAGCAGACCTTGCTGAAAATTTCCAAGAAGCTGAAGCTTTAAACATCACATCTTCTAAAACTCAGAATAATTGGATATTAGATTCAGGGTGTTCTTTCCATATGTGTCCTAACTTGAATTGGTTTGTTGATTTGCAGATGAAGGACCTGGGATCTGTAGTTTTGGGGAACAACCAAGTCTGCCCTGTCAAAGGCATTGGTGCAATCAAGTTAAAGCTACATGATAATTCTGTAAGGCTCCTAACTGAAGTTAGATATATTCCTAGTCTAAAAAGGAATTTGATATCCCTTGGATCTCTACAAATGAAAGGCTATGAGTTTAAATCATGTGTTAATGATATATATGTCTTAAAAGAAGATAAAGTTGTGTTGAAAGGAACCAGAAAACAGACTTTGTATCATTTAGTTGCTGAAACTATTGTTGGTGAGTCTGAAATTGCCTCTACTTGTGATATTGAATTGTGGCATGAGAGACTTGAGCATGTTAGTGAAAAAGGATTATTTGAACTAAAGAAACAGGGTATACTGAGTTTAACTGCTGATGAAAAACTGAACACTTGTGATGCATGTGAATTAAGTAAAAGCAAGAAACTTCCATATCCTGTTGGCAAACATGTCTCATCTGCACCACTTCAATATGTTCATTGTGATCTGTGGGGTCCATCCAAAACCACCACTATAGGTGGAGGAGTATATTTCATGTCTCTAATAGATGATTTCTCTAGGAAAGTCTGGGTTTACATTTTAAAACACAAGTCTGATGCCTTTGATAAATTTGTTGAATGGTGTAATGCTGTTGAGAATGAAAAGGGATGTAAGTTGAAATGTTTAAGGACTGATAATGGCTTAGAATTCACCTCTGAAAAATTTCAAGAATATTGTAAAGATAGGGGAATTAAAAGACATAAATCAGTACCTGGAAATCCCCAACAGAATGGGGTTGTAGAGAGAATGAATAGAACTCTCCTTGAGAGAGTTAGGTGTATGCTCTCTAGCTCAGGTTTGCCACCCAAATTTTGGGGAGAAGCAGTCACCACTGCTGCTTATCTTATAAATAGATGCCCTTCTAGTGCTATTGAGTTTAAAACTCCTGAAGAACTGTGGACTGGTAGGGCTGCTGATTACTCAAACTTGAGGAAATTTGGATGCTTAACATATATGCATGTTAGGCAGGATAAGTTGGAACCCCGAGCATTGAAATGTGTTATGGTGGGATATCCAACAGGGGTTAAAGGGTATAGGCTCTGGTGCATAGAATCTGGAAAGGGAAAACTTCTAGTCAGTAGAGAGGTAGTGTTTAAAGAAAACATAATGCCTCTAAAAGAGCAATCTACTACTGAGTATACTAGTAAAGGAGTTGAAGTAAACACTGATAAAACTAGTGATAACACACCTATTAATGATGAAATGTCTAGAGTATCAGAAGTGACAGGTATAAAACAGGAGGAAGATGATCAACAAAAGGATAACATTGAGGATCTCAGTGATTATCATCTAGCTCGTGACAGAGCTAGGAGAATTACCAGACCTCCAGCCAGATACTCTGAAGCAGATCAAGTTAGCTTTGCTTTCTCAGTAGCTGAAGAGGTAAATTACAGAGAGCCTAAGTCCTATCAAGAAGCAATTCAGTGCTCTGAAAGCAAGCAATGGATCAAAGCTATGGAGGAGAAAATAGAGTCTTTATTGAAAAATAAGACTTGGATCCTGGTGGACAGACCTAAGAACCAGAAATGTGTAACATGTAGATGGTTATACAAGAAAAATGTGGAGGTTCATAATGGTGCAGAGGTAATCAGGTATAAAGCCAGGTTAGTTGCTTGAGGTTTCTCTCAGCAAGAAGGTATAGATTTTAATGAAATCTTTTCTCCTGTTGTTAAACACTGTTCTATTAGACTTATACTTGCTCTAACTGCACACCTAGATTTAGAATTGCAACAGATGGATGTTAAAACAGCTTTTCTAAATGGTGAGTTAGAGGAAACTACATGAATCAACCAGAGGGATTTGAAGTAGCTGGCTGCGAAGGTCAGGTATGTCTCTTGAAAAAGTCTTTGTATGGACTGAAGCAAAGTCCAAGACAGTGGAATAAAAGGTTTGATGAATTCATGATAAGTATAGGTTTCAAGAGAACATTGCATGATAGATGTGTATACTTGAAAGAAGTTGCTAAGTCTGTGGTTGTTTACTTACTCTTGTATGTTGATGATATGATTATTGCTAGTAGTTCTAGTACTGAAATTGATAAATTAAAGCAATCATTGAGTGCTGAATTTGATATGAAAGATCTAGGGACTGCTAGAAGAATTCTTGGTATGGATATCAAGAGAGATAGGAAAAATATGAAACTTATGCTTGTTCAATCTGATTACTTGAAGAAAGTATTGTTAAAATTCAATATGAATGAAGCAAAAGTTGCTCAGGTTCCTATAGCTCAACATGTTAAACTGTCTAGTAGTCAATGTCCTGTTACTAGTGAAGAGCTTAAAGACATGAGTGTTATTCCTTATGCAAATGTGGTAGGAAGCATCATGTATTCTATGCTTTGTACTCGGCCTGATTTGGCTCATGCTGTTAGTCTTGTAAGTAGATTTATGGCAAATCCAGGAAAACCACATTGGCTTGCATTAAAAGGAGTATTAAGATACTTGAAAGCAACTGTTAATAAAGGAATTATGTTTCAAGGTGGAGATACTGATATAAGTCAAGCTCTAGTTGGCTTTACTGATTCTGATTATGCAGGAAGTATAGATACAAGGAAGTCCCAATCTGGATATGTATTTACACTTTATGGAACAACAGTGAGCTGGAAATCTACATTACAATCTGTAGTAGCTCTTTCCACTACAGAAGCCGAATTCATGGCTGTCACAGAAGCAGTAAAAGAAGGTATATGGCTAAGAGGTATGCTATCTGAGTTAGGTATTAATCAACAGGTAGTCTCTATTCTTTGTGATAATCAAAGTGCAATTCATCTTATTAAACATCAATCTTTTCATGAGAGGTCTAAACATATAGATGTTAGATTTCATTTTGTTAGGGATTTAGTTGACAAAGGTGAAGTTATAATAGAGAAAGTGTCAACTGATGATAATGCTTCAGATATGCTTACCAAATCTTTACCAACTGTTAAGTTCCAAAAGTGTTGTTCTTTGATTGGTATGAGCTCTCTTGAGGAGAGCAAGTTGTTTGTTTAATCCATGCAGGTAGCTCAGTGTATTCTAATTGTATTAGATAAGGTGGAGAATTGTGAGTAAAGTATCTATATACAATTAGTCTATACGTTTTCTCTGACCTCGCCAGAGAAATGGGTCACCAGCGGAATGGTGATTTCGCTGCTCTGGACCTGATTTCTCTGGCGATGCTTTTCGCGGCTCTGGACTTGATTCCTCTGGACCTGATTTCTCTGGTGATGCATTTCGCTGCTCTGACTCTGATTCCTCTGGCGTCTTGATTTCTCTGCTCTGGCATTCGATTCCTCTGACTGGTAGAATATGCAAGGGTGGTTAGTCTATAGCTGAGGGATCAGTTAGCAAATATGCAAGAGTTAAGGGAGTTCAGTTTTAGGTTAGTTAAAATAGATCCAACGGATCTGTTCCTTCATTTTTTCCAGAAGTCGGCGCGCAGCTCAAATCTTCTCAACTGCTTTTTCTCTTGTTTAAATACCTAGATTAGTTGTTGAGTTGTAGCTTAAGAATTTCCATTACTGTAAACTAGTTGAGAGTGAGGAATTATAGCAATCTTGATAGATTTGTAGGCTATACACTTCTTCTAGTGTTGAGAGTTCTCAATTGTAATTGTAAAAGTTCTTGAGTGTTCATAGTGAAATAGAATTGTTTGTTTCTGCACCGTGGACGTAGGATTGAAAAATCCGAACCACGTAAATCGCCTTCGTGTTCTTTTCTTTTATGTTCTTGCTGCGTTGATTGTCTTCCCGAGCAATTCCACAACATAACCTATGTGGGAGGAGACTCCATTAAAAATTATGGATCCGGACGATTGTCCGAGATGTATGGTATATAGGAATTTTCTCCAACATTTTGAGAGAGAAACCACTCGTCTACTAGACGAACTCAATTGGAACAATCGAGTCTTCGTAACGAATAAGAATAAAAAAAATTATAAAATTCATTGTTAGGTAATTTAACCATTACTATTTTTTGTTATTGATTTTTTATTATATAAATTTTAAATGTATCATTTTTAGTTATAAAATTAATATTTGACGGTAATTCAATTTATTTTCTAGTAACTAACTTGGTGGATACAATTTTATGTAACAAACATACAATTTCAATGTGGGAATAATGAATGTCTAATGTAGGACTGATGAATATAGTGTCATGCGTGTTAATGAACGGATGGTTAGATGCAACCATATATTTCTTAATCATTGACAAACAAAACTCTAAACCTGGACCTCTTATTCTCCTTGTCAATGTTGGTTTCACGACATTCGAATATACATTCGAATGTGGTCGAAGACATCCTTCTTCAATTCTTTTATGGACAATCGACTTTGACATTCCCAAGGCCTTTGACAATAATCTTATATTTGCTCGACGTTATAGTAGAGTAGCTTTCATTTATTCTAAACTTTGTTCAACTCTGTTGAGATTTCTAGTCTTCATCAGAATTCAGGAGCAACACCACCTCTACTATGAACATCATATTTCATGTATTCCATATTTGTGATACACCTCTTTCTATCTTCCCATTTCGACTTTCATGGAGCAAAACTTGGTAAATAGCTCTCTTTGTCTTGCTTGTGACTTGTGAGAACATTCCTTTTGCGTCTACCATGAGCATGTAAGTCGATGGTGTCCGCTACTGTCTGTGTTGACAAATTTTCAAGTAGAATATTCACATGAATATGAGTACTTTGTACCATGAGCATGTAAGTCGATGGTGTCTGCTACTGTCTGTGTGCACAAAATTACTGGTAGAATATTCACATGAATAGGAGTACTTTGTGTATAACTCATTTTCCTTTATTTTTTGTTTTTATGAATGACATCAATTGTTATTTATAAATTTATAATAAAAATTCAAATTCTTATGAGATAATGTTAGAGTCAAATCTTCTCATTGTTTTTTTTCATAAACTAATAATTAAATAAGAAAATTTAAAGACCATGTGACGGTGAATTCGAACCTAAGATTTTTGACCTTAGGCATAACCACTCCAAATCTCCCTTTTTTTTTTTTTTGATAAATTACATAAGTAAATAAAGAAATTCAAAGACCACGCGACGAAAGACTTGAACCCAGGACCTCAGGTTTTGGATATTAACCTCTTACCACTAGGCCAAAACACACACACACATACCAAATCTCCCCATTTTTTTTTTGATAAATTTACAATATTAAATAAACAAAATGAAAAGGCCGCGCCATAGGGGACTCGAACTCAAGACCTTTAGCCTTAGACTTTATACCGCTTGGCCAACACACGCAAACAAAATCTCCCCATTTTAATTTTTGTTGGTGTTGCTTATGAGAAGCTTAAATTATGTCAATATTTACGAGTAATAATAATAATAATAATAATAATAATAATAATAATAATAATAATAAATAAGGATTTTTTTTTTGAGACAATAAGGAAAATTTAAAGAGGTGTATTTTCAACTATGAAGGTGGAACAGACGGGATAATAGTTTATCGACGAAGTAAACACATCATCTTCACGACTCTAATAGCCCCACGCAGCCCACCCACACACCACCACATTTGCATCAACTTAAGACTTGGACCTCTTTCAATTCCAACTATAACCACAAATTATTTTTTCTTGCTATTATGTGATCTCGCACATCATCATCAACATTGATGTTTGTCATACCACAACACCACTTTTTTCAATGGCTATTCTACCTCAACGTCACTCATCTCTCAACCATGCCCGAATTCTCAACCGCATTGCACCTCCGAGCCGCGTTCACAGCTCCGCCACCGCGCCGCCTAGACCCCGTCGCCCCGTCTCAGACCCGTTAACCCTGAGCCCCCGCCCGCCGGTGCTCAACGACCCAAGTTTGCGATCAAATTGGTCCCACCGTGCGTGGCTAGCAAGCGGCTGCACCACCGTCCTCATTTCTCTAGCCAGGTCCGTCGGCGGCGCAGCCGAGTCGCACATGTGGCTGGAACCGATGGTTGCCGGATTAATCGGGTACGTGGTGGCCGATCTCGGGTCCGGCGTCTACCACTGGGGCATCGACAACTACGGCGGCGCGGAGACACCCGTGTTCGGGGCTCAAATCGAAGGGTTTCAGGGGCACCACAAGTGGCCGTGGACCATCACGCGCCGCCAGTTTGCGAACAACCTGCATGCTCTGGCGCGTGCGGTGACGTTCACGGTGGTCCCCATAAACCTGGTGTGCGACGACCCAACTGTTCTGGCGTTCGTGGCGCTGTGCTCCGGTTGCATCATGTTCAGCCAGCAGTTCCACGCGTGGGCGCACGCCACCAAGAGCAAGCTGCCGCCGCTGGTGGTGGCGCTGCAGGACGCCGGGGTGCTGGTGTCGCCGTCGCAGCACGCGGCGCACCACCGCCCGCCCTACAACAACAACTACTGCATTGTGAGCGGGGTTTGGAATGAGTTGTTGGATGGTTCGCACTTCTTTGAGGCCATGGAAATGCTCATTTTCTTCAAGTTTGGTGTGAGGCCCAGGTCTTGGTCCGAGCCCAATTCTGCTTGGACTCAGGAACCTGAAACCACATCTTTCTTATCCTAATAACAATATATATTCATTATTCATTATTCCCCTTTTTATTTGGGAAGGGAATTAATATATATTCATTTGTTATGCATATTAATTAATTAGTAAATTGAAATAAAAGTAGTGGTCTCTGATGATATGCCTTAGCTAGTTGTTGCAGTTAGTTTGAATAATTTATTCCAGAATGCCAAAATGTAATTTGGAAGGGACAGAAAATAAATTCCCTATATTATAGGAAAAAGTATCGATATCTGAATCCGTAGACATTGCATGTAAGTGTAACCACACGCTAATTATAGGAAAATTGACGGAGTCAAAATATAGTGTATTTGAAAACAACTGGCTATGAGGGCAGAAGAAAAGTTAAACGACGCCATTGAATCTTCTTCAGCTTCTTGAGAGACCGGAAAGCGCAGCTGGTTTATCGAGAGCTGAAGAAATTCAATTCATTATGCGAATAGGAAAAGCAGATTGATCGCAAAATATAAAGGGGGGGATTGAAATGGTGGGGTTGAGGTGATCTCGAGGAAGGATGTTCTGTTTTTCTTGTTGCATGCCACAAGACAACGTCAACCAGGAGCCCTCCACTAAACCATACCAAGACACAAAACCCCTTGCCTCTATTGCTAATCTATCCTTGAAAACTGGTAACGCACGCCATCTTTCATTATACATTTATAATAATTAATGTATTTGGATTACACAATTTAATTATCATCATTTCATGGATAATTAACCTGGTTAATGCTTTCTCATGCTCATGTTTTCTTGAATCTTGGTCTTTAGATTCTTGATTACAATTACTAGCTAGGGAGTGTTTAATTATATGGATAATCTCATGATTATTAGAATGCATTTGTGATAAAAATAAAAATAAAAATGTTTGTCCTTGTCATCATGAAATATCTATCAACAAAAATGAATGAGCTGCGCATGCGAATTGAATGGGGTTTGGTAGTATTATATAATTGATGGATGATTAGATTCGCAGATAGCACCAGGCAAAGGTATGTAGCTGAAGAAATAGAAAAACTTGGAAAGAACAATATCTCTGCCGATATCTTCACTTTCCACGACCTGTCCGTCGCCACAAACAACTTCGACGCCGATAATTTGGTAGGCGAAGGCGGCTTTGGGAGGGTGTACAAAGGCCGCATTAATATTCAAGGAAAAGATGAGGTACTTAACTAGCTAGCTCATATTTGATGAGTATAGGCTGAATTAATTGGGTGCATGCGCAGGATGTGGCGGTGAAGCAGCTGGACCGAAATGGGTTCCAAGGCAACAGAGAGTTTCTGGTGGAAGTGATGATGCTCAGTCTTCTTCACCATCAGAACCTTGTCAATCTCGTGGGATACTGCTCCGAGGGCGACCAAAGAATCCTTGTTTACGAGTACATGATCAATGGCTCCTTGGAGGATCACCTGTTAAGTACGTACCCCCGCACCCTTGTTACTTACTTCCTCTGTCTCACAAAAATATGCATAATTTTCATTTTTCGTCCGTCTCATAAAAACATGCATAGTCCATTTATAACAATAATATATCCCACTAAACACACAATCAATGTGGGACATTTTCTCCACTCACACTATACTTTACAGGATTTCGTAAAACTCGTGCCGCCCCATACTATGCATGTTTTTATGGGACGGAGGAGTACTTAAAAATGAAATGAAATGAAATAATTTATTTTAATTTGGTGAATTAATAGATACGAGTCCCGAGAAAAAGGGGCTTACGTGGGATGTGCGGATGAAAATCGCACATGGAGCAGCAAGAGGGCTAGAGTACTTGCACGAAACAGCGAGTCCTCCGGTGATCTACCGAGACTTCAAGTCCTCCAACATACTCCTAGACGCCAATTTCAATCCTAAACTCTCGGATTTCGGGCTAGCCAAGATCGGTCCAGTGGGGGAGCGCCCGCATGTGTCCACGCGGGTCATGGGAACCTACGGCTACTGCGCCCCCGAGTACGCCTCCACCGGACAGCTCACCACCAAATCCGACGTCTACAGCTTCGGGGTGGTGTTTCTGGAGATGATCACCGGCAGGAGAGTCATTGACAACGCCAGACCAAGTCAAGAGCACAACTTGATCGAGTGGGCGCAGCCCCTATTCAAAGACAAGAAGAAATTCCACACAATGGCGGATCCTTTGTTGGAAGGGAACTACCCAGAGAAGTCGTTGTACCAAGCTCTCGCAATTGCAGCCATGTGTCTCCAGGAAGATGCTGCATCGCGACCATTGATTTCTGACGTCGTAACTGCCTTAGAATTCTTATCACCACAACCAGGAGACCCATAGTGTACATGCTCATTTTGTGCAGCATTATGTTGCTACCACTTAGAATGGAATTTTGTTGCTCTGCAGTTTACAACAACTAACTCTGTTTCTCACCTTATATTGCCATCATAAGATTCATTCATCCAAATAAGAGCAACATTTACATATATATCTTTTATTATTTCCATTTGCTGAGGAAAATTGATCAACATTCACTACTACAAAAATGCACATACATAACGCTTCATACATAACGGTTTTTTTAAAAAACCGTTATGTATGAGCGCATTTTTGGAAAAGATAACGGTTTTCACAAAAAACCGTTATCTATGTACTGTTGTCCATGGAAATAGATAACGGTTTAAGTTAATCCGTTATGTTTATGTGTTATCTATTAGTTTCATACATAACGGTATTACAAAACCGTTAAGCCGACCGTTATCTATGAGCATCTTTTTATAACGGTTGTTTTAACCGTTATATATGAGCGCCTCAAGACTGTTATGTATTGTTTTTTATAATTATTTTTAACTTTAATAATATTATAAAAAATTAAAATCCTAATTTCCTAATACAAACTAGCCAACCCACAGTCTCCTTCTCTAAAGTTTCTTCTCTAAAATTTTAGGAAGTATCCCTCTCTCTCGCCACTCTATCTTGATTCCGGTTCGCAGCCACCATGAATCGCCGCCTCCCTCTGGCGCGACGAGGTCGGCGCCTGTTCTTCTTCCTCCTCCTCCTCTCCTTCCCTTTTGTGCCCTATTTCTTCCCCAAGAACAAAATCCCCAATTTCTAGGGCTTTCAACCTCCCTTTCATCTCTGAATTTCGCCCCTCCGGTGAGTCCCGCCACTGTCGACGCCTCGCCCAGTTGCTCCCTGCCTCAGGTAACACCTTTTCTCTCTCTCTCTCTCTCAAGATCTATTTCTCTCTCCCTTTCTCTGCTCTCCCTCTCGATCTCCATCTCTCCTGTTCTCACCGCCACCTTCGCACCTTCGCACCGCCACCGACGTCTCACCCACCATCGCACCGCCACCGAAGTCTGCTACCTCCGGTGCTTTGTCCTTGTCCATCGCGTCTCTCTCTCTCTCTCCCATCGTTCTTCTCGGTCTTCCCCACCTCCAAATTCTAAACCCTAGGTTGTCGCAGGCGGCTTGTCATCGATGCCTCTCAGGAAAGCCAACTTTCCCCTCACGACCTATCTCGCGCTTCTCTCTTTTTCCAAGTTTGCGTCTCCCTCACTTCGAAAGCTTTGAGCATCTGATTCATGTAAATCAAATCAGTGTTTTGTGGTTTTTCCCCCCTTTTTGCAAATTTGTCTAATTTTTCCATTTTTTTTGTTGATTTTAGGCGGTGGTGAGTAATTTGGAAGATGCTCAAGAGTTGATAGATACAGCGATATCGACGGTGTTGAAGGGAGAGTAAGCCGGTGTACATAGGAGGTTGTGAATAATTTCAAATCGCTGAGTAATTTTGCTAAGGTTTTAATTATGGAACTTAATATCAGAATTAGTTACAATTGTTTGCGAATTGCTGGTGGTTGAATTTTCTGAAAATTTTATGTTACGCTTCAGCGTGGAATTGTTCTCTTGCTATGTTTATGTTATGTTTATTGCTTCTGTATTGCGCCTCTGCTTCTTGATTTTGAATAAAATATTATATTTTTGTAGCTCGGTCTTTTGATTAAAGATGTCATTTCTGTGAAACCCCAAAGTTTCTATTGGGTGCAGGTCTTGGGTGGGTTGGATTTTTATGTATGAGCTAATTTGGCGTAGTAGCATGATGATTTTATTCAATCAGCCTCTAATACAACCGCGTGTTCAAGGTGCCTAGCATTTGATTTCAAGCTAGCTTAGAGTTTTGTGATGAAGCAAGTTGGTCTAATGGTAATTATATATAGGAAAGTTTGGCATCAAAGACCTGCTTGTTTGAGGTCCATCCATTGCACTCATACTGGTACTCATTATTCTATTCATCTTGCCTTTCTTCCTTATATTCCTTAACCAATTGCATGCAATTTCTCTTCCAGGCGATCAGAACATTGCTGAAACCGTTGCTAATGTGCTTACTTCACTTCCTTTTATTGCCATCGGACTCCATGCCCCAAGGTGATATCAAACGACTTCGCATGTGTCTTAATTTTGTTACTTGTCATATATATTTTACTCTGTTTCTCCTGTAGGAAAAATGTGAATTGTAAAATATACGCAAATTCATTGATTGGAGTGGGAGTTGCTTCAAGTTTCTATCATGCTTCAAGAGGGAGATTGAGGAAGTATCTCAGATGGGCTGACTACACTATGATCGCAACAACTACCGTGCTAATTACTTACTCTCAAACTTAATCTTTTCTTGAACAGCTGCTTCTTAGCAAAATTATGCTTTAATTGGCTTCAATTGGCAATTGTGATTGGCAGTGCCTATCAAGAGCACTTAGGAAAGAGAACCCCAAGTTGTCAGCATCAGCTTTGTTTCTGCCCATACAACCCCTCATGGTTTCAGCAGTCCACACAGGAATTATGGAGGTATTTTTTTCATTACCACTCTGACTTTGTCTCTTCAATTTTGCTACACTTCTCTTCTTGTATGCTGTGGTTTGAGCTCACAATATATATTGCGTTTAGGAGTTTTCCAGCCTTTGAGTAATCATGATGAAGTTGCATTTTTTAAATTATGTGCATACAATGAAGTAGAAAATGAGCTGTAATGATGATGAAAATGGGCTTTTAGTTTGGTTGATGCATTTGGTTTCTGTTGTGATTTAAGGCGTTTCGAGCATTGCTTGCATTTAACATAATGATGCTATACTGTGATAGGGATACACACATAAGTTTGAGATTGCAGAGACATGTTTTGGAGAGATGGGAAGCCATTTAGGATAATTGGAGGAGACTTGCATTATTTCCGAGTGCATCCTAAGGTATGTAAGGTCACTATTATGTTGGTATTTTTTTTACCTTGGACCGAAAAGGTATATACAGAATACAAGAGTTTTCATGAGATAGAGATTACATTTCCCTTTTCGGAAGCTACAATAATGTAGTATGCCTCCCTATTTTGCTTATGCATTACATTAGCCATGGTCCCTTTGTATATAGGAAATGATTAAGCTACTGACTGCATTGTTGTAGTCTTCATTCCTTATAATTACCCCTGCAGCATTTCTGGGTGTCCTGAAAATTTATATTATTTTGTGTTGCAGTTGTGAGTGTTGGTGCAGCTCTCTTCTTGTTACAGCAGCTTGCTGGGATCAATGCAGTTGTTTACTACTCTTGATGCTCTATATAGTGATTCTTTGTTGGCTCTTTGTATGATTTTGTGGCAGGTTTGTGGTGGATTAAATGAGTCGTACGTTGAGCTGAAGAGGCTTGTGAATTCCCAAGAAAAGTTGTACCATATGGCTAGCTAGTTGCATATTTAATATGTTTAGTATTTTTGTAAGGCATAATAGTATAGATAGAGCAGTTGTTGAATTTTGACTATATTCAAATCTTGTATGAATTCTTTTTTATGATAATAATATAAAATTAAATATTTTGGATGATATATAATATTATTATTGTTGGTTTTATCATTTATATTGTTATGTATAAATTAATAGATAACGGAGAAATAGAAATCTAATTACGGTAAAAAACGTTA
Organism: Salvia miltiorrhiza; assembly: GCF_028751815.1. Lineage (NCBI taxonomy): Eukaryota > Viridiplantae > Streptophyta > Magnoliopsida > Lamiales > Lamiaceae > Salvia > Salvia miltiorrhiza. The sequence goes on from NC_080391.1 coordinate 38,274,980, forward strand.
TGTAACCGTTATACATAACGGATTACCAAACGTTATTAATATCAAAAAACCGTTATGTATAGGTGTGTACATAACAGTGAATATTAAACTTTCATGACGGTTTGAAACGTTATGTATAATACTATAGATAACGGATATAATCCGTTACTTATATATAAACAATCGTTATGTATAATAGAATAGATAACGGATATAATACTATAGATAACGGATATAATCCGTTATGTATAATAGAATAGATAACGCTTAAATCTCCGTTATGTATGAAATCCACATACATTACACCATTATATATTACGGATGTTTTCGCACATAGATAACGGATAAAATCCGTTATCTATGAGCGAATCTGGCGTAGTGATTTTCTTTGGGTAAAAATGGATGTGAACACAAGTATATAACATTAGTAGGAAGGTGGGACGCTTCTCCTCCAACTAAAAAATGAAGGGTTTCGGTCACCACAAAATAAATATACTATTGATCTTTTTTAGAATGAACAAAAAACATGTCTTTAGGTATGGAGGGAGGGGGTATTAATTAAATCAAATAAATTCCAACAAATTTCTTATTGTTATTAATAAATCCATTCAAAGAATTATATATTTGTATTAATTATTAATTTATAAGATCAAAATTGTCATTTTTTATTTTAATAAAATAGTTTATTCTTGGTTAGATTATATGCTGCAATTTATTTTAATAGAATTAAATTATTAAAGTGCATTTAATTATGTGAGATGTGAATATTAAGGAAAATGAGAGGAGCAAATGGAGTTATGAATATTTGATTGTTAGAGCATTGATATTGGTTGAATCAGTCACTCATTTATGTTCTGAGACCACTTATAAGTCAAGGCCTACATTGGTCTGACTCATCCTGCTGACTTATATTCTCTCCGTCACACGAATCTTGACACGTATTCCTTTTTGGGCCGTCCCACGAATCTTGACACATTTCCAAATAAGATAATAATTATTACCTTCACTCTCCTATTTTATCACTTTTATTACATTATCTCTTCTACTTTATCACTTTTATACTTTATTAACTACACACTTAAAACACTAATCTACAACTCCTTAATTCCCGTGCCGAAACCAAACGTGTCAAGATTCGTGGGACGGAGGGAGTATTAGTTTTAATTTTTGCCTTTTTCATTTAATTGCATTAATTTAAATTACATTAATTTAATTTGAAGGATTAAGGTGCAGATTCACCCCTAAAGTAGAGGCCCCTAGAGCGTATACCCTCCCCCCCATTCTTGACCTTGGCCCAAATACTCCCCTAGAGTACATAAAAATGGTGCATTTAAACCCAACGAGAAAACGGTCGTTTCTCGCCATTTACTTAATTTTTTTTTGGAATGGGACCCACTGTTTGTCTGATGAACAAGAAGGTGGGCACCTCCACCACGACCATGTCGTGCAAGAACCGCATGCAGCTATCATTCTTATCGTCGTTTAACTGCGCGAAGATGACGGTGTCCTCCATGGAGCGCGAGAGCTTGATGACGATGGGGTAGACCTTGACGCAGGGGCCGTAGTGCTTGAGGCCAACGTCGAGCACAACGAGCTGGTCGAGGCCGATGGCCTTCTCCTCGTGGATCTTCTCCATGCTCTTGTAGAAGTTGAAGTGCGGCACCTGCTCGATCTTCTCCAGGGTGCAGAGGGCGCGTGTTGCCTCCGACTTGTCGCCTATCACCAGGAGGAAGTCCACGTCGCCTTGCGGTGGACCTTCTAGACTACGTCGTGCTATGGACCTTCTAGACTTCTCCACGCCCATCACTGCGGCCAACGATTTCACGGTGCGACTCGTCTGAAGTTTGGAGATAAGGTGGAGATTAAAGAGTTGTTTTGGTGACAAGACTCAGTTTTGTTTGGCTAAGAAGTTTATGAATGTAGCTGTTTGGGTGCTTTGTGGTTGTGTTTGCCTGTTGTGATGAATTATTGATTTGTTTGGTGTGGGGCAAATGGTCCCCTTTGCCTTGATTGTTTGCTTGGCTTTGAGTAATGCTGCATATGTTGGTGATTTGTTCACAAGTTGATTTTGTGATTCGTGATTGGATTAGTTGTGTCCTTGTCTCTCATGATATACATATTCCTTGCTTGGTGTGACGAGTTTAATATTTTGGATGCAACATCCTAATGAGCAATTCATGATGTGATTTGTCCGGTAGATGCTAGGGGGAGTATTATCAGTGTGATTGCCTACGATCTTATCTTGATGTTATGAAGTGTTGTGATTGTTGAAATGTTTGACAGCTCTGAGTCTCTGCTTCTCTAGTGTTACTATGAGCATGGAAAACCAAGTGAGAAGACTTTGGATTAGCTCCAAAAAGCTTGATCTCATGAATTTTGGCTTAACTGTTGAAAATGAAAGAAAGAACTTCTTAATAGAATAGAAAATGGTGAAAACATCGCAGTTGAAATATGAGATATTGATTATAAAGGCGATCACATTAGAGAATTAACCTTTAGCGGAGAATTGGGTATGGCTGAATCATTTGTATTATAATTGTGTTGTCTCTTAAAACTTTAAGTTACTTACACCATTTGAGAGATATGTGTTGATTGAAAATTTTGAATTGGTTGTTGAATGTTTGGTTGGAATTGAGCATTGTTGAACCGTCTCTTCATTTAATTCATATGCATTTTGCTTGAGGACAAGCAAAAGGTTAAGTGTGGCGGGGTTGTTTTATCCTTAATTGTTAGTATATTGGGGGACTTATGGATGTAACATTCATTCATATTTAATTTAATTTTGAGTATCTATTGATGTGTGCACTATATTTTGTAGGGGTTTGAAGAAATGTGGGAAATTAAAGACTTAAGGAAAAAAGGAACAAAGAATGAGGGAAAAGCAAGCACTCGTGCTCGCACACGAGGCCAGCGCCCGCACCCGCGCTGCTATCCGCTCACTCTGCGCTGGCGGGGCGTCTCCCGCACCCGAGCGTCGTGCTTCGCGACCGAGCTCTCCAGTGATGCAGCCCAAGATTCGTGGTTAAGGAGGGGAATGAAGAAGCCAATAGGAGATGGTGGAGTTGGCACGTTGGATAGCCCACGTTTACGTTTGATTTTGATTTATGTGCATTTGGGCCGAAGTTGGAAGACTTTATTTATTTTATTTTCAGCATTTTAGAGTCCAATAGTTTAGCTTATTGGGTTATTTTCAAAAATTAGGAATAAGGGCCTTGTTTGGCTGATTAGGGTTTTATTTAAGTTGTTTCCTTATTAGACTAGGTTTAGTTTTTGCCTATATATAGGGCTTTATCAGTGTTGGCCGAATTGAACATTATTTTTTATCAAAATTGTGAGTTTTATTCTCTCTTGAGAGTTTTCGAATACCTCTTGAAATTTCAAGACGAATTCATTTATCAACGTAACGGCGAGTCAACCAACCTTCGTCGGGTGTCATTCATCGTTTCCGAGTTACTGCATCAACATCACGTTGGGTTAGATTAAGAGGTTTTGGAATTTCCATCTATCGTTCGTTCTTCTGTCTTCCGCTTGCGTGTTCGATTGATTGATTGACAAGAATCATATCATTTGGCACCAGAGCCATGTTTCGTATCCATGTTTCATTTTCGTTTCTGTATCCGTGTCAAGGATAGGCGTTTTCTAGGGTTTTGTGTTTTCATAATTCTATTTCTGTGTTTCCGTGTGTTTCGCATGTTTTCATTCCATCCTAGGGTTTTGACTTTTTCAGTTAGGGTTGTTGTCGTGTGATTATGTCTGTATTTTTACATATATCTTTCAGTTTTAGGGTTTCGTCTGTTTAGGTTTAAGGTTTCTGTGGTCTGATCTTTTCTGTATTTTTTCCTATCTACTTATCTATTCGAGATTTCCATATCTTACATATATTTTACACTGCATACACATCCAACATCCGATTTTTTTGTTTCATTCTTGAGTTTTATAGAATTTTTTGAAAATCCTTTGTGTGCAGTTTTGTTCATTTAGTTCCTTGGGTCGTATAGTCTTTTAGGGTAGTTTCTGTGTGCACTTTTTCCGAATTTTGATTAAATTTTGTAGTATTTTCTGGGTTTCTTGGGTCGTGTAGAGTCTGTTGGGGTAGTTTCTGCGTGCACTTTTTTGAATTTTCATTAAATCTTGTAGTGTATTCTGGGTTCCTTGGATAGTATAGATCGTGTTGAGACAATTTCTGTGCAGCACATTTTTTAGTTTCAGTTTCTGTTTCTTTGTGCCTTTTTGTTTGTTGGTCTGGTACCTTGCGGGATGTTTCGTTGAGTGCTCTCGTTGAGTCAGTTTGGTGGTTTCGTTTGTTATTGTTGGTGTTGAATTCAAGTGGTAGATTGAGGGATTTCGATTCCTTAAGAGAGAACTTGAGTGGAAAAATACAAGAGTGGTGAGACTATTAGAGTGAAAAAAAGCCTTTGATTTGAGTGATATACACGAGTGCTGAGTGATTCATTATTTGAGTGATACACGAGTGCTTGTGAGGTGGTGAGGTTCTGTTTTTACTAACCTTTTATTATTTTTCTGTGTCAATATGTCAAAAAGAGATGAGCAGGGTTCCAATACGGAAGATGATCAACCTGTTGTTGATCCAAAGACGAAATTCATGATGGAGGCACTTAAGTCAACATTGGGAAAGATTCTGAGATCAGAATTGGAGACAGTGCATGAAAGGATCGACCAGATCGAGCAGTCTTACTCCAAAGTGATCAATTTCACTCGAGGAGGAGGCCGAGGTGGCAGGGGAGGCCGTGGAGGTAGAGGAGGTCGATTCCAATATCGTCAGTATGAGGAGCATGGAGATGATACAGAATATGAAGAAGAGTACTGGCAGAGAGATGGCGGTAGAGATGGCGGTAGGACTTGGCAAGATAACAATCTGGGCAACATCAAGATGAACATTCCCTCTTTCCCAAGAAATAATGATCCATAATTGTATCTTGAATGGGAGAGAAAGGTGGAGCTTCTGTTCGACTGCCATAACTATTCAGAGCTCAAGAAGGTGAAGTTGGCTGCGATAGAGTTCTCAGATTATGCACTTGTTTGGTGGGATCAGATGGTGACGAGTAGGAGGAAAAACCGTGAACCACCAATTCAGAATTGGCATGAGATGAAGGCTGTGATGAGGAAGTGATTTGTGCCTAATCGTTACTACCGAGAGATTTTCAACAAGTTCCAAAATTTGAAGCAAGGAAGTAGGAGTGTGGATGAGTATTACAAGGAGATGGAGGTTGCCATGATTCGAGCCAATGTTGTGGAGGAGCGAGAGGCGACTATGGCGAGATTCCTAGCTGGTTTGCATTGGGATATTCGTGATAAGGTGGAGTTGCAGCACTATGTTGAGTTGGAGGATATGGTCCACATGGCCATCAAGATTGAGAATTAACTCAAGAGGAGGGGCGGCAACGACAACAATTAGAGACAGAATCAGTCTAATTGGAGGCAATCCCAACCAATTTATAATGGTTCCTCGTCAAAAGCGAACCAATGGAAGAAGGAGACGCCGAGAGATGAGAAGAAGACGTTTTTTAGGTCCCGACCTGAGGGCTTGAATTCAGTAAATCTGGTAGTTTCCGATGGTGGAAATCAAGATAAGAAGTGCTTCAAGTGTCAGGGATTCGAGCATATTATGAGTGAGTGTCCGAATAGGAGACTTATGATCATGAGAGATGACGACGAAGTGGTGAATGATGGTGAGGAGACCGATTCGGAGATGCTAGCTTTGGAGGATCCTGACGACGATGAGGATGTTGAGGAGATTTTACCACCTGTTGGGCAGCTTTTTGTAGCTAGGAGAGCTTTGAGTGTCCAAACTCAACCCGATGAGAGAGACCAGCAGGAGAACATATTTCACACGAGATGTCTTGTTCAATACAAGGTGTGCAGCATGATTATTGATGGAGGGAGTTGTACGAATGTGGCTAGTAAAGCCATGGTTGAGAGATTGGAGCTGGCCGTGGTGAAGCATCCCAAGCCGTACCATTTGCAGTGGCTGAATGAGACCGGCGTCATCAAAGTTACGAGGCAAGTGAAGGTTTCTTTTCGCATTGGGAAGTATGAGGATGAGGTATTGTGTGATGTGATTCCAATGCAAGCGAGCCATATCTTGTTGGGACGTCCGTGGCAGTTTGATCGATGTGTAACTCATGATGGCTTCACCAACAAATATTCCTTTGAATATAATCCGAAGAAGGTATCACTTGTTCCTCTTACTCCTAAACAAGCATATGAGGATCAAGTGCAATTGCAAAAGGAGGCGGAAAAGGTGAAGTCCAAGGAGCAGCCTGTAGTTAAAAAGGAGAATGGGTTGATGCACAAATCCTTTCTTACAAGAGCTAGTGATTGGAAGTGGGCCGTGAAGGACGAGAGGCCATTTGGCGAGTTACTGGCCAAGGGGCACATGATGGAAAGGTTTCATATGCGCAAGGAAAAGTTTCCTTTTTGATGTAGGTGATGACTTGGATTTGAGGACGAATCATCTTCAAGAAGAGGAGAATGATGCAACCCAAGATTCATGGTCAATGAGGGGAATGAAAAAGCCAATAGGAGATGGTGGAGTTGGCGTGTTGGATAGCCCACGTTTACGTTTGATTTTGATTTATGTGCATTTGGGCCAAAGTTGGAAGACTTTATTTATTTTATTTTCAGCATTGTTATTTTAGAGCCCAATTGACGCAGCCCGCCCTAGCTAGGGATAGCTAGGACGAGTGATCCACGACTAGGGATGGGGTTAAAGAAGATGGGGAAGAAAGAGGCGTCATTTATAACCGTAAAACTTACTCATCTTAATAAAACTCGTCATTATTACTCATTAATACTCAATTGAAAACATTACTGAAAGAAGACATAAAACTTAATTAAAATGTTAATCAAGCTAATACATCAACAGAAACCATCCTCTTAAACTTAAAGTACGACATAACAGTACCAAAAGTGTTTTGCAGCGGAAATGTAGCTAGACATATGTATGAAGACATATTCTAGACATGTTACATATTTATTAACAACCCTGTAACTCCGCTCAATGCAGCACCATCATCACACCGGCTCAACCTGCACATTTTTGAAAAAGATATGCAGGGCTGAGTACAAAAGTACTCAGTGAACACATGCCAAACACTTCATGCATATAACATCATACATATTGTCGTTGCAATTTCATATGCAAAACATAAGGGATTTATCTAAAAGGCCTTATGTTCGCTAAACTCATTTTCATTTCTCAAAGTTGTCTGCGCAGACTTTTCTCATCAAGTAAGTATCGTATCTGTTAACTCATGTACTGAGAGGGAGGCCTCCCTCTGCAGCACTGTGATCGGCCAACCTGAAAGATGACTCACGACCACCGTGTACACTAATTCTACCTCGTGTAGAACCGATGTCATTTCTCATACAGATAGATAACATACTAAAATATCAAATATTTTGGCAATGTAATATCTTCAAATATATTTTCAGTTCATGTTTGAAAGGAAAATAAAACATCAATGCATTTAACATCCATTTAATCATACATTATACGTCATACATCATACATCATACATCATACATCATACATCATACATCATACATCATACATTATACATTATACATCATACATCATACATCATATATCAAACGACGCGTAAACATCTTGATTTTAGCGTAGAAAAGCCCACCTCATTGCGTCTCTGCAAAAAGGGTAACGTCACTCTCTCTCTCTCGTCGTCACTTCCCAACCGAACCTTCATTGCTATGAAGAATAGATGAGAAGAAGGGTCATTAAAAAGATAACTTACTAACTTAAACTCACATAGGGAAATAAAACTAACACTTTTAAAACCCAAGTCTTGCCAGCACTGACTTGGCAGTCAGAGCTGACTACACGACATGGCTGGACATTCCAATCCAGCACTGACTACTTGTCATAGCTGGATTCTCATTCGAGTGCTGCCTACTTGGCATAGCTGGACTCTCATTCCAGCGCTGCCTCCTCGACAGAGCTAAACTCGACATAGCCATGGCTAACAACTCGACAGAGCTGCGCTCAACAGCCAGAGCTGACTCGCCAGAGCTGAAGTCAATAGCCAGAGCTGAAGTCAACAACCAGAGCTGACTCGCCAGAGCTGACTTTCCAGAGTTGAAGTCAACAGCCAGAGCTGACTCGCCAGAGCTGAAGTCAACAGCCAGAGCTGACTTTCCAGAGCTAACTCGCCAGAGCTGACCTTGGCAGCCAGAGCTGACTTCCAGAGCTGACTTTGGCAGCCAGAGCTGACTTCCAGAGCTAACTCGCCAGAGCTGACTTTGGCAGCCAGAGCTGACTTCCAGAGGTGACTCACAAAGTTCAAACTCACTCATGCTCTGCAAAACTCATGCAACATCCTACACATTTCCTACCATTACTCCAAACATCAAACTAACTCTAACATGCTCAACCTCCATCTTAGAACTTAACAACACACCAAAACCCTTAACATGCGTCATCTTCAACCTCACGGAAATTGGCTGCCAAGAACTTCAAACTTTGGCAGCCAAGAACTCGACAACACATTAACCTAGCTCAAGAAAAGCTCAAAACTCACGACACATATTCAGCCATGCTCGACCAAACCTACAACTTATCATGCTTGGAAAAATATAATTTTAACATATAACAATCCTAGCATGCTCCTAAACACATATATCAAGTCACAACGATTAAATAAAAATCGAAGGACGAGCTATGACGACGAACATCGACGGGCTGCCCTCATGGGTTTCATAGCTTAAGCTCGTTCCGATCTTAGTTCCTTCACTAAACATGCTCGACTCAATGCTAGGAACAACATACTAAAATTTCACGACGATTCGACGTCGTTTCAAAATAAAGTCGAGAATCCACGTTTTTCGATGTCGACGAAAATCGAAAAGAAAACCGTCAAAACGTAGGTAGAGATCTTACCTACTTAGATATGTGATCGAAAAAATGATCGGGGCTCGTCTCGGTGCTCAAAACGGAGCTTGAAAGCTCGAACTCCTCAACAATGGTGGATGCGTGAAAGTAGTGTGTGTTCTAGGTGTTGTGCGTGTGAGAGATGAAAGTGATTGGAGTGCTTTGGCTGATCACTAACGTGATATTTAAGGGTAAAGGGGCTTGGGCGGTGGTCAAGGGTAGGGTAGGTTAGATATTTAGCCGTTAAATATCTCGTTTCGTCTCGTCTCGTCTCGTTTTAACGACTAACTACCCGTACTCTTCGTTACTCGCCCTCTCAACCTCTACTCACTTTCATTATACTCGTAATTCTATATAAATATAGAATACGTTAGCTCGTTCTCGAAATTCTGATAAACGAGCTCGGTTCGTTTATCGAGAAATTCCTATTTACTATTCACTCGTCGTCCAAAAATAAAAACTTTCGTTGTTGGACTCGTATCGAAAAACTAAGAATATTTCTCGACGACGTGCACGTAAGATTTTGAAAGTCGACAAAAAGACAAAATAGCAGTATTTTACTATTCATCATCAAAAAGTCAAAATTTTCAAAAATGTCTTAACGGACTCAGATCTCACTTCCGAGTTCATCGTTCTCATTCAAATAATTATCTCAAATTATTCGAATACTCAAACTCCATTACGGATATAAAATCCCACATCATTCTCACATCATTAAAAGAACATCTCAACATCACTTCATCAAAAATAACAAGAAACTTCATATAACACTTCACATCATTACACAAAGTAATTTCTAACAAGGGATCTAAACCCTAATTACTCAAACTTAACAATTAAACACGTCATCAAAAGCCCGAGTATTACATACCCTCCCCCTTAAAATAAATTTCGTCCCGAAATTTGTACCTCCTGTAAATGTTTCGGGTACTTCTCTCACATCTCATCCTCAAGCTCTCTTTCCACTTCTTTCTAACTATAATGTCTCCATTGGACCTTTTCCAATGCAATCGACTTATTACTCAATTGCCGAATCTTATGATATAGCATCATCTGAGGTCTCTCTCTTCATAACTCAAGTCTGGTTCTAAGACCATTTCTTCTTAGTAAACCACATGGTTTAGGTCGAAAATATATCTTCTAAAATATATCTTCTCAATTGTGACACGTGAAATACGTTATGCACGTTTCCAAAGCTAGGAGGCAAAGCCAACCTGTACGCTATTGGACCTATCTTTCACAAAACTCATAAGGATTCATAACTCTGGGTCTAAGCTGTCCTTAATTTCTAACTCTATTTATCCCTTTCGAGGGTGAAACCTTCAAGAAAACTTTGTCTCCTATTTCGAAATGTAACTCTGTGCGGCGGGTATCCGCGTAAGATTTCTGTCTATCTTGCGCTTCTTTGATCCTCTGCCTTATCTTTCGGACAATCTCAATCATCTCTGCGACCGTGTCAGGTCCTAACACTTTTCTCTCACCAACTTCATCCCAGTAAAGTGGTGATCTACACTTCTTTCCGTAAAGAGCTTCATACGGAGCCATACCAATAGTCGCCTGGTAACTGTTGTTATAGGCAAACTCTATTAGTGGCAAAACCTTCTCCCAATGTACTCCTCTATCAAGGATAGTGGTTCTTATCATATCTTCTAACATCTGGATAGTCCTCTCTGACTGTCCATCAGTTTGGGGATGAAAGGTTGTGCTAAATTTCAACCTTATACCCAACTCTTTCTATAAGCTCATCCAAAAACGTGATGTAAATTTTGGATCTCTCTCTGAGGTGATCTACACCGGTACTCCGTGCAATCTTAATCTCACGAACGTACAATTGTGATAACTTATCTGATCCATACGTGATTTTATCGGTATGAAATGTGCAGACTTTGTTAGTCGATCAAAACCCATTGCTATGTGATCCCACTTCTACTCGGGAATCTCTAGCGGGTTTAGCTTTCCATAGGGTCGTTGGTGTAACGTTTTCTCTTGCTAACAAGCTAAGCATCGCTCTACCAACGAAGCTATATCTCGTTCCATTCCATCCCACAAAATATCTTTTCAAATCCTGATACATCTTTGTGCCTCCTGGGTGGGCGGTGTAAGGCGTGTCATGAGTCTCACTCATGATCTTATTCTTCAGTTCATCATCGTGGGAAATGCATATTCTCCCCTCAAATAAGATAGCATTGTCTAATGCTTCTTTGTAATTCTTGAGATCTCCTGCTCTCATCCTTTCTCGTAACTTGCTCATTGTCTCATCTTTCCTTTGTGCTTCAATCACCATTTTCCTCAAACTAAGCATCGTCGCAACAATACTCGCTATTGTCCCTGGTGGTTTTATCACCTCTATTCTCATCTTGTCACAGTCCTTTAAGCTCATCCTCTCTCGTGAGGAGACATCCTAACTTTGACGAGACCTTTCGGCTCAATGTGTCGGCTACTACCTTGGCCTTGCCGGGGTGATAATTAATGTCGCAGTCAACATCCTTTACTAATTCGAGCCATCTCCTCTGCCTCATGTTAAGATCCTTCTGCTCGAAAAAGTATTTCAGACTTTTGTGGTCCGTGAAAATTCCACATCTAACTCCGTAGAGATGATGCCTCCAAATTTTCAGGGCATGCACAACAGCTGCAAGTTCTAAGTCATACGTTGGATAATTTATCTCGTGGGGTCTAAGTTGTCGTGATGCATAGGCTATAACTCTTCCTTCTTGCATCAAAACACATCCTAGCCCATTCAGCCCCGTTCCTGACATTTTAGGGGCCCTAGGCAAAATAAGATAAAAGGGCCCTTTATACAATAAATATATACAAAAATGTCAATATCATAAAAAGCGTTTTCTTCGAGCTTTTGCAGATGCAAAATCATTAATAATTACATCAATGTTAATATTTTCTAACATATCTTTCTCAATAGCCAAAATTGCCAAACCGTTCAACCTTTCTTGTGACATTGATGACCTCAGATAGGTTTTTATTAATTTAAGCTTTGAAAAGCTTCTTTCGGCAGATGCTACGGTCACAGGAACGGTTAATAAAATTCTATAAACAATCGAGACATTCGGATAGCAATCTGCAGATTTGACAAATGTAAGAATCTCAATGGCAGACAATAAATTAGTAGGCAAAGTCAATTGCAACACTTTCAATTCTGAGTAAAGATCATCTAAATCAATATCAGATAAATTCTCATGACAAAAGGTAGAGTGAAAATTAACACAAGAATCCCTTAAATCTTTCTCACCTAATGACTTTAACTTATTTGAATCATATAAAAAACCGAAAATACCTTCAAAAGTTTTCAGTTCCTCAAATCTATTCTTTAAAGAAACAATTGCCATATCCACAACAACCAAAAAGTATCTAGTTCTGAATAACTCTTCAGGTGAATGATCTTCTTCGTCCTCATTATTCTCACCAAAGTACTTTTTCCTAATCATACGACGTTTAATAGGAAAGATAGGTTCTACATCCATTTCAAGTGCAACACTTTTAGCCACATTCATACTTGATATAAAACCTTCTTCTCTATACTTTTCAAAAAATGATAATACACCTTCCAATATCAAATAATATAACACTAGAGGAGTTAAAAGGAACAATGGAACCTGGAAAATAAAATAAAATAAATTGTCACAGCACAGCTGCACAGCAGTGGTGACCGCCGACCGGTGGGCCGCCTTTTTCTGGTGGTTGCCGCGCGGCCGGTGCAAGAAATTAGAAGCAGATAGATAATTTAGATTAGCAAAGTAATTTTTTGATCGATGGGGACCATGGGGTAGCTTTTCCTTAATTCTTTTTCTTTGGGATTGCAAAGACAAAGAGTGAAAGAGACGTTGGGAGTTGTGGGGGAGAAGAAAAGAAATCTGACAAAGTCAAAAGAGGAGAAGTGAGGAAACGTGCGAAATTTGGACAGAAGAAAAGGTGGTTGTGGTGGGCGGCTGGGCCTGGGCCACCTTTTTTTATAATTGGAAATGGAGATTGGGCTAGTTCTAATGCAAATTTTTTTATAATTGGGGCCCAATACATATCTAAAAATATTTTATTACTATATAATAATTAAATAAAAATAAAAATTGGGGGCCCTATTTTGCCCTGGGCCCTAGGCGGCCGCACCCCTCGCCTAGGCCCAGGGCCGGCCCTGAGCCCATTCTCTAACGCATCTGCGTAGATGATATACTCTTTATCCATTTCTGGGGCTATCAGCACTGGTGCTGTAGTCATCCTCTTTAAGCTCTTAAAACTCTCTTCACACTCCTCTATCCAATTGTACTTAGCTTCTTTTCTAAGTAATTGGGTCATCGGTCTCGCTATCGTGGAAAATCCCTTAATAAACCTCCGATAGTAACCTACTAAGCCTAAGAAGTTGCGAATCTCGTTAGGCGTAGTTGGTGATCTCCACTCATGTACAGCTTGTACCTCAGCGGTGTCAACCTGAATCCCTTTGGATGAAGCAATATGTCCTAGGAACGTTACTTCGTTCAACCAAAATTCACACTTGGTGAATTTGGCGAAAAGCTTCTCAGCTCTAAGCGGTTCCAACACTACTCTCAAATGTTGTTGGTGCTCTTGCTCACTCTTCAAATAGATGAGAATATCATCTATGAAAACTAGGACAAATTTCTCCAGTTATTGATGGAACACTCGATTCATGAGATCCATGAATACTGCTGGTGCCTTTGTCAAACCTAATGGTATAACTATGAACTCATAGTGCTCATACCTAATGGTATATCCTTCTGTCAAAATTTCAGCTGGTGGTAATCTGATCTCGAGTCAACCTTCTAGAAAATGCTCGCTCCTCATAATTGATCAAACAAGTCATTTATCCTTGGTAAAGGATATTTGTTCTTGAGTGTCAATTTATTCAGCTCCCGATAATCTACGCACATTCTCAACGTGCCATCCTTCTTTTTGACAAAAGGACTGGTGCTCCCCACGGGGATACACTAGGTCTGATAAAATCTAACTCGAGCAGTTCTTGTAGCTGAATTTTCAGCTCTTGTAGTTCCTTAGGTGCCATTCTGTAGGGTACCATCGACACTGGTGCTGATCCAGGTTCTAGGTCGATAGTAACCTCCAACTATCTTGTTGGTGGCAAATCCTGGTAAGGTCTCGGGAAGTACATCTTTATATTCCCTTACCACTGCTACATCCTCTAAGTTTTTACTTGATTCTCCTTCGTCATTCAAGTAACTAGGTAAGCTTGTGCTCCTTTCTCCTTTACCAACTTCGACGCTTGTAACGCCGAAAGATTGGAACTCTCTTCTTTCCATCAATGCTGTGAAAACACGTATGTTCCTCCCCTGGTGGATGGAAACTTATCTGTCTCTTCTTAAACTCAATCAGGGCAAAGTTCTCCTCTAACCAGTCCATCCCTAGACTAATGTCTACGTCCCACATAGGCATTAAGTGCAAGGTTCTTATTCTCATCTTTAGTGATCCTAACTCAAACTCCAAGTTAGAAATCATGTGAGAAACTGTAGTAGCTCTTCCTACAGGAGTGATTACTCTCAACTCGGGACTAGCTCGTTTCGGCTCGAGTTTGAAGGTATCTACTTCAAACAATTAAAGAATGCGAGGCTCCTGTATCAAACAGAATCCTGACTGGTACATCCTATAACTTGCCCCTACCTCTCAGGTTTCCCTGATTTATCTCTCGGGCTGCTTCGATCTGATTTAGCGCAAAGGCTCTCTGATGCTGTGGCGGCTGTGGAAGTTGTTGCTGCTGCTGCTGCTTCTGTGGACATTGCGGTTGACGCTGCTAGTTGCTGTTGGGGCGGTTGGGGATATCCCATGACGGCGCTCACGGGTTGAGCCGAATTCTGATTAGGCTTCCCTCCTACCATTTTTTGTTGTTTACCCGGCAGTGTGACGAGTAGTGACTAGCTTGTCCACAGTTGACGCAACTATTATTTCCAGCTTTGCAAACCCCCAAGTGCATCTTGTTGCACTTGGCGCACGACGACGTCCTCTGTTGTCCTGATGACTGTCCAGGATAATGTTGTTTACCCTGTTGTTGATGGACTTGTCCTTGCCACGGCTTTTGTTGCCATGTGCTTTGTCCTCCCACTTTCTATTTCCATTACGTCCTTGAGGTACAGTCTGTTGTCCTCTAGGCGTCTTTATCTGAGTTAACGGCAGTGTGGGTGTCTACAGTATTTTCTCTGGCTGTAAAGCCAATCTCCATATCCAAGGCTCGATTCAAAGCCTCGGTGTATGACAAGGCACTCTGACTTGCCAATACTACTTTAAAGTCTTGCTTTAAATCGGCACATAAAACTCAAACATCTTCTCGTCAGTATCCATCTTCTGATGAGCGAAACGTAATAGCTCACAAAATTCTCGGTTATACTCTATTACTGATTTCTTTCCTTACATCCAACTTCGATATTCAGCCTCTCGCTGCTTACGGTACTCCTCGGTACATACTTTTGAGTAGCCTTGAAACGTTTTCAAGTGTAGTATACCAGTTGCTTGGGTGTCAGAGTCTTCTGACATGTCTCTCACTAGTCTTATACATCAAAAGAAACTACTAGGACAACTCAAAAGTTGTAAGGGTTCAACCCTAGAATGACATCAAAAAAAATTGTTGCCAACAAGTTTGCTCAAGAGACTCGAATGAATGACCAGAGGGTAGAATGAAGTAACTACCAGGTCGAACAAAATGACCTAGAGTAAGAACCCATCTGATCTTTTTTCAACCGAAAGTTGAAACGCGTGGGTTTATAAACCCAAAACACGTCTACTGAGATTTGGATCACGCGGACTGGCCAGGTCCATCATAATCACTCCCCAGTCACACGGGAAATACTATCCCGAACTTAAAAAATTCTGGGTCCTTGAGACCCTCAACATACTATACATAAGAAAACTTATGTACGCAACAGCAAGCTAAAAGCTTCATCTTTGGGTCTTTGAAACCCTCAACTCAACCATCACTCTAAGCGTCCTCGAAACTCAAGTTCAACTCACTCACTCAACTCTAAGGAAACCCTTACGGTCACCTCAATATTCATCTATGAAGCAATAAGCATTCACGAATTGCTAACATAAAGACCACTCTGCTCCACTAAATATGTCCATCAGTAGAATACCTCTTTCTTTTGAGGACTTACATAAAGGGGTCATATAAACCCTACGAAAACCATAGTATCTATCGTGATGTCCTTTCTAAGCTAACACCATGAATAGTACTATGTCTCGGTCTGGACCTCCTACGGTAATTGCTACCAGTTAACTCATCTAGTTGCTACTTTAGCACACTAGGAACATCCATCTATCTAATATTAGTAGGGTACTATATTTACATACTTATCTATCAGCATGTGAAAAGCTCAAGTACCAGTGTCTCCTAAGTAAGTTATATACATCGCAAAGTAATTGAAACTAATCAAAAACGAGGGTGTACCGCTCATACTCTCAAGATCATCCTTAGCTCTAGTCTATATCGACTTCTCTTCTTATCCTCATCAACTCTAGCCCTCCTCGGCTACTTCTCATCCTCATCAACTCTAGCCCTTCTCGGCTACTTCTCATCCTCATCAACTCTAGCCTACATCGGCTTCTTCTCATCCTCATCTACTCTAGCCTTCATCGGCTCCTTCTCCTCATCCTTATCGTTTATCGTTTTATCATCTTCGGTAACCAATACTCAAGGATCGACTCGCTATTTACTACACCCTCCTGGAGTTCCTGGTAGAAAAACAGGCATTCGGGCAGTAGATCCGCATAGAAAATCTGGGAATCTGTAACAAATCCCATCTCCTGTGGGTCCAGCGCTCAAGACGACACGTCCCATCATATTGAGAGGCTTTCTTCCTTGCTCAATCCTACCACTCGATTGGTAGCACGGGGACTAGGTGCACGATGCCATCCAGTCTAGTAACAAATATAAGGCTTTCATCCTTTCATAGTCTATGAACGTGCGTTTGAAAATCTGCTAGGGTATCTCTGTACCACATACTGTACGCCTCGTCCTCATATCTGATCTTCCCTGAGTTCGATCTCATAGCAGTCCACTTTCGTGCAGTGCCAACAGTCCTGGCCAACCTATAAGGCGAACTTGAAGGTGACTCTAGGAACTAATTCTACTCGGCTCCAGCAACAAAAATAAACAAAACATAACTTAGCAAAACTCATACTAAGTAATATTGTTCTCTTAAAACTCAAGCTCAAAACATCTAAATTCTCATCTCGTCCCATCTCTCTCTAAACAATGATATTAGATCCCTTAATCTAAATCATCGTGACTCAGTAAGCCAACTCAAACAATTCTCTCTCAAAGCTATTTCCAAAGGCTATGGCTCTGTCGCAGCCCGAAATCCCTACGCTAGTAATAGCGGGGCACGAGTATCGATACGACTAAAATAAATGAATAAAGAACCATAAGACTTAAATTGACATCAGCGGAAGCTCGCATCAAAAATATACCAAGGCAAAGTATCATAATCTGGCTCAAAGGTATATATATCAACATCAGTATAACTTCATGAATATCAGGAATTTCAAGAAGAAAAACAAAGTAGGTATCCCTTATTTTCCATAAGGAAGCCTAACATCAAGAGTAACACAGCAAAAGGTGTAACAATTATATGTATGAAGACATATAATCGTGAGTATATTGCTTGATTAGAAAGAAATAATACATCATCTCTCTAAAGTTTTATCAATATCAGAGGGAAAACAAGGTTCATCATCCTTAAGACTTTAACATCAAAGGAAAACAGCAAGGAACTTCATCATCGAAACCATCCCCACCAGCACCAGTCCAATCTCGCTCCAAAGCTTAACCTGAACATTTAGAAATATATGCAGGGCGTGAGTAATAATACTCAGTGGGCAAACGCCGGAAAAACATCAAAGGCGCTCTTAGAGCTATATGTTTGAAAACTTGCCATATCATCAGCGATACACAGAAATAAGTTATCATCAAAGAATCTGTGCATGCAGTTTTCATAATCATAACATCAAAAGTAAACGATAGCGCTATCAAAGTATTCATCATGCATGTACCACATCTACAACTCATCATTATCGGTACTGAGAAGTAGGCCTCCCTCTCAAGTACCGTGACTGGCCGACCCGAAGACGGCTCACAGTCACCTCTGTGCACAAAATCCCGCTTGTGGCAGGACCGAAATCGTCTCATCAGTAGAGGGTAACATACAGCTCAACATAAAAAATTGGCAAGTCAAACAGTTCTTAAACATCATTTATCTCAAAGCATCAAAACATCTCATAATCTCATCATCATTTAAAACAGTTTAGATAAGCTCATAAACTGTATACTCAAAATATTGCCCACCTGGAGTCCTTCGCTTAAGCTCGGATAGGAACAGGTGACTTACTTCTTCGTCTCGCTCGGGTCTTCATGAGTCATCAACATCATCACGAAAGTTCATGTGATAAAACAAACCTCAGTTAGATCTCAATACTAAAATCCAATCTCGTTTCATCGATAACTTCTCACTCAACGTCTGTTTACCCAGTAAAACTAATTCCCTAGGTATACTCAACTTCTAAGGATTCACACGTCTTATTCTCGATTTAACTCTCAACTCGGACCATACTCATAGCAGTCAAGCACATAGGTACACATAATCACATAAGCATACAACTTCACATAACACATCACAACAAACAAACATAAGTCTGACTCGGAGACCAGAGCAGAGAAATGCTCGGTGGTCAGGGGGAAGAACTCAGCAGAGCAGAGCAGACTAGCTTGGCAGAGCAGAGAAGAAATATTCGCCAAAGCAGAGGAATGCTCGCCAGAGAAATCATCAGTCAGAGGAATGACTTCGTCAGAGGAATCGATCATCAGAGAAATCTAACATCAGAGGAGTCAAACATCAGAGGAATCGATCGTCAGAGGAATCGATCGTCAGAGGAATCAAACATCAGAGGAATCGATCGTCAGAGGAATCGATCGTCAGAGGAATCAAACATCAGAGGAATCGATCGTCAGAGGAATCGATCGTCAGAAGAATCAAACATCAAAGAAATCGATCGTCAGAGGAATCACGAACTCTCTGCTATGCCAGAGGAATGGCGAACTCTCTGTCGCCAGAGGAATGGCGAACTCTCTGTCGCCAGAGGAATGGCAAACTCTCTGTCGCCAGGGAATGGACTCGCTGGCAGGGCAGCGGAGAAAAGAACTCGCTGGCATATCTGGGGAAAAAGAATTCTCTGGCATGCCAGCGGGGAAACGACTTCTCTGGCATGCCATCGGGATCACAACTTGGCAGAGCAGAACGAGACTCAAGGCAGAACAAAGCGAACAAGAGTAAACTCTAAACTTCATCGACTTTTCATACCCAGAAATCATCAAACACTCTCAAACATCAAAATACTATCACTCAACATCATAGCCAACTCAGAAACTCATTTAAACACCACGTTCATCAATCATCACGTTAATCCCTTCATCTATTCATGCTCATCGTCAAAACATCATTCAAGACATAACTTACAGATTTTTCCCCTATTTCTTATATCAAACCAAATTTTGTAAAAACTCCTGCTCAAGACTCAGTTTTGAAAAACACCTCTTAATCACTTCAAATTATCACGTATAACATACATCTCATCACATACAACACATTTCTCACCCCCTTTTTTTTAGAAAAGAATCAGAAAGATTTTTAAAGGGCATGAACCCTAATTTTCGAAAATGACGAAAAAGGTGGAGGGGGAATTTCTCATGCTTCAATCACCCTTCTATACACATATAAAACATCATAGAAGCTATATCTATGCAAATAAAAATCACTTACCCAAGATTAATCAAAGAACAAAGTTTTCCTATTTAAATCCTCGTGATCAAGCTCCACGGTTCTCTTGTAATACAAAGATTTGGAAGTGTTTAAGCTTGATTTGGTGGATGATTTTGTTCTTGATGTGAACTTAGGAGATTTGGTGATTCATCTTTGGTGATCTTTTGGAGCAACATCGGTAGAGAGGGAGAGGAATTGGAGAGTGCCGAGAGTGATGAAGTGTGAGGGAGTGAAATGAATTTGGCTTACTTAGGAAGGATGATTAGGGACAAATAACTATTCCTCATTTAATGCATGGTTCCCTCATAATTCTACATACTTATCCCTTTCTTTAGTCATCCACACGTCCACTTGCAAGGCTAGGAAAATTAGCACATGCACAAATTGGATTAATAAATCATATACGTGTAATATTGTGTGGTGTAGATAATCTATGTATGCTATTACAATTACTCACTTATAAGTGCACACATATCAGGTAAATCACATAACGTCAATCAAATAACTCACAAAGTTATCACATTAACAACATATCATCACTCGTTATTAATCTAATCGTCACTCTCGCTTAATCCTCTTTATAGTGACTCTCAATCACTACCTCGACTATATCTCTCGTCCTTCATCTCAACCTCAAAATCAATTTACCTCTCTATCTCAACTCTAACATCATTCTCGATTCTGTCAACATCTCTATTTTACTCATATTTCCATCCATCGATAACTTCCTCTCGATTTGTGTAAGCTAGTCTTTAACTCTTCAAGGTTCTCAATAGTATTTCGATGCTACTTCAAGGTAAAATCATCAAGGGTTCTCTCCTTCTTTTCCTCGACTTTATGTCGAACTCATTATTCCTATTTTCTTAATAGGACAGTCAATCTCTGATAACTCGGTATCCGGTAATTCTATTCCCGGTAGTCGGAAGTAAAATAAAATCTCGACTCAATTCAATCAGCATCTCTAACTCGACTCGTTTCTCAAATCTCATCACTTTAACTCCATCATTGGTTTGTCCACTCATAACTCTATTTAAAAGAAAATCTGTCTCATCTGGTCATAAAAGAAATAATCTCACATCTCGACATCTCAGTATTCTCAATAGTGTTAAAACACTATCTCTCAACATAAGGAAAAGTACGGGGTGTTACAGGCTCATGATACTTTCTCAAGTACCATTCAAGTTGCGTGCGCAAGTAACTTGCGTCACAAAACATCTTAACATATCATACAATATTTCATTGCAGCATGCTAATAACTCATCCTTAATCATGCTATTATACTCAAGCTCGTAACTCAACTCATAACTCATACAAACAAGTACTTAAAGCAATTGCTAATTCTCTCAAGCTTTAGCTCTAAGTTCTCATTTCATCTTTCTACTTAGTAGGAAATCTCTCTTAACAAAGACATTAGATTCCTTCATCCAAAATACATCACATCATAACTCATGCAACATACTAACTTGTTATTAATCATGTTGTCATACTCAACTCAAGTTATGCATCTTCAAAGTATAACATCATAACTCATCATATAATCTCAACATCATGCTCTTCAAAATTTAATGGCAATTAAACTTTGAACTTTTACATACCTCGTTGAGCTTGGTGTGATGGTGCGCTGAGCTCATGGTTGTTAATAACTATTAGCCTAGTAACTCATTCTAGACTAAACTCAAGACTTTAATTCAGAGCTTTGGCATGCTCTGATACCACTCTGTCGCAGCCCGCCCTAGCTAGGGATAGCTAGGCCGAGTGATCCACGACTAGGGATGGGGTTAAAGAAGATGGGGAAGAAAGGGGCGTCATTTATAACCGTAAAACTTACTCATCTTAATAAAACTCGTCATTATTACTTATTAATACTCAATTGAAAACATTACGGAAAGAAGACATAAAACTTAATTAAAATGTTAATCAAGCTAATACATCAACAGAAACCATCCTCTTAAACTTAAAGTACGACATAACAGTACCAAAAGTGTTTTGCAGCGGAAATGTAGCTAGACATATGTATGAAGACATATTCTAGACAGGTTACATATTTATTAACAACCCTGTAACTCCGCTCAATGCAGCACCATCATCACACCGGCTCAACCTGCACATTTTTGAAAAAGATATGCAGGGCTGAGTACAAAAGTACTCAGTGAACACATGCCAAACACTTCATGCATATAACATCATACATATTGTCATTGCCATTTCATATGCAAAACATAAGCGATTTATCTAAAAGGCCTTATGTTCGCTAAACTCATTTTCATTTCTCAAAGTTGTCTGCGCAGACTTTTCTCGTCAAGTAAGTATCGTATCTGTTAACTCATGAACTGAGAGGGAGGCCTCCCTCTGCAGCACTGTGATCGGCCAACCTGAAAGATGACTCACGACCACCGTGTACACTAATTCTACCTCGTGTAGAACCGATATAATTTCTCATACAGATAGATAACATACTAAAACATCAAATATTTTGGCAATGCAATATCTTCAAATATATTTTCAGTTCATGCTTTGAAAGGAAAATAAAACATCAATGCATTTAACATCCATTTAATCATACATTATACGTCATACATCATACATCATACATCATACATCATACATCATACATCATACATCATACGCGTAAACATCTTGATTTTAGCGTAGAAAAGCCCACCTCGTTGCGTCTCTGCAAAAAGGGTAACGTCACTCTCTCTCTCTCGTCGTCACTTCCCAACCGGACCTTCATTGCTATGAAGAATCGATAAGAAGAAGGGTCATTAAAAAGATAACTTACTAACTTAAACTCACATAGGGAAATAAAACTAACACTTTTAAAACCCAAGTCTTGCCAGCACTGACTTGGCAGTCAGAGCTGACAACACGACATGGCTGGACATTCCAATCCAGCACTGACTACTTGTCATAGCTGGATTCTCATTCCAGTGCTGCCTACTTGGCATAGCTGGACTCTCATTCCAGCGCTGCCTCCTCGACAGAGCTAAACTCGACATAGCCAGGGCTGACAACTCGACAGAGTTGCGCTCAACAGCCAGAGCTGAAGTCAACAGCCAGAGCTGAAGTCAACAGCCAGAGCTGAAGTTAACAGCCAAAGCTGACTCGCCAGAGCTGACTTTCCAGAGCTGAAGTCAACAGCCAGAGCTGACTCGCCAGAGCTGAATTTCCAGAGCTAACTCGACAGAGCTGACCTTGGCAGCCAGAGCTGACTTCCAGAGCTAACTCGCCAGAGCTGACTTTGGCAGCCAGAGCTGACTTCCAGAGCTAACTCGCCAGAGCTGACTTTGGCAGCCAGAGCTGACTCACAAAGTTCAAACTCACTCATGCTCTGCAAAACTCATGCAACATCCTACATATTTCCTACCATTACTCCAAACATCAAACTAACTCTAACATGCTCAACCTCCATCTTAGAACTCAACAACACACCAAAACCCTTAACATGCGTCATCTTCAACCTCACGGAAATTGGCTGCCAAGAACTTCAAACTTTGGCAGCCAAGAACTCGACAACACATTAACCTAGCTCAAGAAAAGCTCAAAACTCACGACACATATTCAGCCATGCTCGACCAAACCTACAACTTATCATGCTTGGAAAAATATAATTTTAACATATAACAATCGTAGCATGCTCCTAAACACATATATCAAGTCACAACGATTAAATAAAAATCGAAGGACGAGCTATGACGACGAACATCGACGGGCTGCCCTCATGGGTTTCATAGCTTAAGCTCGTTCCGATCTTAGTTCCTTCACTAAACATGCTCGACTCAATGCTAGGAACAACATACTAAAATTTCACGATGATCCGCCGTAGTTTCAAAATAAAGTCGAGAATCCACGTTTTTTGATGTCGACGAAAATCGAAAAGAAAACCGTCAAAACGTAGGTAGAGATCTTACCTACTTAGATATGTGATCGAAAAGATGATCGGGGCTCGTCTCGGTGCTCAAAACGGAGCTTGAAAGCTCGAACTCCTCAACAATGGTGGATGCGTGAAAGTAGTGTGTGTTCTAGGTGTTGTGCGTGTGAGAGATGAAAGTGATTGGAGTGCTTTGGCTGATCATTAACGTGATATTTAAGGGTAAAGGGGCTTGGGCGGTTGGGGGGTGGTCAAGGGTAGGGTAGGTTAGATATTTAGCCGTTAAATATCTCGTTTCGTCTCATCTCGTCTCGTCTCGTTTTAACGACTAACTACCCGTACTCTTCGTTACTCGCCCTCTCAACCTCTACTCACTTTCATTATACTCGTAATTCTATATAAATATAGAATACATTAGCTCGTTCTCGAAATTCTGATAAACGAGCTCGGTTCGTTTATCGAGAAATTCCTGTTTACTATTCACTCATCGTCCAAAAATAAAAACTTTCGTCGTTGGACTCGTATCGAAAAACTAAGAATATTTCTCGACGACGTGCACGTAAGATTTTGAAAGTCGACAAAAAGACGAAATAGCAGTATTTTACTATTCATCATCAAAAAGTCAAAAATTTCAAAAATGTCTTAACGGACTCAGATCTCACTTCCGAGTTCATCGTTCTCATTCAAATAATTATCTCAAATTATTCGAATACTCAAACTCCATTACGGATATAAAATCCCACATCATTAAAAGAATATCTCAACATCACTTCATCAAAACTAACAAGAAACTTCATATAACACTTCACATCATTACACAAAGTAATTTCTAACAAGGGATCTAAACCCTAATTACTCAAACTTAACAATTAAACACGTCATCAAAAGCCCGGGTATTACACCAATTGGGTTATTTTCAAAAATTAGGAATAAGGGCCTTGTTTGGCTGATTAGGGTTTTATTTAAGTTGTTTCCTTATTAGACTAGGTTTAGTTTTTGCCTATATATAGGGCTTTCTCAGTGTTGGCCGAGTTGAACATTATTTTTCTATGAAAATTGTGAGTTTTATTCTCTCTTGAGAGTTTTCGAATTCCTCTTGAAATTCCAAGATGAATTCATCTATCGACGTAATAGCGAGTCAACCATCCCTTGTCGGGTGTCATTCATCGTTTCCGAGTTACAGCGTCAACATCACGTTGGGGTGTAGGGATTCAATTCGCCTATATCATTCCGTGGGTTAGATTCAGAGGTTCTAGAATTTTCATCTATCGTTCGTTCTTCAGTCTTCCGCTTGCGTGTTCGATTGATTGATCGACAAGGATCATATCATCCAGCCCAGTAGCTGAGTCTCGCGCGCACACCCCAGCGCCTGCGCCGCGTTCCTCATTACTAGAACCTAATAGCGAGCATCGGACAAATACAAATTCATTTGTATTCCACGTGTTTCCTTAATACCATGCCATGTATTCTCATATAGATCCAAAGCTACAACTGCTAGACATGTATCACTAAATTTTCCTCCTAGATGCACTAATCATTGTGTAAACAAAAACACAAAACCGATCTAGCGCACCTAGGGAAAAAAGAAAAAAAAAAGAAAAAAAAAGCAAACACGAAAAAAAGTCTGACACAAATCACAAAGCCTAAAGCTTTCCCTGACAACGGCGCCAAATTTTGATCAACCTAAAGAGTACCTTCTAAATTGCTCGCAAGAGTACAAGGCCAATCGTAGAGTGATAAGTTGACAAGTCGTATCCTCGACGAAAGCTTTACAGAGCTAATGAGTTTATGTTTTACACACGGAAATTAAAAACATCCTAAATATTCTATCCATTTTTTCCAGAATTGTTTCTAAACAAAGAAGAAATAAATCAAGACAAATAACCACAGTAAAACTTAACAAGTATCGTATGCAAAACAAGTCTAGGGTCCAAGATTCTTCATCTCAAGAGCACACAACTAGCAAGTAATTCATGTTGTCATTTAATTCCAACAGTTGCTTTGTATAGATGCTCAATCATTAACTTTCGTATTCCTGAATTGAAGCTACACAAAGTAAATTACTAGAATTAATTAATAATTAGGCTATGTGTTTCCAATTAAGCCTAACTCCCATTAAACCACGATCAAATACCGAAATCTTCTCTCGATCTTATTCGTTATTTAGTGTTGGATTTGTATACTGAAAGCAAGAACTTTATGCTTGTATACAATGATTCCTGTTATTCACTATTCTTATCTCCTATCTGATTGTGTTCATGATTGCATATGTATGTTCTTTATCTCTGTATAAGTAGATTATATGGTGTGTTATAGATCACAGAAGACCATATAATTGGAATAACCTTAAGAGATATAATATGATCACAGCCGAAATAACTCTAGGACAAGTTATTGGTTTAGGCTGCAGTATAGATGGAAGTAGTTTGTCTTGGCTACTTGTCTATACTGGTACGTCTTTACGTATTGATAGGACCACAGTTTGAGATGTATTCTTCTATCTGACTTAAGTGAAGAATCAAGATCTCGGTGACTTATAAATCTTAATACTAATAAGTATTCAGATATATATGTTAACTCGTATATCACTTTGACTTACTATGGGTGAAAGTTATATACTAACTCGAGTACTCTGTATCTTGGGTGATAGCGGTTAATATATGATATTTGATTATCTGTATTAGTACCCGTATCCGGTATAGGATAATGACATCCCCTTAAGGAGCTCAATAAGGTTTATTACGCTAAACCCTGCAGGTTGATTAAGTTCAGGCGTAATAATAAAGATTGAGTAGTACTGCTTAAGGAATTATTAAGAGATTAATTAATTTAAGCTGTCAGAGCTCTAATTAATTAATGGATGTCGGATATTTTAAATACGGAGATTTAATAAGTCTAAATACAAGCCCCGACTCATCACCGGCAATAAAGGGGTAAGTCAGTATCGGTTCTCTAGTGGAATGAACTGATATTTATAAATTAATTATGGTCTGGGCTGACCATGGATAAATTAATTTATTTGAGGCCCATCTTTATTCCTTGTATCTGGTCCCTGGGCTGGCCCAATGTCTCCAAGCCCTAGAAGACAGTAATTTTCGGCCCTCTCACTTTAAGTGGCGCCTCCTCCCTCTTTTCTGTATTATAAAATACAGCTGTCAGCTCTCAGGAAAACACACTGATAAAATTAGGGTTTTGAGAGCAGAGGAAGGCGCAGAACGTGATTTTGGCTTTCTGTCTTGGGAGTTCTCATAGCTCGTTGTCCATCCAACGTTGGGAATTGAGCGGGATACAGTCGAGAAGATCAGAGCTGGAGTCTGAATCATTCGACGCGATCATCAATCATCTGTGCATCCGATTCTCAAGTAAGTATTTCCTAACACCTATGTGCAGCTGTTAAATTCATAGGAGCATGTTAGGAATTAATCGTTGTATGATGAATTAATAATAATCCAAGAAACGATCATCGGGCAATCGAGTATTAATTCAACTTAATATTCCTTCAATTGGTATCAAAGCCCAGGATTAATTTCTTGGCTCTATTATTAATTTGTGTACGATTAATAATATGCGTTGTTTTTAACTGCTGTTGTTCTTCGTGATTCGTTGATTCGTGGGATACGTCGTTTGACGTTGTAATCGTTTTTCACCACGAGAAAATCCGTGGTTAGATTAGGATTTCAATTGTATTTGTTTTTCCGTTGTAAATCTGTAAAATTGAAAAACGAAACGAGGATGACGACGAATCAACAACGGAGGATGGTGAAAGGACGAGGCGTGTGTGACCGAGAGCGAGGGGCCGCGGGCGCCGAGGGGCAGCGCGCACGCGGGTGCTTGCACACCGCGCGCAACGCGCCCAGGCAGGCGACCGCGCGGCCGCTGCTGCTCCTTGGTCTGGACGCGGGCTGATGGCGGGGCGGGCTCGGCTAGGGCTGGGCGAACGGCTGGAAGCAGCGGGCAGAGGCGGTGCGCGCCCGGGCTGCGTCTGCGCGCTCTGCGCGCTGCGCGCCCGACGGGCGGCGCGCTGCCGCTGCTGCCGCTGCTGTTGACGTCCGCTGGAGCAGCTGCCGCCGAGATCGCCGAGGGCCTGTTGCTGCTGCTGTGCGCGCGCTGGAGGCGGCTGGAGTCGGCGCGTGGCGAGGGCTGGGCGTGCTCGGGCCGTGTGCACGCGTGCCTGCTGGCTGCGTGCTGCGCGCCCAGCGCCGCACTGCTCGGCCGTCTGCCCGGGCCGCTGCTGCGCACGCTGCCGAGGCTGATGCCGAGGCTGGTGCTGCCGAGGCTGGTGCTGCCGGAGCCGAGAACGAAGAGGAGACCGGCGGTGGGCCAGCCGCCGCCGTGGACTGCTGTTGCTGGCTGGAGGCGGCGGCGCCTAGGGTTCCAAACCCTAGGTGGCCGATTGTTTCTCAACCCAAGGGGGCCCAAACCCTAGCTTGACGGGCCCATGTGTTCGGGCCAAGTTTTATTCAGTTTTTGGGCTTGTTTTTCTATTTTATTTTGTAATAGAATAGATGTTGGGTTTCCACGAATGGGTCACGAAGAATTTTAATTCTTTTATTACTGTTCTTTGCATGTCGTGGTTGTTAATCCCTTATGCTCTTTACCTGCTTTTTGCACGTCTTTGCTTGTTAATATTTGTTTATTAATTGCGCTTAGACGAGCATGCTAGTAGGTTTGCCGTTTTCTTAAGCATGTTTTAGAATTCTGCGAGCATGATTTACATGTTGCGTTCTAGAGAAGCATGTTTAGGTTTATGTGCTTGAGCATGAACAAACCTTTTGAAAGAAAAATGACTAAGCTGTTTAATAATTTTTATAGTGATTAAAAATTATTTTAGACCTCCACATGCGGTCTCTAGACAAAGTGATTAGCAATATGAGTAAACGTCCACCCAACGTGGTTTACTTCATATTTGTTTTTCATAAGTTTGTCAGAAGAGGTTTCTATAAAAAATATTTAAACCATTAAAGTAGTGGGAGTTATGCAGTAAACGTCCACCCAACGTGGCTTACTTGTGTAATTTTCACAAGTACTTTGGAGAATGGAATTAAATAAGATAACCGAGAAAATTAAATTGAAAGCGGCATGGTCCTAGTGAGTATGCTAATTTCGAGAATTTAATTTTCAAGGTTAAAATGTGGTCATTGCTTAGATATCATATCAAGTACAATGTACAACTCCCAAAGGAGTCCCTTCTTGATGATGATATGGTCTAGTTAAGGTGCCAACTATTAATTTCCTTTGTCGAAAGGTTAAGTTGACATGGATGGAAATTAAATGACTAGGTAAATAGTCTGGTTGAGGAGTTCATGTGTAAACGTCCACCCAACGTGGCTTGCATATGGGATTCTTTGAGCCGTTGGAGGTTTCATTAATATTGTTTTATCAAAAGGTTACAATATTATTGTTACGAACTATATGCCTTTCATGTTCTTACATGTTTATTTGTTTACTTTCAGATATGTCTATGTCTCCGATTATTAACATTCTAGCAAACAATCCTCTCACCGGTCCAAATTACACCGAATGGAAACGCCATATTATGTATATTCTTGACGCTGATGAGCACAGTTTTGTGCTTACCACTCCACGTCCCGCGGCCTTAACTGATGAGTCGACTGATGCGGAACGTGAGGCGCATAAAAGGTGGCATAAGTCGAATAATATGGCCAAGTGCTATATTATGATGACTATGTCGCAAAATTTGCAACTCCAGCATCAGGTCATAGATGACGCAGCGACCATCATGTTAAACCTCAGCGAGGTTTATGGGGAGTCCGAGAGGTCTGCTCGTTTTAACTTGATGAGAGAAATCTTATCTTGTAAAATGAGCGACGGTAGCTCGGTGCACGATCATGTCATGCATATGACAAATCTGTTTGACAGGCTTGATCTGCTAGGAGGGGGTATCGAAGGCGAAGCCAAGGTCGATATCATCCTCAATACTCTCCCCAAAACTTTTGAGCACTTCCGTCTCAATGTCGTTATGAGCAAGGCCAACTATACTCTCAATGAGTTATTGAATGCTCTAGTTTCGGCGGAGGGAGTCATGGGCACACGCAATGGGAAAGAGGTCCTTGTTGCTGCCAAGGGATCTGCTTCTTCGTCGAAAGGCGGGAAAAAGAAGTGGAAAGGTCCAAAGGGCAAGCATGACCATGAGGCTAGTGGGAGCGGTAAAGCCAAAGTTGATGGCCCTAGCGGCGGCGTGAACAAGCCGACAGCCAAGGGAAAGTGCTTCAAGTGCGGCAAGGTTGGGCATTGGAAGAAAGATTGTCCAGTGCTCAAGGCAAAGGGACAAGGTACGTCACAAGTTTTAGTAACAGAAACATGTTTAGCTTCGTTTTCTACTCATTCGTGGGTAGTGGATACGGGGGCAACTGACCATGTTTGTTACACCTTGCAGGGGTTCAACCCAACAAGGGAGCTAGCAAGTGATGAGATCACCATCTCCATGGGCAATGCGTCGAAGGTCGCAGCTGTTGCTATTGGAGATTTATCTTTATGTTTTGGTGATGACATTTTAGTTTTGAGAGATATTTTATATGTGCCGGAGTTTCGGCGGAACATAATTTCTGTTTCTAAGTTGTTTTTGAATGGATATTCTGTTACTTTTGATGGGGGTGTCTCTATCATGAGAGATAACAAAATTATTTGTTCTGGAATTTTGAACAACTCTCTCTATACTATTACATGTCCAATGAATAACTCTGTCCATGTTGCATCTACATCACAAATTCTTCCAAATCCAAATAAGAGAAAATATTATTCTCATGAACAATATACACATACTTGGCACCTAAGATTAGGCCACATCAATCTAAATAGGATCCAAAGGCTCGTTTCAAATGGAATCTTGAAAGACTTTCAAGCTGTGCCATTTAGAACCTGCGAATCCTGTATAGAGGGAAAGATGACGGCAAGGCCTTTTAAGGCAAAGGGGAATAGGGCCTCGAATGTGTTAGAATTGATTCACTCTGACTTGTGTGGACCGATGTCCACTAGAGCTCGTGGAGGGTACGAGTACTTCGTCACTTTCATTGACGATTACTCAAGGTATGGGTATATTTACCTACTTCAACGCAAGTCTGAATGCTTTGAGAAATTCAAAGAATTCAAGGCGGAGGTGGAGAAGAGAACGGGTAAATCTATCAAGTCATTGCGGTCTGATCGCGGTGGCGAATACCTCGGGAACGAGTTCTTGCAATACTTGTCAGATTTTGGGATTACATCCCAATTGACTGCACCGGGTACTCCCCAACAGAACGGTG
The DNA here is from genome assembly GCF_028751815.1 of Salvia miltiorrhiza. NCBI lineage: Eukaryota > Viridiplantae > Streptophyta > Magnoliopsida > Lamiales > Lamiaceae > Salvia > Salvia miltiorrhiza. The sequence continues at coordinate 38,305,778 of NC_080391.1, forward strand.
TAGCAGAGAGAAGAAACAGGACTCTTATGGAAATGGTACGATCTATGATGAGCTATGCATCATTGCCTATTTCGTTTTGGGGATATGCCTTGGAAACAGCGGTTTATTTGCTGAATCGGGTACCGTCCAAATCGGTTCCTAAAACTCCTATTGAGTTATGGTCAGGGCGTAAGCCCAGCTTGAATCATATAAAGATATGGGGTTGTCCTGCATACGTGCTAGACAAGGAAGCGAGGAAATTGGAGCCGAGATGCGAACTAATGCTGTTTATAGGATACCCTAAGGAAACGAAAGGTGGTTACTTTTATAATCCGAAGGATCAGAAAGTGGTTGTTAGCACCAACGCACGATTCTTGGAACACGATTATGAAAGTAATCACAAGTCTAAGTCCGAGATTGTCCTTCAAGAAATCGAAGGCAATGGACAGGCGAATCCATCACCCCAGCCAAGTGTGCAAGTGAATGCACCACAGGACACTGCACAAACCATTGTCACAGCTGTACCACCACCGCTTCGTCGTAGTGGGAGGGTTATAGTTCAACCCGATCGATTTATGTTCTTGGGAGAATCTTCGGATCTTCTCCCTGTTGATGAACAAAAGGATATCGACCCTGACAACTTTAGACAAGCGATGAAAGATCAAGATGCAGATTCTTGGTACGAGGCCATGGTTTCTGAAATAGAATCCATGGGTGCTATGGATGTATACGAGAAGACCGAACTACCAGATGGCTTTTTAGCTATAGGTAGTAGGTGGGTATACAAGAGAAAGAGAGATTCGGATGGTGAAGTCGCAGCTTTTAAAGCTAGACTGGTGGCGAAAGGTTATACCCAGGAACAGGGTATAGATTATGATGAGACATTTTCGCCGGTTGCCATGCTCAAGTCTATCCGAATACTCCTTGCCATAGCAGCCCACATGAACCTTGAGATTTGGCAAATGGATGTCAAGACCGCTTTCTTAAACGGTTTCCTTGAAAAAGGAAGGGGCATCTATATGCAGCAACCTGAAGGGTTTGTGAAGAAGGGCGAAGAGCATCTTGTGTGGAAGCTTAAGAAGTCCATTTATGGACTTAAGCAAGCTTCGAGGTCATGGAACAAACGTTTTGACGAGGTCATTAAATCCTATGGATTTACTCGTTGTGAGAACGAAAGTTGCGTGTACCGTTTAGATGCCAATGGTGACGTGGTTTTCCTTGCACTTTATGTAGATGATATCTTCCTCATTGGCAACAATGTTGAGCTATTATCGGACATAAAGAAGTGGCTATCCGAACAGTTTCAAATGAAAGACTTAGGAGATGCAGCGTATATCCTGGGGATCAAGGTCGTTCGTGATCGCCAGAAAAGGATGTTGAGCTTATCTCAAGCGTCTTACATTGATACTGTGATTGCTCGTTTTAGCATGCAAAATGCCAAGAAAGGCTTGCTACCTTTTAGACATGGCATTCCTCTGTCTAAGGACATGTGTCCTAAGACGCCTAGTGAGGTTGAGGAGATGAGGAAGATACCCTATGCTTCCGCCGTAGGTAGCCTCATGTATGCGATGCTATGCACGAGACCTGATATTTGCTATGTCGTTGGCATGGTTGCAAGATATCAGTCGAACCCTGGATCAGGACACTGGACTACGGTAAAGCATATTCTCAAGTACCTGAAACGGACTCGAGATTATAGGCTAGTTTACCAGTCAGACAGTCTATTTCCTTTGGGTTACACCGATTCGGATTTCCAGGCTGACCGGGATGAGAAGAGATCTACCTCTGGTTATGTGTTTACCTTGGGAGGTGGAGCCGTATCGTGGCGGAGTGCAAAGCAGAAGTGCATTGCAGACTCCACCATGGAAGCCGAGTATGTAGCTGCTTCGGAAGCTGCTAAAGAGGCTGTATGGTTCCGGAACTACCTCTTGGATCTAGGAGTGGTCCCTAATTTGCCTAAGAGTATCATAATTTATTGTGATAACTCGGGTGCAGTGGCAAATTCTAAGGAACCCAGGAGCCACAAGGCGTCAAAGCACATAGAGAGAAAGTACCACATCATACGAGAAATCGTAAACAGAGGAGATGTGCTAGTAGAAAAGATTGACACATTGGAGAACCTAGCTGATCCTTTCACGAAAAGCTTACCGCAAAAGACCTATGAGAAGCATGCTCGAGGGATGGGATTGCGGTTGATGCCACCCACTTAGAGAAAAACTTTCAGTATAAGTGGGAGAGATGAAGTGAAGTTTTTGTAATAGCTAGTATTTAGACACATTGTATACTAAAAGTTTTGCTTTAGTATAAGTGGGAGATTGTTGGATTTGTATACTGAAAGCAAGAACTTTATGCTCGTATACAATGATTCCTGTTATTCACTATTCTTATCTCCTATCTGATTGTGTTCATGATTGTATATGTATGTTCTTTATCTCTGTATAAGTAGATTATATGGTGTGTTGTAGATCACAGAAGACCATATAATTGGAATAACCTTAAGAGATATAATATGATCACAGCCGAAATAACTCTAGGACAAGTTATTGGTTTAGGCTGCAGTATAGATGGAAGTAGTTTGTCTTGGCTACTTGTCTATACTGGTACGTCTTTACGTATTGATAGGACCACAGTTTGAGATGTATTCTTCTATCTGACTTAAGTGAAGAATCAAGATCTCGGTGACTTATAAATCTTAATATTAATAAGTATTCAGATATATATGTTAACTCGTATATCACTTTGACTTACTATGGGTGAAAGTTATATACTAACTCGAGTACTCTGTATCTTGGGTGATAGCGGTTAATATATGATATTTGATTATCTGTATTAGTACCCGTATCCGGTATAGGATAATGACATCCCCTTAAGGAGCTCAATAAGGTTTATTACGCTAAACCCTGCAGGTTGATTAAGTTCAGGCGTAATAATAAAGATTGAGTAGTACTGCTTAAGGAATTATTAAGAGATTAATTAATTTAAGCTGTCAGAGCTCTAATTAATTAATGGATGTCGGATATTTTAAATACAGAGATTTAATAAGTCTAAATACAAGCCCCGACTCATCACCGGCAATAAAGGGGTAAGTCAGTATCGGTTCTCTAGTGGAATGAACTGATATTTATAAATTAATTATGGTCTGGGCTGACCATGGATAAATTAATTTATTTGAGGCCCATCTTTATTCCTTGTATCTGGTCCCTGGGCTGGCCCAATGTCTCCAAGCCCTAGAAGACAGTAATTTTCGGCCCTCTCACTTTAAGTGGCGCCTCCTCCCTCTTTTCTGTATTATAAAATACAGCTGTCAGCTCTCAGGAAAACACACTGATAAAATTAGGGTTTTGAGAGCAGAGGGAGGCGCAGAACGTGATTTTGGCTTTCTGTCTTGGGAGTTCTCATAGCTCGTTGTCCATCCAACGTTGGGAATTGAGCGGGATACAGTCGAGAAGATCAGAGCTGGAGTCTGAATCATTCGACGCGATCATCAATCATCTGTGCATCCGATTCTCAAGTAAGTATTTCCTAACACCTATGTGCAGCTGTTAAATTCATAGGAGCATGTTAGGAATTAATCGTTGTATGATGAATTAATAATAATCCAAGAAACGATCATCGGGCAATCGAGTATTAATTCAACTTAATATTCCTTCATTTAGAAATATTAAGTAATGGCCAATTTATAATCTAAATATAAACAATTCAATCGGAATAAACATAAATCACTACTAGTAAATTAACTCTCCATCAAATTTCCTGAACCCTAGATGAGAAATTTAGTTCATCGTGTCAAGTAATTCAAGTAAAAGTGAAAATAATCCATAAAATAAATGCAGGAAAAGTGAAAGAAGATTCTTACAATACTAAGTGTAAATTGTCTTCAATGAAATTTCCAAATGTGAAATCTTAATCTATTCTCTCTAAGTTGCAGCACAAAGGAAGAGAAATAAAATGGGAAAAAAAGTGGTCTCTGAAAAACTGTTCCTCCCCCCTCTTTTAAAAGAAAATTTTGTCCACCTATTTTAAAAAAATTGGCATGGTCATCTGCGGATGCCTCAGGGTTCTGTTTGATGCGTGCATTTGAGTCATCCACAGTTAACTGAGGTCATCCATGCACGGATGACTTGGACTTCTCCAAGATTTGATTTTTCTTCAAGTTATCCACGGCTGACTTGAGTTTATGCTAAAATCCGAAATTTCCTTCTTTAAAGTCACTTTTTACTTTCTTCTTTGCTCCATCTTCAAAATATCCACATTCGGCAATCATTTCCTTCTACTTCACACCATGAGTACCTAAATCACCAACAATAACAAACTAAGCCTGGCTCGACAAATTAAACCAGTACATAACACAATTTCACAAGGAATCTACATAAAATAGACCAAACAACTTACTTAACTAATGACAAAACACCATCCATAGATAAGGGTCGAAAAATGCTCTACACCACGGTGCAATATTGGTAAGTGAATTTTAATTTAGTACGTACCACTTCAATTTCATTAAATTTGCTAACTTTTATTAATTTGTGTGAATTGAAAAAAGAGCAATGAGTTAGTGATGAACAAGTGGATAGAGCAGTCTACAATAAGTTGCATGTGAATGGTAGAGAACGTACCTATCTAGAGCTCGAGATGCATACGAATGAAATATCTATACTAAGTTATCGCAATATCATTTTTATGTATCTATACGTAATGATAACTTATTGTGTATTATAAACTACAAAATAGGGTAATGTGATGGCCAAGGCTACAGAGCGATGCGATGACTCTGAGTCACATAAGGTAAACATGAACAAGTTACTAGTGGATGCGATGGGAGGCGTGTCAGTTAAGAAACGGGTGTTTGGGATTAGATCTTAATCTCATGCTTAGGACATCCACAATGATGAGCCAACCTTGGTTCTTAAAAGTGGATTCGACGGGCACTAGGATAATGACTCAAATATAGACTCAAGTGGATAGGGGGAACTAGACTCAAAGAGGTTTCTAATGGTATGCTCTCATCTCTCGTAGGGTTTTGCGCCGCCGCCGCCTAGGCGGCTCTCTCCGGCCTCTTTTCTGGCCGGCCGGCTTTGGTCTTCTCCGGTCGGCCTCATGACCTCTCTCTTACCATCTGAGTTTCCCCCGCTCTCGGATCTTCTTGGGGCGCAGCCTAGGGTTTCTCAAAATCTGCTACACAACCCTAGAATCTTGGTGAATTCGGCTGGAATGGCCTCCCCGCCAGCCTAGAATTCTGTTATAACGCACGAGGTTTCTTTCGATTGGAGTCTCTGTTCGGCCTTCGCTAAGGGTAGGGCTCCGCCGCCATTGTTGGAAAAGGAGCAATCCTGGTCTAAGGCTCCGACCGCTCATCGGGCCCCAAGGGAAGAAAGTTTCGGCCATTACCCTCTCTGGCAGTCTTCGGCCACAAGGGCCTTGGAAACATCCCTCGGCGAATTCAAGACCCCCTTGATTAAGGAGCCGTCTCTCTCCCATGGTTTTCAGGTTTGCAATAATAGGGTTTTCTTTTCTGATCCGACCCAGTTCGGATCTTCAACGCCGCCGATTACTGTTAGGTTCCCAGCCGACTCTGCTGTCGCCTCGATGGTGGGATCGACGAACTCTACTTCCAGCACCGTGGAAGTGCAGCCTGTTCCCTCTTCGGAACTGATGGGAAAGGACCGTGATCACCTTCCCAAAGGGATGTCTTTTGCTGAGACTCTTAAAGCTGGCTCGGGGCGTCCCGCTGATGTCCCTGCTCATAACTTTACTGTCCTGAAACCGGGCATGCTTGCGGACCGCCCTTGCTTGTCGCTTTCTTCGGCTTTCCGGCAAAGACAGATCAAAACTTTCCAATTTTCTCTCCATGGTAGGATGTTTCTCAAAAAAGGGGAGGCGCCTTGTTTTGCTGCGGATCTTTTCGCCGAGCTTTCCGCTGTCTGGCAACCTAGTTCGGCATGGGAGGTTATTCCTTTGGGAAAGGGCTACTTCACTCTGAAGTTCACTTCTCCAGCGGACTTTGAAGTTGCTTTTGCGAAATCTGCTTGGCGTCTTCGTGTTGGAATTCTCTTCTTGCAAGCCTGGACTCCAAATTTCAACCCTAATAAGCTGGAGTCTTCCACGGCGCAGGTTTGGGTTCGTATCTTTAATTTACCTCATGAATTTTGGCATCCGAAAGTCTTGGTTGGTATTTCTAAGCATGTGGGCACTCCGCTCCTTGTGGATGGCTTGTCGGCAAGGGCGTCAGTGGGTTATTTTGCTAGAGTTCTTGTTGAAATGAATTTAGCGCTGTCCATACCTGAGTCTCTTGATGTGCAGTGCGATGGGGACATTTTTGAAATTGAGTTTAAATATGAGGAGTTGCCTTCTTTTTGCTGTCTTTGCTCTACTGTTGGCCACTCTACTGAGAATTGCAGGAAACTCCCCTCGGAGACAGATGGTGAGCCGTCTTCCCCGACTCAGCCAACAGGGCAAAATGGAGGTCGACGTGGCAGACGGCGCTGGGCTCGATCTAGACGGAGACGCGCCAGGAGCAGGAATGTTGTCCAGCCGCTGTCTTCGGATCCGCCGGAAGACCGGGAGGTAACGAAGGATCAGCCAGTTGATTTGCCGGGTACAAAGGAGACTACTTCCTTGTCTCAGGAGGTTCCTTCGGAGGACTCTCTTCGCACCCCAGTGGCTGTTTCATCGGGTATATCCACGTATAATACGTTCGAGGCTCTTGAGGAGGGGCTGGTGACGGAGGTTGGGAAAGGACCAAACGATATGAGTATCATCAAGGACTCTTCTGTGATTCATGTGGAAGGCTCCTCGGCTGTCGTGCGCTCCTTGAGTAAGAGTATTGAGGTAGTATCGGCGGAGGCGGATCTCTCTGGCTCGGACCCGTTGGAGGGTTCTTCTTCCCTGACGAAGAACGCACAACCGGTGCAGTTGGAGGTCACTGGTGCTTTGGCATCCGGGTCGCAGCGTCCCTTGGGTCCATCCTCCCCCCATCCGATGAAAGTTCTGGCAGCTCGTCCCCCTCTTTCCCAGGGTCGTGGGGGGAGAGGTGGGCGGACCCCGTCCACCGCCGACTCGGGACGATTTAGCTATGTTTCTTTTCGCAGTTCCTCCCCGACAGGTGGAGTTTCTATTGACCCCCCTGGGAAGAAAGGGGGTAACAAGCCTTTGATGACAGCGCGGCGGGGTTGTTCCCCGGAATCTGCGGAATTCTTGAAAAAGGTTGCTTGAGTCCTCTGGCGCTTGATCCCTCTGGCGCATGATTCCTCTGGCGCTTGTTTTCTCTGGCGCTTGATCTCTCTGGCGCTTGATTCCTCTGGCGCTTGATCTCTATGGCGCTTGATCTCTCTGGCGCTTGATCCCTCTGGCACTTGATTCCTCTGGCGCTTGATCCCTCTGGCGCTTGTTCTCTCTGGCGCTTGATCCCTCTGGCGCTTGATTCCTCTGGCGCTTGACTTCTCTGGCGCTTGATCTCTCTGGCGTTTGATCTCTCTGGCGGTTGATCTCTCTGGCGCTTGATCCCTATGGCGCTTGATCTCTCTGGCGCTTGATCCCTCTGGCGCTTATTTCCTCTGGCGCTTGATTTCTCTGGCGCTTGTTCTGGTGCTTTTGTGCTCTACCCGGGACGGCTCTGGCGCCTTGACTCCACTGGTGCCTCGACTCCTCTGGCGACTCGACTCCTCTGGCGCCTTGACTCCTCTGGCGCCTTGACTCCTCTAGCGCCTTGACTCCTCTGGCGCCTTGACTCCTCTGGCGCCTCGACTCTTCTGGGGCTCGACTCCTCTGGCGCCTCGACTCCTCTGGCGCCTCGTCTCCTCTGGCGCCTCGACTCCTCTGGCGCCTCGACTCCTCTGGCCCCTCGACTCCTCTGGCCGCCTTGACTCCTCTGGCCGCCTTGACTCCTCTGGCGCCTCGTCTCCTCTGGCGCCTCGTCTCCTCTGGCGCCTCGTCTCCTCTGGCGCCTCGACTCCTCTGGCGCCTCGACTCCTATGGCGCATTGACTCTTCTGGCGCCTTGACTCCTCTGGCGCCTCGACTCCTCTGGCGCCTGCGGTCCCATCTTTTCGTTCGTTCTTGTTGTTTTCCTTTTCCTTATGCTTGGGTTTTTTGTCTTGTTCTTGTTTTGGTTTTTCCGGACTCTCCTTGTTTGCGCCTGTGCTCTCAAGGGTTTTTGTTTTTCTTCAATAAAATTTCTATTTCAGCAGGTTCTTAAAAGTGGTCCTCCCCAATTGTGATCCAACACCCAACATTGGTGAGCCAACCCCTTGGCTCTTAAACTTTTATTTTAATTTAGATTTAATTTTAATATTTATTTTCAATTAATTCTAAACAGTATAATTAATAACATAAATTTCATTTAAATTCAAAATTAGTCTTACATTGATTGAAATTGAAAATCGCATTACAATAAAATAAAGTCCTAGATTACTTCAATTTAAAAAATCATAAAAAAACTACAATCTATCATAAATTGTTGCGCTTCTTGATATCTTCCACCAACTTCAAGTGGTGAGCCAACTCATCGAGGTTCATGCTGGAGGTATCTTTACCCATGATGATACCGTCGGCGAGGTCGCGTTAGGCTTGGGAGAAGATGCCCATAACCTTGACCATGTTCTCCATTGCCTCGCATGCCTAAGTTTGCTCGTCGGATGATTCCGTCTTCTTCTTCCCTTTATCTTTCTTCGCCTCCTTTTGGCATTGGGGCCTTGTGTAGATACTTGGCTCGCTAGAGGTGGTCGTATGGCGACCATCCGAGACCTTTAACTGTTTGGAGGAGTGAACATCCTCGCCAATCGTCACGAATTTTTGACATTCGTGAAGCACATGCCACGCATGAGGATACTTGAATATACACTCGTGCTCGAAAGCATACATTTGTGTTGCTTGGGTGGTGATTTGCTCGTAGCTCATGCCGGAGCCCCAATTTTCCCAACACTTGTCGTAGATGGCTTCCCACAACTTCACGTCCTTTTGGACGCGTTGAAAGTGAGACTTTATTTGCCTCACATCGCGTTGGATCGTGCCTGGGGGCTGTTGAGCATTGTATTTCATGAGGATATCGCCCCAATAGCATGCTCCTTTTTGGTCAGCGCCTTTGATCGAGTTGCATGTGGCCTCCGCATACAAACGACACACGAGTGTCGTCTCCGCCGGGGTGTAGCCGCCTCTTTGTTTGGTAGACGGCAGAATGGAGGCTATCTCCTCCACCTTGGGGTCGGTCGTCACCGCAAATTGAGCGTTCAAATTTATTCCTTCAAGGCCCGCCTTTTGAAAAGCGTTAGAAGATTGAGAGAATTGCGAGATAGCATTCTTGGGAGAATTTGGATTGCCGAGAGAGGGATTTTGGTAGTGATTGCTCCAATATTTAGCTCAACCATCTTCCATGATTTTTGCACAAAAAATATGAAATAAATAAAAAGAAGAAGAAGAAGACGAATGTGAAGAGGGTATGAAAGTAATGGAAGAGAGGCAATTTATAAAGTATGAATAAAATAGGTAAAAGAAAAATAAAATAAAAGAATTTAGCTCAACCATCTTCCATGGTTTCTGAATTCTATCCGTTGCAAATTCGATTATTTATTTATTTTTTAATTTTAGTGGCCGAATTTTTGATTGGGGCGTGTTTCACACGCGCCCCACATAAATCATCTCTGTGTCGGGCTGGGCACGGGAAGAAGGAAGCTCGGCATTGGGGGGGGGGGAAGGGGGGAAGGGCGAGCGCGTGCCTGGCCCAGGCCGGCTTCCGCACCCCCCAGTGTGGGTGTTGTTACACCTCCACCTCTTGATCCGACAAAAGAGCCAATCTTAGCTCAGAGCATCAAATTTGATATAGTTTTAACTAAGAATATGAAGGACTACGAGGCTCAGATGCATGCCCTGGTGGAGGCTTATGTCCAAGCTAGAGATGCTCAGATACAAAAGAAGGTGCAAGCAAGATAGGCTAGCTTAGAAGAATCCACCACCCTTGTGATTGTCATTATTTTAGGAAGCTAGACTTTAAACCTACTATTAAATTTAGTTTGTTAAATAGCAAACTTTGATGATTGTTCATTGCGAGGTATTACTATATTTTATATATTATAAAAATATTTTAATTAGTATTTAATTATGTTACAAGAAAATATAATATATTATGTACCAAATTTAGAATTAATATCTACATGAATATAAAATAAAACAGAAAAAATCTGAAAAATAACTGGGAAATATTGTAACGAAATTTTTCGTCGCAAGCTTACCTCCTTCTATCAGTAGTTGCAATGCTTATTGACAAAACTAACAATGAAAATAGACGTTGCAAACAACGATAGAATATTTAGTCACAGACTCTGTCGCAATCACCAGATGATGACAACACGCTGGTCTGCGACATAATTTTTGTCTCAAGTCCATCAAAAATTTTGTGACTAAAAATAAAATCAGTCATTGGAGTATTTTACGATCTCGATTTTCGTGTCATCCGCGATCAGTTACAAATCTGTCACAACATCATGTTTGCGACGAAAAAATGGACTTTTAAGATGGAATTTTCAGTCGCTAGTCTTGTGATTTTTTATAGTGGAAGTCTACCGCATGTTGAGCATTAGTGGTTTAAATAATCGGTGGAGCGACAACGGCGCACTATAGTAAAGATAAACTCTCAACGCTTCAACAGTCAATGGCCGACGATGGTCGCATGATAACACTCATGTTTCCATGGTTTTTATTGTTCATATGATGTTAATTTTATAGGAAATTGAGTGTTTGATGATTGTTTTGTGCTTAAATTGCTTTATCTTGTGAAATATGTTACTTGCTTGAACTTTGATGATTTTTACAGAAATATGGAGTTCAAAATTGGACTATTGGTCTTAATGAAAGTTGTAGTTCGTCTTGATACGAGTTTGTGAGCGCAAACAGTTTGTAAATCCGAGTTCGGACAAGGAAGATATGGCCGAAACAAGAAAGTCGCGCGCAGCAGTGAATAGTGCCCGACGGGATTTTCCGAATTTTTGGGATTTTGCGGGATTTTCGGATTTTATCAGTATTTTCGAGCTCTGTACTGTATTTATCCCCTGATACTATAAATAAGTCTTCTTTTGACCTATTTTGGGTTCCTTTTTCAGTTCCCAACTTTATTTTTCAGTTTTATAGCTTTAGCTTTACATTTATTTTCCAGTTTTTACTGCTTGGATTGGATTTCCACAAGATTGAAGATTCAAGCTCCTACAATCGTTCTTATTCAGTTTTTATATAATTCAGTTTTTCCAATTGCGTTCTTATTAATTATGTTTATGCTTTCTTTTATTATGTCTGGCTAGTTTAGTTTAGCTGATTCTAGGGTTTGTAAATAGTTGATTGAATTTATGTGATTTATTTGTTAATACCTTTGTGCCTTCCAGTTTATGATTCATAATTCCTGGTGCTTAATTTCTTGTGGATTATCTGGCCAATAGTTTGCATGTTTAGCTATTCGGTTTGAGATCTAGCGGAGATAACTGTTTAGCGGATTCAGAAATGTATGATATGATTTTAACCTTGAGACCTAGCGGAGATAGGTGGATCATAGGGAGCTATTCTTAGGAGCTATTGGGAGTTAGTAGATTTTCTTGAGACCTAACGGAGATAGAGAATTTACTAATCTACGATCGTTACTGCTCTAGCGAGAGTGATCGATTAATTAAGTGATCTCTCATCATAACTGGATTAAACTGGTACATAGGATTAATAGATTTATTGCGTAGATTTAGTTAACGAATTTACTACCCTAGGATCAGTTGTCTTTTAATATTTGGTTTTTCATACGTGTTTTGATTTATTGTTATTTGCGTTTTAGTTTAAGTTAATTAAACCTTCTTTATTTTCGTTTGCCTATCTACTGTTTTAGTCTGTTTAGGATATAGCTAGAGTTATTTCGTTGTGTCAGTCCCTGTGGATACGATATTCGATTGCTGTTTATACTACAATTACACCGTGTTAGTTGCGGTATTTCTATTGCTAATAAAATAGTGATCATCGCATCACTGCTCGATGGGGATATAGGGTTTAGGTGGTGGAAAAAGTCCCTAGAATTTGTGAGGGATGGTGGAACGGCTGATCACTTTATGCTTCCTCATTTTTGTTATCTTAATGTTTTTTAGAATTTGAATAAAGCATATACTCCCTCTATTCCTCAATTTAGACATATCTTTCATTTTTGGTACGTCCCCCAAATTTATGCGCGCTCTATTTTTGAACATTATCCTACACATAATTTTCACAATTTACCCTCATAATTTACACTATTTACCCACATATACTTGACAATAACCTTAATGTGAGATCATTTCTCCATTATTAATACTCTAAACAAATTTTCCATTAAAATCAGTGTTGGAAGCACCTAGGCATATTTATGGGGGATAGATTAAGTAGTATTTTAGATGGTATAATTAGGGCTATCTAAATGGATATCGGGTATTGGATAACCCGATAATCGAACCGAACCATTCGGGTTTGGTTACCCAATAACTGATTTTTTCGGTTATCGGTTCGATATTAGTTATTAGATTTTTAAAAATTACAGGTATCAGTTAACCCGATAACCGATTCGGGTTAACCAAATAACCAATTTTTAGTAAATTTAAAATTTAATATATATTTTAATTATATTTATTGTTATTTTTTTAAAAAAAATCGATATTTAGTTAAAAAAAATTATATTGTTCTGATAGAATAAGAAAGTATCTTAGTGTAGTGGATAAATAGTGCCTTGTATTTGTTGGGGACCCGTGTTCGAATCCTCCAAATAGCAATTTTTGTGAGTCGAACACCTCCAAGTAGCAATTTCTGTGAGTTTTATTTTTAAAATAGGTGTTCGGATATCCAAATAACCGATTTGGTTATTGGGTAACCGAGCACTAATTTAGGTTTGGGAACGATTAGTGGATTTGGCCTAATTCGGTTTTCGGTAATCGAAATTTTTGGTCCCGAACCAATCGACAGACCTAGATATAAGGATAAAAAGATCCTAAATAAAAACTGTATAATTTATATACTCCCTTCTGTGAGTTTTACTTTTAAAATAGGTGTTCGGATATCCAAATAATCGATTTGGTTATTGGGTAACCGAGCACTAATTTCGGTTTGGGAACGATTAGTGGATTTGGCCTAATTCGGTTTTCAGTAATCGGAATTTTCGGTCCTGAACCGATCGACAGACCTAGATATCAGGACAAAAAGATCCTAAATAAAAACTGTATAATTTATATACTCCCTCCATCCCGTTAATAATGACACGTTATTTTTGGGCTCGTAGATTAAGAAGAAGAGTGATTAAAGGATAAAAGTGATAGATAGTGATGAAATCCACAACTTTTTGTGAGAGAGAGTAGTTTTCTTTTTTGGAATGAGTCATTACTAATGACGAAAAAGGTTAGGAAGCCGTTATAAATGGGACAGAAGGAGTATTTTATACTCCCTCCGTCCCATTAATAAAGACATAGGTCTTTTGGGCATGGAGATTAAGGAGAGGTAGATTAGTTGTTAAAGTGTTGTGGCCCACCACTATTAGTGTAGTTGATTAGTTTTAATTTATGTATTTATTTATTTCTATTTAATGTTTTAGTTGAATTTTAAATTTTTGTAATTTCATTAATTTCAAAAATTTTAATTAATTTAAATGAATTAAATAAAAAATATTGTCTGAAAACTCAACCCCCACCTCCGACAACCACCACCGCCACCTCCGACACCACCGCCACCTCATAAATTCAACCCCCAATTCATACCCAAAATCGACACTACCGCCGCCGCCTACGACAACCACCACCACCTCAGAAATTCAACCCTCAAATCAAACCCAGAAATCGAACCTGCAAAATCGAACCCAAAAATCGAATCGCGGAAAACCCTAGCCCCCAAAAATCGAATCGCGGCAGACACAGAGTCTAGGGAGAGAGAGATGAGGAAGAACCGAGAGGGGAAGAGAGAGGAGTCGGACAGAGAGAGATGCGAGGGGAAGAAGGAAGGCGGTCGCGGCGCGGCCCCAGAGTCGCCGTCGGCTGGAGAAGGAGAAGCAGGCGGCGGCGGAGAAGGAGAAGAGAGGGGGAGGGGCGCCGCGCTGCAAACCCTAGTCCACCGGCGAGGAGGGAGAAAACGAAGGAAATGAGGCAAACGATTCCGTCGTAAGAAGCGAAGCCACCGCTGCTGTGCAGTCGAAAGGAGAAGAGAGGGGGGTGGGTGACGGCCGAACAGGGGGTGGGTGACGGCTATTCAGCCGGAGAAGAAGCAGCAGGCGGCGGCTGCACCACTGAGGCGACGTCTTCGTCGGGCGAGAGAGAGAGAGAGAGAAAGAGAGAGAGAGAGAGGGCGAGATGGGGATGGATACCGCCGGCCTTCGTCGGGAGGTGTTGCGGTCAGGGCAGCGTCGGCGGCGAGAGAGCCGAGAGAGAGAGGTGGGGTCGATTCTGGGAGAGAGAGGCAGAGGGTAGAAAATTGGTTTAGGGTTTTTTTTTTGTCTTATTTATACTTTAATTAAGGTGCAATTAACTAGTGTATATTAAAGCCTAATTCTTTCCTTATTTGGAAGTGTGTCTTTATTATTGGGATACCCCAATAAGGAAAGTGTGTCTTCAATAATGGGACGGAGGGAGTAATAAATGGGTATACCAATTTTCACCCTAAAGTATACAAATGTACACTTTCAAGGACCGATGTTGGATCATTTGTATTAAGCTACTCCCTCCGTCCCATTATTCATGGCACGTATTCCATTTTGGGTTGTCCCAACCTACATGGCACGTTTCTATTTTTAGAAATAATAAGGGTTCACTTAAAGTTTAATTTATTCACTAATTACGACCTAATTACATTTATCCCTAATTATACTCATTTCAAGTTTAGCTCTCTCTCTCTCTCTCTTCGTCTCTCATCTTCCGCTCTCTCTCTCTTCGTCTCTCATCTTCCGCTAGCTTCACGCCGCCTCCTCCGGAGAAGAAGCCCGCGGCCGAGAAAGCTTCAAGCTTGCGAAGGAGGGGGCGTCGCCGACAAGAAGAAGCTTGCTCCCTGCTACCAGTAGCCGACATCTTTGGCCTCACTCCTTTCTCCAGCGCCTTCTGCTTTCTCCGCTCCCACCCTCGTCGGCTTTGCGCCGTTCAGCAGCGCGGTTTTGGGATTTTTCAGATTTGATTTTTTTTCAGATTTCGTTTGTGGATTTCGGCAGATCTCTTTTGTCTTTAAAATTTGGGTTTAATTTTGTTTTGATTTTTGTTTCGCTTTTTGCTGGTGAATCGAGTTTAACAAATTGGTGATGAACTAGCTTTTTGTTTCTGATTATTATCTCAATAGGCTGCTTGGTGATGAACAAACTTTTTGTTCTTGATTTTTTCCTTCTTCGACGAGGTCGCGGCGGCGCGAGGGCTTGCCACCTCTTGATTTTTGTCGATTTGGAGATTTTTTGGTTTGGGGATTTTGGTATTTGATTTTTTTGACTTGTGGATTTGTGGATTTGAGAGGAGACGGTTGATTTTGGTTTCGATTTTTGTTTGCTGGTGAGTCGAGTTGGCCGACGACGGAGGCGGCGGCGGTGGCGTCTCTTCATCGCGAGCCCGGCGGAACTGGAGGACGAAGGAGGCGGCGGCGGAACTAGAGGACAGGGGGAGGCCGAGAGAGAGAGTGTATGTGAGTGTGTGAGTGCGTGTGTGTGAATTGAAATAACATTAAACATCTAATTCTCTTAATTCTAATTTTCTTAATCTCCGTGCTGAATAGTAAAGTCCCATAAATAATGGGACGGAGGGAGTATTATGGAGGAAAAATATTGAGAGAATAAAAAAAAACTCTTTGAAAATGAGAATCAGAACGAAGAAAAAGAAAAAAAGAAAAAAAGAAAAAGAAAAAGAAAAAGAAAAGAAAAGAAAAAAAGACGTGGGTGGGAGTGGGACAGAAGTTTGAAGCCGTGAAAGCCTGAATCATAATAATTTCCTAAATTTGTTAAACCGTTGTCATCAAACGGAAGAAGAGAAGAAGATTGATTGAGGGCTTCAAATATAGAAAAAAGAATTAAAAAAATCTCGAGAGCGATACTGAACTACATTTTCAAGATTCAGATTTTATTTCGACAATCTGAAGCTCTCTTGTGGATTTTCATTTCCTAATCCAGATAATGCGTTTAACTGGTAAACTTTAACTATTCATGTGAGTCAATGTTAAATGTTGTGATCCTTTAAACCCCCTTTCGTGCTCATTGTGCTCATAAATTATCTGTTTAGATGATTCTTCCGATCGATTTTTTTTTTGTTGCTGTTATTCGTGCTATGCTCCTCTTTTATTTCGATCTTCGCTGATTATAGTTTTTTAGGAATAAGAGAATTTGTCCGTAATTGATGTTTTCGTATGTTGGATTAGCTATTTGTTTGTAGATTGAGGGGTTTGTGGTGGTTGGCCTCTGCCTCGTCTATTTTAATGGTCAAGACTACTAATTTATGGTTATCACGGTGAAATCAATTATTGTGAAAACGAAGCAGCAGGTTTAGGTGCTTGTGGTTCAATAGATATGGAATTATCATCTGAAAACATTTAACTCAATGCATTCATTACCTTACGTTCTTTTATGAGGACTGAGGAGGAGTCACCTATGGTTATGAGCCCATCCAAGTGTTTCTCCTCCTCTCTCCCTAGTGAGACTCTTTGCATTAAAAGGATTTGGTTGTGAACTTGTGATGGTTGTGAGATGTTACGATGAAATGGATGTGATTACATATGAAAGGGATGGTATGTTGTATTAGAGAGGCAGCTTTAGCATTTATCATGATTATCTGCATCTAGGGAGGTAGGCTTAGCACTCAAACAAACGACATTAGCCGTACCTCAAAATTGCTGATGCCTCATTACTGATCTCATTTTTTGAGTTCCTTTGTTGTCTAACAATCCGTTGTGTGGATGTGGTATTATTTCATGTTTCCTCTTGTACTATTGTTGGGAGAGATAGAAGTGTGGAGGTTAGTGGGGACCCTAGTCACTTTCTTGCTTATAAAGTTGTGGAACTTGTATGAGAGCAATGAATCCTATTTCATCAGTTTTGTGTGGTTTTGAGTTTTACAAGTCTCGTGTTTGATGATCAAGGTATAAGAGATTGTATAAACTTTGGTTTCATGTGTAGTATATTTCTCTATATATAACTAGCATTAAGATGATTTGAATAGATGGCAGTATATGATTGAAACAATTACACCATATTTAACATCCCATTACCATAAGAAGTAAATGAAGACAGTGCTTCCTATTCTAACATATCAAGGATTGTTATATTTGGATAATAAAAGATAAAATTGAAAATAATTTATCCTCATTTACGAGTCAAGTTGATATTCTATATTAATCACTACAATAAAGAGCATTGAGCATTTGCCTTTTTTGCATTGGTTTTCTTAACATTGTTATGATGAACATCATGTTTCTGGATTTGCTACATGATTTTTTGACTTATGTGCTTATGATGTTCCTTCTTTCAGGATATTGAACAGATGGATCTGATAAAACTTTGAACATATAAAGTCAAAGAAAGTTCATTTGGAAAAAATTTCCTACTGAGTCTTTATACTAGTAGGATCACTATGGTTCAGACGTTAGAAGCCATAAGAGGTGGAGGTGGATCTGTCAAAGTAGGTACAACTGGGAAAATCAGTGCTCTGATGTCTAGAGAAATAGAATCAGCAAAGGCAGCATCTAAGGCACCTTCCCTGTGTACTTCTGTCGCTGTTTCAGCCAGTGACGTTGCTCCTAGAAAACTGAATTCTCGAACATCAATTAACGAAGCAAGCTGCAGTGCTGCAGTCAATACCAAAAGTGGTAAATGCCCTGAACCTGCAAGGAAGACAAAGCATCGCACTGGAAGAAGTCATCATATTCCAATGCTCGCAGCTGATAATATGTCGTTAGATGGAACTCCTATAAGACAAAAACCTAGTAGAAGGGGTCCTGGTCTAGTTGAAATTGTTGACATAAAATGTGGAAATCCAGAAAAAGCATGGACAAACCCGATAACAAATCGTCTAAAGAAGCTTGGGTTCTCTAAACTATCTGAAAGCTTCAGCTAAGTTTGTGACTGTGACCTCTTAACATCAGCTTTGAGACTCCTGTAAGCAAACCCTGGAGTTGTTTTAGGCTGTTTGCTTTCTGCTACTTCTACCATAGAACACATGCTCGGTATGAGCCTGTTGCTAGCTCTCTTCTTTTTCTCAGGAACACTGGTAGCTGATTCGCGCTTGGATCTTGACAACTGATCACCAGACGGAGCAAGCTGGCGTAGGGGCTTGTTGGAGCTGCTACGAGCGCCTAACTGAAGACGGCTAAAGAACTCTATCTCCCGCGTGATGAGTGATCCAACTGTTCCTCTTGTCCCTATCGCTACTGGATAAGACTGCACCGACATCTTCTCAGGATGTGCCAAGGGATAGGTATGGCATATCTGCACGAATTCCTTTATCTTAGGAGGGAATGTGGAAGTTTGTGGCAGAGGTCTTGTTTTGGTGGGAGACTTGGTTAGAGTGTGAGCCATGTGTTGGTTTTTCACAAAGTTATTTCGCCTTATATTCTTCATGGAGAATGAACTAGGAAGAGCGGGCATGTGGTCACTAGATTCATGTGCATGCAGTTACATCCATTTATGTTGTTTGCTTTTTCCCCTAACTATTGTTGAATTTATTTGATTTTAGTATTGGTAGATGATCATTACTATTAATTATGTGAACCGATCATATCCTGCTGATGGATGGTCCTAGCAGCCCCCTTATCGGCCAATTTCAAGGAAGTAGGTGTAAACAACGGATTGGAAATGGTTTATTTTTCTTGAAATTTTTGTGATTTCTTTTCTTGCCAATGAATTGTTAGACAAGAATGGTGTAGATAATGCTTTTATTTTTCTTGACTTGAATGTTGTTTGCTTCATCATGTGAAGTCAATATATATATATATGTATGTATTTCTTTTTCTTTTTTGGGGATCTTGTGAGTTGTGATCATGAGAATGTGATAAATGACCAAAATTATTTCCTACTTGCCTCACTACAGCTATATTTCTTTTGAGTTTATTAATCTGGTCACAGGTAGGTCGGCACTGGGAGAATATTTAATTTGTGAGCATAGGTACTAATTATCATTTAAGGACGTCCCTACACTAATAATGTGATGGAAATGAAAATCTTGTTGGGCTTTTTACTGGGAGTAATGATCCCAAGGTCATTTTTGATATATTTCATTGTAGATGTTTTGTCAATACTATATTCTTGCGGTAGTAGATGGAGTATATTTTTGTTTTTTAAGTAAGTATTTCATCAGTCCCTGAATAAATATCTTCAACTGTCAAAATTTATATATCAAGAAAGTATTTTACATTCTTAACTTTACTCTTGATTATTGCATAGAAAATTGAATAAGTAAAAATTTTGTACTCCCTCCGTCCCGCGAGTCTTGACACGTTTGGGTTCGGCACGGGAATTAAGGAGTTGTAGATTAGTGTTTTAAGTGTGTAATTAATAAAGTATAAAATTGATAAAGTAGGAGAGAGAAAGTAATAAAAGTGATAAAGTAGGAGAGAGAATATAATAAAGGTGATAAAGTAGGAGAGAGAAGGTAATAATTATTGCCAAAAAAGAAAACGTGTCAAGATTCGTGGGACGGCCCAAAAAGGAAAACGTGTCAAGACTCGTGGGACGGAGGGAGTATTGATTATAAAGGTGCGTTCTCTTTGGTTGTAAATTTATCATGGGAAAATGAAGGATAAATAAAATTTCACCCTTTAAATCCTTAATTTCTTTTCCACATTTACTATTTGACCATTACTCATTCCTCATGTACATTACAAAGGAGGGATAATATTATCACACTATTTTTGGAGGGATAATATTATCCCTCCTTTGTAGTGTAAATGATGAATGAGTAAAGGTCAAATAGGAAATGTGGAAAAAGAAATGAATGATTTAAATAGTGAAATTTTGTTTATCCCTCTTTTTTCCATGATAAATTTACAACCAAAGAGAACACACCTTAAGGGTAAATTCAGAAGTTTGGCATTAACTTATCATGAAACTTTGAAATTGGACATTTATTCGTAAGCAGATTCTCATTCGGGGACAGATCATTGTTCATGAGAAACCTTGAGTCCGCAGTAGCTATCTTTTTTGTGCGTATTATTGTTTGTTTGGTTTTGTCCATTTACTTCAATGTAAACATATAGTGAAGTTTTTCTAAGTTGGTCATGATTTTTCTTTCAGGTGTTCTTGAGTGCAACCGAGTTACACCTGACCCAGTCCGATCCATAAACAATATATACTAAATTCGTGCCTCATTTATCATTTGAGCAATTAGCTTAAGTGATTTGAACTCGCGCCTCAAATGTAAAGGTCACGGGTTTGAATCCCCATTCACCAGTATTAATTTTATGCATTAAAAGGTTGCGCCTCATAATGCATTCACAGTATTTGGATTTGTTTAATTGGATCAATTAATTTTATTTTCAAATTCATTTTAGAGTGAATTTTGAAAATAGCCTATTTCTTTTAGTAAATTTAAAAATTACTTATTAAGATAAAAAATTTTAAAAAATACCCACACTTACCATTTTACCCCTTCAAACACCACATTTTAAAAAATTCCCGCATTTTACAATCCAGTGAAATTTGCAATCATAATTTTTTGGTTGTGAATTCACAACCAGAATTTATTTTAGTTGTGAATTTGAGTTTTAAAGTTTGAATTCACAACTAAAAACATTAGTTGTGAATTCATAACTAACAATAGAGTTGGTTGTAAATTCAAGATTTAAAACTCGAATTCACAACTAACACTAGCAATTCAGCCGTGAATTTAAAAAATACCCACACTTACCATTTTACCCCTTCAAACACCACATTTTAAAAAATTCCCGCATTTCACAATCCATTGAAATTTGCAACCATAATTTTTTGGTTGTGAATTCACAACCAGAATTTATTTTAGTTGTGAATTTGAGTTTTAAAGTTTGAATTCACAACTAAAAACATTAGTTGTGAATTCATAACTAACAATAGAGTTGGTTATAAATTCAAGATTTAAAACTCGAATTCACAACTAACACTAGCAATTCAGCCATGAATTCATCAAATTGGTTGTGAATCTAGTTGTGAATTCGAGCTTTAAAACTCGAGTTCACAACCAGGATTTATTTTGATTGTGAATTCAAGTAGTCGTGAATTTGAATTTTAAAGTTTGAATTCACAACCAGTAATAGAGTTGGTTGTGAATTCAAGAATATTTAGTTGTGAATTCATATATCTGATTATAAATTTAAAAACATTAAGTTGTGAATTTATAGATATAGTCATAAATTTAAAAACATTAATCAATTTTAAATCCCACATCCACGAGAAGTCATCCAAAAGGGCATGTAGCTCGTTTTATAATGCATTCCTAATTCCGATCTGCCTAGTCTGATTCACCGCCGCACAAAACACGCACTAATACGTTCCACAGAGAGAGAGAGAGAGAGTGAGAGATAGTGCAGATAGAGAGAGATTAATATTGTTAGCTCGAGATTTTAATTCACGAAGGGATTCGCGAGTAAAAACAAAAGAAGAAAAGAAGTGCATTCGCGATCATGAAAGCCACTAACTTAATAGTACGTGTGATTGAGCTATAATTCGATTAATTTCCCTTTCATGGAGTGCAAAAGATTTTGCTAAATTTGCAACTCAAAATTCACTATAACGCCTTAACAAATCACACTTGATACCTGTCGATTTGTAGAAACTTACTAGTTTCAATTTTGAGAACAAATGATCGAGAGGGATCGAGAGAGAGAGAGTTCACAGTGAGAGAGAGAGACCGAGAGGATAGATAGGATTAGGGGTGGGTATTTTTTTAACGGAAAAGCTATTTGGACACCGAGTGTCCTGGACACTCGGTCAAAACCGGGCGATTCTCATTAATCCATAATTAGCTAGTTTTAGAGAGAATTGTTTATTTACTAAATTATCCCTTATTAAGTGGAGTATATTGTTTTTATTGTTTTGTATTTTCGTTTATTTAATTTCCGAAATTTATGCTTTTCAGTTACCTTAGAGCACTCACAATGGTTACACGATAGCCCTTACACGATAGCCCTATCGTGTAACCGTTGCGGGAGAACATTACACGAGGGCTACACGTTCTATCGTGTAGCCCTTTAAACGGTCAAATGCACACGCCTCTATAAAAAAAATTAAAAATTCGAATTTTGACTCAAAATTGGCAGCTTTGACTCCTCGGTTTCTGTGCCAAAATTTGACCGTTTGAATTTTTTTTTTATTTATTCTTCTCTTTATAACTACATCTTCCTCCTTCCTCTTCCTCACTTTCACTCCACACATTCTCCTTCTTCTTTCAATTTCTTTCATTTTTCTTCCTCCTTCAAGCGCTTTCATCTTCTTTCTTCCGACAATGGCGGAATTCGACCACGGTTCTTCGTCTGATTCATCCGACGGTGTAGCTCATGCGATCATGGAGGAGATAGAGTTGCAGAAACAACTGCTTGCTCACATCTATGGCCAGCCGGCGCCGGAGGCGGGACGTGTGAAACGTCACCGATCTTACGTCCACCGTGATAGAGAGAAGCCCATCTACGTCTTATGCAAGACTACTTCAACGACAATCCGACGTATGGACCTACATTTTTCCGGCGGCGTTTTTGAATGCAGAAGGAGCTTTTCTTGCGCATCGTGGAGGCTGTTCAAGGTGTAGATACTTTCTTCCACATGACCACTGATGCAATAGGTCGGGACTCTCTTTCCCCGTTGCAGAAATGCACGTCGGCTATCCGCCAGTTAGCCACCGGCCTCTGTGCGGATACTTTTGACGAGTATCTCAGAGTCGCCGACTCCACCGGGCGTGTATGCCTCAAGAAGTTCTGCAAGGCGGTCATCCGGGCTTTTGGAGCCCATTATCTGCGTCGTCCAACGCCGGAGTACATCACACGCCTTACCCAGATGCACGAGGTGCGACACGGATTTCCCGGGATGCTCGGGAGTCTTGATTGTATGCATTGGGGGTGGAAGAATTGCCCAAAGGCGTGGCACGGCGCCTACACACGCGGGGATCAAGGAGAGCCCACCTTGATATTGGAGGCCGTTGCATCCCACGATCTGTGGATTTGGCATGCCTTTTTCGGTGTCGCTGGTTCGAACAACGACATCAACGTTCTCAACCAGTCGCCTCTCTTCGCCGACTTGTTGGATGGAACTGCCCCGCCTGTGCTCTTTCAGGCGAACCACGCTACTACCAGATGGGCTACTACTTGTGCGACGGCATATATCCGGAGTGGCGTTGCTTCGTCAAGAGTCCACCGATGGCGACAAATCAGAAGGAGGCAAGGTTCAAGAAGATGCAAGAATCGGCACGAAAGGATGTTGAACGTGCCTTTGGAGTCCTTCAAGCACGGTGGGGAATCATTCGCAGTCCCGCGCGGAATTGGTACTTGGAGCACCTCCGGGACATCATGCTGTGTTGCATCATTCTCCACAATATGATTGTGGAGCACGAAGGTGAAGGAGCAACCAATTGGAGAGATGACGACGCGGGATATGGGGCGTCTAGCAGTGACTCGACGGAGAGTGGTCGAGCAACCCCCGTTTCATTCGAGGAATATGTCCAAAGAGATGCCCTTCTCCGAGATAGGCAGTTGCACGCCGCGCTCCAATATGATTTGATGGAGCATGTTTGGGCACGTTTCGGACCTCTAGGGCCAGAATAGTTATTTGTAGGATTTGTTTTTATTTTATTAAATTTTATGTAATTTTTAGGATTTCAAAATTAATGCAATTTAAATTTGAAGTAAATTGTGTAATTTAAATTTATGAAATTAAACTTAAATTAAAAATGAAAAAATCAAAACTAATTCTATCATGTAAGCTATCATGTAACCCCACTGCAGCATCTTTACACCATGTGGTCCCCCCATCATAAAGTAGGCTATCATGTAAGCTATCATGTAACCCCATTGCGGATGCTCTTATGTATTGTTTTTTTGTTTCCTTATATTTGTTTCCATCTTTTTTTTTTCCCCGAAATTAATATTATTTATTTTTATTGATGATTAAATTATTTATTTATATTCGAAAATTATGTTTTATTTATTTGTTTTCACTAATTTTATGATTCTCTTAAAAATAATCCTATTTTTGTTTCCACGTTATTTTTTTATTATTTCGAAAATATTTTTTTTTCTGAAATTTTGTATTTTTATATTCGAAAATCATGGTAGTTTTTTCCGGATATTTATTTTTTTATATTTTTTCAAAAATTATGTTATTTTTATTTGTTTCCACTAATTTGGATATTCTTCTAAAAATAATCATAGATTTGTTTCCACTAATTTAGGGATTCTCCTAAAATAATCATAGATTTGTTTCCACTAATTTAGAGATTTTTGTTAGGTCCAGAGGGTCTCGAATAGGTGTATGAGGGGGGGGGGGAATACACCTATGGGCTATTTTTCAAATTCCTCAATCAGAGGGATCTCAGTCAGAGATCAAAACGAAACTTTGCATGCAAACAAAGACGTCTGTTTTACAGAAATCAGTTTTGACCAAACAGGGTTGATGACTGATACTGAAAGCTCTTCAGTATAGAGTTATCAGTTAAGTTGTTGGAACTTAACTGATGCACGTAAGGGATTCAGTCGTGTTTGCTAAGACAGAGATGATTACACTCTTCATGACTATCAAAAGATAGATCAGTCATATTGATATCATACGCAGTGGAAATTAAACTTAGTTTCGCAATAGCCTCGGTGGAGCACGTTGTTGGTTGTTAAGTTACTCTTTGCAGTTAATCAGTGTTCAGTTTATCAAATGAAATAACTCAAGTAAGAATGTAAAACTGAAAGCTGTAAACAACACAGAGACTTTTACGTGGTTCGGAAAAACCCTTTCCTACATCCACGGTTGGTTGATCAGACCAACAATCCACTCCGCAAGTGCTTAACAGGTGCACTGCAAACCAAACCGTGTGCTTGCCGGGTGCACACAACCGTACCACTGAAGAAAACCCTTCTTCAAGACCCACGCTTCACTCGCGTCGGATTTCTCTGCTCAGCACAACCCGTGCTAGGACTTCTCACTCAGAGTCAGAGTACCTTCCTGAACTCCGAATCACTCAAACACTCTTTTGGGAGGGAGGTTTGAACGAGTGCCAACTTCACTACAAAGAACAAGTTCTTTGAAGCAAGTTTGACCTTCGGCTTCTGGGTAAACAGAGGTTTGACTAAGGTCTAAGAGAATGTGTGTAATCAGCAGTGACTGATTTTGGCTTTGGAATTCTCTTCTTCGATTCAAGCTTTGGGGAGATTGAGCTTTAGGCTGAGTAGCAATTTCGGCAGAGCTTCAGCTTATGTCGTTGAATCGGTGAAGGTGGAAGTGATCCTCGAGCGCTATTTGTAGGAGAACTCTTAAATAGATCCATTGGCGTAGAACGTCATCAAGATTTTTTCTGTTGGAGAGCAATTCGAATTTGGGCTGAGGCTTCAATCTTCGAGGTTCCTTGTCTGGGTGGAAACGGCTCTCTTAATGGACAGGAAATGTGACATCTCTGAAAAGTAACCACCAGATAGGAATGACCTCTGCAGAGATAAAGATATCCTGAGATCTCTGCATTTAATGCGGCTGTACTTTGTGAGTACGTGGCTTCCTCTGAACGTTGGAAGATCAGTCCTAGGAGGAATGTTTAATTGATACTTGACTTTAGTATCAGTCCATTGCGCACATTAACTAATCAGTCTTCAACTGATTCTTCAACTGATACTTCAGTTGGTATCTGCAGTCTTCAGTCTTCAGTCCTTCGCTCTTCAGTCTTCAGTCTTCAGTCTTCGACACCGCAAGCTAAACTAGAAACGAACTCTAACACTTGAGTTCAAAGCAATTCTAGTCTATTACAATTAAGTCCTATTATTAAAATGCGATTTATTAAAAGAAAAAACCTAAAAAAAACCCTTCAAAGCACAAGAAAGCAGACTAAGGGCCGAGCCTCATTAAAACCTTTTTACGGAAAACCCAGTGGGGAAAAACCGTAAAAAGGGGAAAAGAGTACTCGTCTAGAAGGAGGGAAGACGGAAGGGAAAGAGCGGAAGAGAAAGTTTCCGGAACTCCGGCCTAACCATCGTTCCCAAACAATCTCGGCTCTATCCCAACAAGAAACAAAAGGAAAGAAAGAAAACGAAGGCAGAGGGCCGGTGAGACGCCGTCGCCTTACTGCCAACCAGAGACGCACCCAAAAACCAAAAGGAAGGAGAGCACTGCGGCCGGTGAGACGCCGTCGCCGTAAGCCTCCCAAGATCAACGAACACGTAATACCCAGAAGAAAAGTAGAAGTGATGTTAACCCGGCCGGTTATACGCCGTCGCCGGTAACACCCAACTGCCGAGAGAAAAATCAGGAGGGGGCGAGGTAAATAACGGCCGGTAAGACTCCGTCGCCGCAAATACCATGCCCACCTCGCCGGAAGACGCACCCAGAAATCAAAAGGAAGGAGAGCATTGCGGTCGGTAAGACGCCGTCGTCGTAAGCCTCCCAAGATCAGCGAACCCTTAATTCCCAGAAGAAAAGCAAAAGTGGTGTTAACCCGGCCGGTTATATGCCGTCGCCGGGAACACCCAACTGCCGAGGGAAAAATCAGGAGGGGGCGAGGTAAATAACGACCGGTAAGACGCCGTCGCCGCAGATACCATGCCCATCTCGTCGGAAGAAAGCCATCCCAAACCAAAGCGATGACAACCCGGCCGGTTATATGCCGTCGCCGGGAGTACCCCGCTGTCAGAAAATGGAGTAAAAAGCAGCCTGAAGGACGCCGTCTCCGTAAATACCAGACCCCTCTCATCAGAATAATCAGCGACATGGATCCAATTACGGACGCTAAAAAGTAGTTCCCAAAATACAAAAAAGGAACAAAATAGTAATGCAGAGCGATCTTAGAGGAAAAATACTGATCCAGCTCACTCAAGCGCGAAACCGAAAGAACCCTAAAGTCCTGGTAATGGACGACGCATCTCCCAATCCAAATAAACTGCCCAAAAGAAATGCCCACCACCTGTTTGAAAAAGAGCTTGCTCTTCACACACAACCCAACAACAAGTGCAGCACTGTCATAACCGAGCCCAACCACAAGCAAAACCGAGCATGACCAGAACCCATCCCAAACACGCAAAAAATGAATCAAAGACACCACCAAGAACCACGAAAACTTTTCCACACGCCCACCAGGTGTTCGACAGAAAGCCAAACAAAAACCCATCTCAATATTTAATCCTGACTCGACTATGGGTCACCATATCAGTGGCAACGGCATGTTTAATCTCCTCAATTGCATGAGGCCACCAGCCCTCGGAGCGTGCCTGGTTCGCCATGATATCAACTGCCGTATTCCCTTCCCTGTAGATATGTGAAATTTGTAAACGAAAATCCAAAAGCAACCGCAGGGTGCGTTTCCAAGAAGCCAAAAAATACCACGGAACAACCTCCGAACGAGAATGTAGGAGTTTAACAATGTAAGAAGAATCAGTTTCAATCCAAAGAAAATTCCACCCTCTTCTGTGAGCAATAGCAATCGCATACATGACCGCCAAGAGTTCCGCTTCAAAGGCGAAACCAACACCCCCTTTGTAGTGGAAGCAGCCACGGACCCAACCCCAATTATCGCGATAGACACCACCAGCGGCGATATTTCCCGGCGCTCCCAACGCCGAACCATCAGTATTTACTTTTATCCATTGACCTACGGGCGGCCACCAGTGAACCTCAATCATGGTGGGAGGAGAAGCCGCTCTTGTCACCACACCAATACTACGCATAGCAAGATAATCCGACCAAGAGTTGTTAGTGTTCCCGAGCTTTGAAAAGTTCAAATCCATTTCCTTAAACATAACTTTAAGAAATCCAGTAATGATCCGTTGATGAAAATTCATCTCATTGAAGATGATATTGTTGCGGCAATCCCAAATCTTCCAAAGTAAATTGATAATTCCAGCCTTCCAGAAGGAAAGAACCTGTGAGCTGAAATTTTCATTCCAGGCAGCAACAAGAACGCAATGAATATCCATGTAATGAGAGTAGTCTTTGTTAAACCAAGTCGCGAACTCTCTCCAGATAGGCTGAATCGAAGTACACTCCCAGAACAAGTGGTTTATACTTTCCTCCGCCATGCCGCAAACCGCGCATCTGTTCGGCCCCATCATACCCCTCCTCATCAAACCATCAAACGTGGGCAGACGCTTATGAATGATACGCCAGCAGAGCAGAGAACGCCTTTCCGGGATGAACTTCTCCCAAATCCAGCGTCCCCATCTAACATCTGGAAAGTGAGGTCTTTGCCGATCATAGGCTAAAGCCGCCATGACAGTTCCATTGACAGGCGACTTCCATAATCTCGAATCTCTTTCGTCACCAATAGGAAGTAAGAGAATGTCAACCACGACTTCCGGGAAATTAATAACAAACGCTTCCGTGAAATGCCAAATACCATCATAATAGTAATCTTCTACAGCCTGATTCAAAAAATCATGCATAAAAGGAGGGATACGAAGCTTATCCAGCAACTTGTATCCCAACCAATCATCCTTCCAGAAGTAGGTATTCGTACCCGTCCCAACGTACGCATAAGAATTGTCCACCAGATCATCAACATGCTGCCTTATGCTCGTCCAGAAAGGTGAGGAAGCCAAATATGGTTTAGCATAGCCAAATTTGGTGAGATAACGCGTTTTAAGAATGGAAGGCCCATAATCCTGACCTTGGATGATCCTCCAGGCCATCTTCATCAAGAAACTACTATTCATAGCGGAAAAGGTACGAACTCCAAGACCCCCTTCAACACGAGGAGCACAAACTCGCGACCAGGTCACCGAGCAAGAAGGTTTAGTATCCACACTACCAGACCAAATAAAATTGCGACAACATTTATCCAGATTATAAATCAAAGACTTTGGCCAACGATAAATCATCATGGAATGAGTCACCGAACTTTGAATCACCGACCGAACCAAGCATATGCGCCCAGCCATAGAGAGATGCATACCTTTCCAACGGGAAAATTTATTCACGATTTTATCATGAATAGCAGCAAGATAAGAGGCACGAATACGGCCAGTAAACAACGGCACTCCAAGATAAATAACCGGTAGCGTGCCCAAGGAGAACCCGAGCTCCCGCTTGATGCCCACACGCATAGTGCTGGTGACTCCGTTAGAAAAGAAGATATTAGACTTAGAGGAATTGCACTTCTTCCCCGAAATCTCACCATAAAGGTCCAAAATCTCCTTAATCTTGCGAGCATTTCTGATCGAAGCTTTGCAGAATATCAAAATGTCATCTGCATAAAACAGATGAGTCGGGAAGTGAGCACCGCGACTGAAATCCATAGGAACAAGATGTCGTGAGTTAACACAATTAATAAAAAGATGGCTGAGCACGTCCTCCGCAATGCCAAAAAGAATTGGCGAGAGGGGATCCCCCTGCCTTACACCTCTCGAGCAGGCGAAATATCCACTCAATTGCCCATTATAAAAAATGGAGATACGAGCGGACTGAAAAATGATAGAAATCCAGGTAATAAACTTCTCATGATAACCGTTGACCCGAAGCACCTGAATAATAAAGCTCCAGCTCATAGTGTCAAACGCCTTGCTGATGTCAATCTTGCAAGCCATGTTGGATTTACGACCCGTGCGATTCATGCAGTTAAAGCCCTCAGATCCCAGCGCAATACAATCAAAGATAGAACGGCCGCTAATGAAACCGAATTGATTACCCGAGACAGTTGCCGCCGCCACCATACTTAAACGAGTGGCGAGAATCTTCGAAATGATCTTAAAAAAGAAATTAGACAGAATAATCGGGCGCAAATCTGCGACCGTATCCACAGTGTCTTTTTTGGGTATCAGAATCAACGTACTGGAGTTGCACCCAGTCGGCAGATACGAATTTATGAAGAAGGCCTTCCCCGCAGAAATAACATCATTCTTAATAATGCTCCAGCTACTCTGAAAAAATCTCCCAGAAAAGCCGTCCGGACCCGGAGCACTGTTCGAATCCATCCCAAAAACCGCAGCTGTGATCTCATCATCATTAGGGGTACAGACAAGACCGTTGTTCTGCTCCGTAGTGATACAATCCTCTATAATTGCTTCCAATAAAACACGGTCAACAGTAGGATTCCCTTCTTGTTTGAAAAGAGTGGAAAAGTAAGCAATGATATGTTGTTGTATCATATCCGAGTCATAAGACATCACACCATTAATCCTCAAATGTGCTATACTATGATTCTGCTTCCGGAAACGAATCATACGATGGAAAAAAAGTAGAATTTCTATCACCATCCATTAACCAATTGACTCGACTTTTCTGCTGAAGGAGGATGTTTTTTCTTGTCAGAGTGACATTAAGACCAACTTGTGCCGCAATTTCCTCGTCAAAAATGGCGTCCGTGTAACCCATCTCAGAGATCCTGTGCTGCACGTCCATCAGGGCCCTCTGCCCCTCTTGAATTTGCCTGTCAACGTTCCCAAAAGTAGTTCGATTCCAGAGACGAATATCCCCGCGAAGCCTACGGAGCTTGACCATAACTCTGTAGATAGGGCAACGAGTTTCCACAGTTGCAGACCAAGAAGCACTAACCATATCAAGTAAACTCGGATGAGACACCCACATGTTAAGAAATTTAAACGGACGGCGACTAACATTATCGATCGAGCTGCATTTAAAAACCAAAGGGGAATGGTCGGACGTCAAGCGAGGCAAAGCATGCGTAACAATGTCAGTCCAAATCTCTGCAAAGCTGGCCGAAAAGATAGCACGATCAAGCCTAGACTCAACATGACGAGGGAGAAGGCGCCGACCAGACCAGGTGAACTGTAATCCCGACGTGGGGGACTCAATGAAATTAGTAGCGTCGATAAAATCACAAAAATCCCTGCAGGCACTCCTCGAAGGCATAACCGTGCTAATTCTCTCGTGAGCTCCCTTAACGGCATTAAAATCCCCAATGAACACAGTATTCCCATGAGAGAACGAAATCAGCTCCACCCACAAATTCCGGCGAATCATCTGATCATTAGCACCATGAACCACCGCTACCCGAAAATGAGAATTCTGCCAAATGCAATCGGCAATAATAGATTGCTCCGAAGAGTGGATAATATTAGTAACCACAGAAGGATGAGCTAAAAACCAAATGTTAGAACGACGAGTCGCCCTTGCGTTTTGATGCCGAGGAACCATGCTAATAGAGCGCCAATAACTTTGCCTGACCTTATGAAATCTGACCTTGGGCTCGATCAAACCCACAATGATCGGAGAAAAGGAGTTACAATGCTCCTTGAGAAGCCTTTTGGACTCGTCCGTCAGGCCACGGACATTCCAAACAAGCATATTCATGGAATTAGAGAGTATTCCTGGACTGGGCCTCCCCCAGCTCCACTTCATCTGCCCAGCTTTTGGTAGCAATATTGTCCATTGTACAGAAGTTGTCCGTGTTACTATAATCAATGATATAGTCTCTTGGTTTATGTCCCAACTCCACCGACTTTCTAAGCCTGCTTTTGATGTTTTCTTGTTGCTGCAATAAGGCTTTATTGTGGTTGCGTGCTGCCTGATCTTGCTTGGTAGGCCTTCCCCTACCCCGTTTCGGCAAATCAGATTGTTCTTGAGTCGGGAGTTTTGGATGGACCACCTGTTCCTGAATTATAGATTGCTTTAGTCTCTGCACATTCTGTTCATTTTCCAGAGCTATGAGCTTTTTGTCATTATCTTGATGTGGTGAAATCAGACTACCCTCCATCTGAGACAAAAAAGGGTTCTCTTGTTCCTCCGTCCTGTGATCGTCAGGCTGCATCGATTTTCCGGCTTTACTCAAATTTTTTGTGTGTTCCTCCTTTGCCTTGCTGCTCAACGTCTCATTAGACTTACCAACCTCACCCGGTCCCTGCAAAACTTGCTCCGGCGCGCTTCTATTCTGAGGCGTCAGACAGTTATCGACAATCTTCCCAGAATTATTGGGTGATGAATCAATCGCATGTTCCATAGCTGCGGTTTCCTGAATCTCCAGATCCTCTAAAACCTCAAAGCGATTAACAGTTTGAGGACTCCCTTTTTTACTAAGAGGTTCTAGCAAATCAGGGCTTGAAAGTTCCTTATGCTGAGCATCCCCATCCTTCGAATTTTGCTCTTCAAGATCTACATGCTGCGTCACAATTTTAGGCTGCCATTCCGGTTCTTTAATAACTGGGCCCTCCTCAATCGGTTGCTTTTCCTTTCTTCCCTTTCGACATTTATCCGCCGAGTGTCCTGTGATTTTGCATCGAGTGCAAAAAAGAGGAAAATATTCATAGCTAAATTCCACTTGAAAAGAATAGTCACCCCCATCTATAACCAAATTTTCCGGAAGGGCCTTGGCCAAGTCAATTTCTACAAGGATACGCGCAAAGTGTGCAACTTCATCATTCAACGAGTTTCCATCAATTTTCAACGGTTGCCCAAGCCATCGACCGATACCTGCAAGAACTTCCGGGTGCCAAAATTCGACCGGGAGGTAATAAATTCTCACCCATACCTGAGCTAGAGAGGATGATTCCTTATAAGGATTAAAGAAACGCACCCAATCACGCAGGTGAATAGAACCAGTCGCCAAATCCCAAATGACGTGAGCCTTCGCTGTGGCTTTATCCTCTGGAGTAGTAAATTTTAACGTATAGTATCCTTTGCCCATAGGCATTAAAAACCAAGGAGATTTAATCGTCCAAAGAATTGAAGCTCGGATTTAAGGTCGCGCGTGGTACGTGGCTTCTCTCCTTTGTTCAGAAGTAATCTTCCAATAAGTGCATGCTGAAATTTGTTTGCTTGGAAGAGTTGCAAATCACGTGGAACTTTGAGAGTTCCGCTATCGCCATGACTGATCGGACGAAGCGCCTGGAATTTATGCGCAGGAAGATCAGGTTTTTTGATACGTTGCGGAGCAGTGACCCTTGCATAGGAGTCTTTAGGAGCAGTAGGAGACTTATCGATAACAGCAGTAGTTTCCGATGTCAGAGTCGGAGGGTTGAGAGCGTTTTCCTTACGAATCGATGCATTAGCAATAGCAACTGACTGAGGTTGAAAATTATTCGACACCGGCGGGAGGTTAAGCCCCCCTCTATCAGCCGGAGAGACGCTTGTCGAAGAAGTCATCGCCGGAGACCAGAAGACGGCAGCGAATCAGTATTTAGGGTTAGGGTTTTGCGAGGAAAATTTTCGTAGAGAGGTCATGCTTTTTTTCTATCCCAAAAAATAACAAGCTACTATCATTACAATTAAGTCCTATGATTTTTGGTATCATCAAAACAAGGGTTAGGATATTCCACAAGGTTCCCAACAATTTTCATTCTCCAAAAAATAATCCTAGATTTGATTCCACTAATTTAGATATTCTCCTAAACTAATCCTAGATTCATTTCCACATTTATTTTATTTTTTGATTATTATTTTTTATTTTGCAAATTTTATGTTAATTTTTTTTTTGTTTCTACTAATTTAGAGATTCCCTTCAAAATAATCTAAATTTGTTTCATTTATAGATATTTTTTCCAATATTAAAAAAAATATTTTGAAGATGATTTTATTTATAAAAAAAAACCGAAATACAAGAAAAAGGTGATTGGGGGAAATAATCCTAGATTTGTTTTCATTTATATATATTTTTTCCAATATTAAAAAAAAATCGAAGATGATTTGAAAAAAAAAAACTGAAAACAAGAAAAAGGTGCTTGGGAAAATTGAACCTGAGACCTCTATAGTATGTGAGTAACACTTTGCCACCTTGTTCGATAGTGGCAACTACATTAGTGAAGCGTTAGAAATAAAAATAAAATGAATCATACGATGGGACATCGATCGAAAAAATAAATAATATATATTTGGATTAAAAGTATTATAATAATGCAGTTAACGCGATATAATAAATTAGTGAAGTTGGGAAAAAAAAATTGTGAATACAATAGGAAAACTATATAACATATACTTGTAGACAATGTATTATAATATAGTATTGAAGTCGATTTGATAATAAGAAAATGAACTACTATAATGTAAATAATGAAGTTGAAATAATTATACTCAACGAACTAAAGTTGAATTAATTAATTCAATTAAAATAATAAAGTTGTAAAAAAAATATGAATCATATGATGGGACATCGATCGAAAAATTAAATAACATATACTTTATTAAACACGGTATAATAATAAGAAAATGAAGTACCATAGTGTGAGTAATGAAAAAAAATTCAAGTGAATCATACGATGGAATTTTGCTCGAAAACTATATAACATATACTTTGTTTGAATATATTATAATAAAGTATTGTAATCGATATGATGACAACAAAATGAACCACTATTGTGCGAGTAACGAAGTCGAAATAATTATACTCAATGAAATAAAGTTTTAAGTAATTAGTTGAAATTAATTAGTGAAGTTGTAATAAAAAATGAATCATATGATGGGACATCGATCGAAAAACTAAATAACATATACTTTATTAAAAAGCGATATAATAATAAGAAAATGAACTACTATAGTGTGAGTAATGAAAAAAATAATAATTCAAGTGAATCATACGATTTAATTTTGCTCGGAAAACTATATAACATATACTTTATTTGAATATATTATAATAAAGTATTATAATCGATATGATGATAACAAAATGAACTACTATTGTGCGAGTAACGAAGTCGAAATAATTATACTCAATGAAATAAAGTTTAAGTAATTAGTTGAAATTAAAAAAAATGAAGGAAATTTTATTAAAAATGACCAATTATAAGATATATATTATGAAGGAAATTTTATAAAAAATGAAGGAATATATATGTTGGCCAAGTAAATGAAGACATATTCAAAATAATCCTATATTTGTTTCATCTATATATATTTTTTTCCAATATTAAAAAAAAATTAATTACAATATATATTTTCCATTAAAAAAAACGAAGATAATTAGGAAAAAAAAACTAAAATACAAGAAAAATGTGGTTATGGATTTGAACCTGAGACCTCAATAATATGTGATTAATACTTTTCCACCTTGTCCGGTGGTGGCAACCGCATTAGTGAAGGATTAGAGAAAAAAAAATGAATCATATGACGGGACATCGATCGAAAAAATGCGATATAATATAATTTAGTACTATAATATAGTATTGAAGTCGAAATAATTAAACTCAACGTTCATCAAGTTTACTTACATAATTGAATTAAATTAGCGAATGTGAAAACAAAAATAAAGCATACTCAATCCTACATATATAGAGATTTTGGTCGTAATCTATATAACATATATTTGAAAACAATAAATTTTAATATAGTATTAAACGCGATATAATAATAAGAAATAATTAAACTCAATGAAATAAAGTTGAATGAATGAATTGAAATAAATTAGTGAAGTTGCAAAAATAATATTAAAAAATGAATCATACGATGGTATTTTGCTCGGAGAACCATATAACATGTACTTGAAGAGAATGCAATATAGAATAAACACGATATAATAATAGAAAAATGAACTACTATAGTGTTAATAATGAAGTCGAATAACTATACTCAATGAACTAAGGTTGAATTAATTAATTGAATTAAAATAGTGAATTTGTTAAAATATATGAATCATATGATGGGACATCGATCGAAAAACTAAAATAACATATACTTTACTTAACGCGATATAATAATAAGAAAATGAAATACTATAGTGTCAGTAATGAGAAAAAATAAAATAAAATGAATCATACGCATAGATTTTGCTCGTAAAACTATATTACATATACTTTATTAAAAACGATATAACAATAAGAGAATGAATGAAATAATATAGTGTGAGTAATGAGAAAAAACAAAATAAAATGAATCGTACGCATGTGATACTGCTTGTAAAACTATATAACATATACTTTATTTGAATACATTGTAATCTTGTATTGTATCGATATGATAATAACAAAATGAACCACGATTGTGTGAGTAACGAAGTCGAATTAATTATACTCAATAAAATAAAGTTTAATTGATTAGTTGAAATTTAATTAGTGAATTTTAAAAAAAAAGATGAATCATATTATGCGATTTTTCTCGAAAAAGTATATAACATAAACTTTATTAAAAACGATGTAAAAATAAGAGAATGAAATAATATAGTGTGAGTAATGAGAAAAATAAAATAAAACGAATCGTAAGCATGAGATTTTGCTTGTAAAACTCTATAACATATAGTTTATTAAAAGCGATACAATAATAAGAAAATGAATTAATATAGTTTAAAGTTGAATTAATGAATTGAAAAAAAAACTCAATAATAATAATAAGAAATGATTAAACTCAATGAAATAAAGTTGAATTAATGAATTGAAATAAATTAGTGAAGTTGGAAAAATAATATTAAAAAATGAATCATACGATGATATTTTGCTCGGAGAATCATATATATTATAAATATATTATAAATATATGTGGGCAATATAAATGCTTAAAATTTGAAAATAACATTTTCGTACGATTGGAAATCGCTCGCGAAACTATTTAACATATATTTGGATGAGAAACAATGTATTATACGATGACATTTTGCAATGTATTGAAAATAATTTGTGAATTTTTTTGAAAAAAAAAATACCAAAAAAATATGAATCATATGATTGAATTCGGTTGCAAAACTATTTAAGGAATATTTTGTTCGAATGTATTATAATAAAGTATTAAATGTAATATAATTATTGTTGTAAATTAAGTTAAGCTTATATGTCATGAATAATAATAATAATAAAAAAAAAATATGCGACGATGAAGCGCAGTCTGTTGGTATGACGCTTCTCCTCCAACTAATAGGTCGGGGGTTCGAGTCACCTAGGGGCTAGAGTGTGAGTGTATTTTTTTCCTTTTTTTGGTTATAATAATTTTAAAAAAATTAAAAAAATATGTGAATATATGTTTGCTTATAGCATAAAGATATTCATTTTATATAATTGAAATATTATTTAAGTTGGAAGCAAAAATAAAGTATAGTCAATCGTACGCAGTGATTTTGCTCGAAAAACTATATAAGAAAAAAAAAACCCAAAAAAAGGAAACAAAAAAGCAAAAAAAAAAAAGGAATCAAAATGAAAGAAAAAAAGGAAAACTATATCAGCAAAAAGAAAACCAAAAAAAAAAGGAAACAAAAAAGCGAAAAAAAGGAAACAAACTAAACGAAAAAGAAGGAATAAAAAAGAAACATAAATAAAGGAAACAAAAAAAACCGAAAAAAAGGAAACAATAAAAAAAAAATCATTAAATAATATGAGGGGTTAATTAGTAAATACAAAAATTCCTCAAAACCGGCCCATTTGGGTTAAATGCAAAAAAACTGATTTTATGCAGGTGTCCAGGACACCAGGTGTCCATTTATCATCACCTTTTTTTAAATTTTAATCTTATGGGCATTTTAGTTATTTAACACAAAAAATAGATAATTTTTAAAGTTTTTATTTGAGTAGGTAAATTTTAAGTTTACTAAAAGAAAATGGCTACTTTCATATATTGACTCTTCATTTTATGCATTTTCATTTTTCAGATTAAGGTCTGATCAATTTATTTTTCAAACTGATTTATGCATTTCAGTTTTGACTTTTCTTTTTTTCTTTTTTCTTTTTTTTCTTGTTTTTATCTATGATTACGTTTGATATTAGTTTAACATTGTTTAATACTCGCTCCGTCCATAAAGATTGTATGATGAAGTGGAAGACACGAGTTTTAATAAATAATTGAGAGATGTGTATAAAATATACTCCCTCCTCCGTCTCACTGTATCTGAGACCTTTTTTTCGAACACGGGAATTAAGAAAAGTGTGTTTAGTTATTTAAGTGTTGTAGGTAATAAAGTGAAAAGTGATTAGTTTGTTATTCTATTTGTTTTATTCTTACTTTTTTTTTGTAGAATAACTTTAATTAAAATATGAATAATTTTAATTGCATTATTTTAATTAAACTATTTAATTAAAATATTAAAATTTTGAATATTAATAATAATAAAAAAATGTTGCTTTTTTAAAAGGGGTTTTTGCAAATAAAATCACGAACAATTTTGAATTTGCAATTTTAACGCGACTTTTGAAGTGTGACGAATTAAATCATAACCTTTTCAATTTTTGCAATTTCGTCCCCTCAATTTTTTCCGGCCACCGGAGTCATGAGTTGGAGCTTATGTGGATTATTGTTTTCCACGTAATTAATTTCTGACTAAGATTAAAATAAAATCAAAACCTAATTCTTTTATTTTTCTTCTTTTTTGTCGAACTTATTTCAGTATCCCCCATTTTCCTTAAACTAGTATGCCCTCCCGTGCGATGCACGGCCATGATATATTTATTTATTTTTAAAATTTGAAATTATGTAAAAATATTATTATTTATGAATCAAATTAATTAATAACAAAAAATATATTAATTTAAATATTAGTATTTGATTTAAAATAGTGTATAGTAATAATTTTATCAACTTAATGAGTAGGAGTATAATATTTAGTTCAATGAGTATTGTATAATAATAATTAAATTTACCGAAATTTTTTTGTTATTGATTATTATTTTCTATTAAAATTTAAATTTAAAAAGAGGTAATATATAAATATGGCCACTTTCATATAGTAAAATTAAATTTTGGCCTATGAAATAAAAACATTAAAATTTGGCCAGTTTTTGTGTAAAAGTACAAAATTACCCCTTACATTAAAATTTTAAAAAATAGCCTCTATCTCTCTCAAAGCTTCAGCTCTCACAATTTCGACTCTCTCTCTCTCCCCACCATCTTCGTCGTCGTCGTCCCATCGCGCCGCCACTCCGGCTGCAAATCGCCGTCGCGCACTGCCTCTAATTTTCTTCACGCACTCTCTCCAAAACAACACAAAATTAAGTATTGAAACGACGACACGTGGCGCTAAAGGCTAAAGCAGTCATGGACAAGGGCGTAGCCAGGGGGGGCTAGGGGGGAGGGGGCTGAACACCCCTCCCAAATTTTGAGTTTTTTTTTTTTTTTTAATATATAGATATATGTTTATATTATAAAAGAAATTTGTTTTAGAAAAGTTGATTAGCTTGTTATATATTCTTCCATTTATAATTAATTTAAGGATAATTGTGCTATTTAAAACTATATAATTTATAAAAATATTATACATTATTATCACTATTATGCTTGTCTTTTAATAGAAAATGCCTAAAATGGATGGAATGCCCAAAAAAAATTTGTTTGCTATTATTACTATGCTTGTCTTTTATTATTATTGA
Organism: Salvia miltiorrhiza; assembly: GCF_028751815.1. NCBI lineage: Eukaryota > Viridiplantae > Streptophyta > Magnoliopsida > Lamiales > Lamiaceae > Salvia > Salvia miltiorrhiza. The sequence continues at coordinate 38,345,047 of NC_080391.1, forward strand.
TTCTAGCTTGTAATTTATTGAAAATATATAATTTATGAAAATATTGTTCGTTATTATTGCTATTATGCTTGTCTATTAATAAAAAATGCCTAAAATGTACGAAATGACAAAAAAAAAAGTTTGTAATGTATTGAAATTAATTTGTAATATATTGAAACTATATAGTATATGAAAATGGTGTTCTTTATAATTACTATTATGCTCGTCTTTTAATAAAAAATGCTTTAAAAATACATAATGTCCCAAAAAAAATTGTAATGTATTGAAACTAATTTGTTATATATTTAAATTATATAATCTATGAAAATATTGTTCTTTATTATTACTATTATGCTCGTCTTTTAATAAAATAATGCCTTAAATATATGGAATATCCAAAAAAAAATTTCTCAAGCTCAGCCCCTCTCAAATTAAAATTAATTCCTGGCTCCGCCACTGGTCATGGATGTGAAGGAGAGGATCAGGATCCGATTTTGAAGCGGTAAAACTTACCGATGACGTGGAGGGCGGTGACGAATCCGATGAAGCAGAGGCTCATGATAAGAACCACGGTGGGGCCGATCTTCAGCCCCGGCGAGTCGTCCGTGTAGAACCGGAGCATGTTGCCGCCGCCTCCGCCGCCGGCCCCCACCCCGGATGAGCTGGAGGAGCTGGAACCGCCTCCTAGCCTCCGGCGATGCATCCCGGCGGCGGCGGCGGCCGAGCCGTGCGGGACCATGGTGCCGGGGCTGGAGGTGGTGGACGAGGCGGAGGCGGTAGCTTGCGATTGGGAGGAGCCTCACGCCATGGCCGATTCACTGAAACCTAATTGATATGTGAAATATTGAATTCCCCGACTTCAGTCAAACTGAAAAATGGTATCCAATTCCAATACTGGGGGGATCTTGAGGTTTTATCTTTGCCTTTCCTATTATTTTAATAAAGAATTGATTTCGGCTAACAGTACACTAGCACCAATGAATTCTTTTAGGCCGCCTTGTCTTTGATTGTATCTATGTAAAAAGAAAGAGATAAGAAAATTTTGTGTGGAGATCTGAAATTGGAGAGGAAGGTTAGAACGTCAAAGCAGTCAAAGAATCGCGATGGATTGGAAATCTGAAATTGTGATGAATTGGAAATCTAATTCGCTGAATCTCAACTTAAATTCGTGGCTCTAACTCACAGGTGCGTCAAAGAATTGTGATGGATTGAGAGGATGGTCATGGTGGAAATATGAAATTGGAGTGATTTTCATATTATTGATATGAGAATTAGGGCTGCCGCCGGTTCAGGAACCGCCGGTTCCGGGCCCGAACCGACGGTTCAGGGTCGGGAATCCGGCGAACCTGAACCGGCCCGGATGAAAGCACAAGGGCCGATTTTCTGACCCTGAACCGGCGGTTCCGGTCCGGGCCGAAAATCGGCGGTTCAAGGGCCGAAAACCGGCGGTTCCGGGCTTTTTCCTTTTTTTTTTCAATTTTTTTTGTATTCTTTTTTATGAAATTAAATGATTTGTGATGTGATGAAATTTCAAAATTCTAATTCAACTTAAATCTTAAAAAATATAATATAAATTACTTGTGTAGAAAATCTAATGATTGTGAATTGTGATGAAATTAAATGATTTATGTCATATTTTTTTTTCCTTTTATGCAATTAAATGATTTATGTCATATTTTAAAATTAAATGACTTGTGTTGAAAATTTATATTTTATGAAATTAAATGATTGTGAATTTGTGATGAAATTTCCAAATTTTAATTCAACTTTAAATATAAATTATAAACATGTGTTGAAATCGAAAATATAAACATGTAATAGTTTTTATGTCATATTTTTCCTTTTGATTTAAATTCTTAAAATGTTTTCGTATATCACGTTTTCTTTCTTCGGCTTGTCACCTAATATATTTGCACATAGAAGTTCGACCAATTTTTTTGGCGGCCGGATTATAAGCATTTTTCATAGTATGTTCAAAAGTAAATTTATCGGCATGCATAAAAGGCAAGTGCTCCATTGAAACATAACGAGCCATGTAATCTCGAGCATTTTGGTGGTCATATTTCCATAAAACATTACCTTGTTCATTACCTTGTCGTTCGAAAGCTTCGGGATGTAGTTGAGTTTGAGTTGTATGGATTCCAAACTCGACAGTGTGTTGCTTCTCCATGTGCCACGATTACCACGACCATGAGACATGATAACAAATAAACAAGTAGAGAAGAGAATATAGATAATAGAGGTTAGAGAATAATAAGCAAGAACAATAAAGTAAATGAGCAAGTGAGTGTAGTGATAGTGTAATTGAAATATATAATATAGTATAGTATTGTTTAGTATAGTATATTATAGTATTTAGTACTTAATAGTAGTACTAGTAGTAATATAATGTAAAGCAAGAACAATAAATTAAAGGAGCAAGTGAGTGTAGTGATAGTGTAATTGAAATATATAGTATAATATTTAGTACTTAATAGTAGTACTAGTAATAATATAATGTAAAGCAAGAACAATAAATTAAAGGAGCAAGTGAGTGTAGTGATAGTGTAATTGAAATATATAGTATAGTATAGTATAGTATTTAGTACTTAATAGTAGTACTAGTAGTAATATAATGTAAAGCAAGAACAATAAAGTAAAGCAATTGAATAAGCAAGAGAATAGCTAAAGAATTATAGAGCAAGAGCAATTGCACATAAAGAATGGAGGAGAATTAGAAGTAGAAGAGAGGAAAGTGTAGAATTGTTAATACAATGGAGTGATTTTGAAGGTGGAAGAAGGGGGGTATTTATAGATAAAATTGGGTGGGGGAAAATGTGAATTAGATAAAATTGTGTGGGGAAAAGTATAATTATAATGTTGAAAATTTGAAAAAATAAAATAAAAAATAAAACAATTCAAATTTTGAACTAAAGTTTGAGAGAAGGCCGGTCAAGGCCCTAGGCGCCTAGCCCCCTGCCGCACAGCTGCTGCGCTGCCAGCCTGCCCCCCAGCTGCCCCCTGCACCCCTGCTCTCCTCGGCCCCGCGCTGGAACCGGCGGTTCCGGGCCGGACCGGCGGTTCAGGGTTGGGGGAAATGTGAACCTTAACCGGCCAGGATAACTGGCGGTTCGGCCCTGAACCGGCCCGTCGGTCAACGGTCCGGGCCGGAACCGTTGACCGGCGGGCCGGTTCAGGGTCGAACCGCCGGTTCCGGGCGGCCCTTGGCAACACTAATGAGAATTGCAGCCGACATTTTGGAGTGAGTATTATTGATATGAGAATTGGTTTTGGTAAATTATTAAATTGAAAAAAAAAAGCAAATCAAATTGGTACTCATTTTTAACATTAAAAATAATTTTATTTTTTTATGAAGTGTGATTTAATCGATTTTGTAATATTGGTTTGAGAGGAGTTAGAGTGGTTGAGGATGCCGATGAGGTGGTGGTGCCGGCGGCGTTCGCAGCGGAGGTTGAGGGGGAAAATTGGGTTTTTAAGGCTTATAAAATCTAGAATTATGATGTTCTTGAATTCACAACCAGACCTATGAATTCACAACTTAATGTTCTTGAATTCACGACCACATCTATAAATTCACAACTTAATATTCTTGAATTCACAATCAGATCTATGAATTAACAACTAAAATTCGAATTCACAACCAAAATAAATTCTAGTTTTAGTTGTGAATTCAAACTTTAAAAACTCAAATTCACAACTACTTAAATTCACAACCAAAATAAATTCTGGTTGTGAATTCGACTTGTTGTGAATTCACAACCAAAATATAATATACATTGGTGTAGTGGCAATAGCATTGAAATCCTTATTATTGGAATGGGTTCGATCCTTCCTTATGGCAAGGTCTCTACTCTTTAGCTTTTTCTTTAAACTCTCTCTCTTCATGATGAAGCATGACTCTCTCGGAGAACACCAAACCCTAGCAGCCGTCATTTTCGTTTGATCGTCCCCGGTCTTCCTTTCCGGCTGCCTCTCGATGGCCTCTCCATCTAGTAACATGCCTAAGATCTCTGCTAACTTTGATCCCCCTCAGAAAACCCCGACGATGGTAGAAACTTCTAAGATCCTTACTAGGGTTTTGGAAGCGCCGGTAATTCAGCCTGCTGGTAACAATATGGAGATACATACTGAACACACGCAAGCCCCAGTCGCAAAGCCTTCTTTTGCTGCGGTCATGGGCCCTCGTCAGCCGCGTGACCCTCATATACCAGCGCACAAATTCTTTGCTCTAAGGCCTGAAAAGAAAGGAGATGAAGGCCCTTACTATTCCTTCAGCGATCTACCAGAAACAGGTTTCTGAATTTTCTCATGCTCTTATCGGACGTCTACTGCTGCGCAAAGGGGATAAGCCCCGCCCTAACTTGGAATTGAAGAAAGAACTTCACACCCTGTGGGATATTCAACATAATTGGAATCTTATTCCAATGGGAAAAGGATATTTTACTTTGAAATTCTCAAGTGCTGAAGATAAAGCGAAAGCCAAGAAGCATCTGATATGGGAGCTCTCTACTGGTACCATTCGTATTCGCGAATGGGTTAAAATGTTCGATCCTTATCGGGAAATATCTTCTTTATGCCATGTGTGGGTCAGAATTTATTATTTGCCGGTTGAATGTTGGTACCCGGAAATTATTACCGGAATAGGACATCACATTGGTCTACCCCTACAAATTGATTCGGCCTCGGCACATGGGGAGTTTGGACATTTTGCTCGTTTATTGATAGAGATTGATCTCTCCCTACCTTTGCCTGAAACGCTCCTCGTTAATTGTGATGAAGGATCGTTTTATGTGGAGTTTGGCTACGAACAACTGCCACTTTATTGTTCCAAATGCAAGATCACTGGCCATTCTACTGACAAATGCAGAAAAGGAACGTCTTCCACTAAAGAAGCTGCTACGAAGGACAAGACTGTCAGCATTCAGACTGATAAAGCTAAGGAGACTGGGAAGAACGGAAAAGACAAGGTGAAAGATCTAAAGTGCAAGGCAAAAGAACCAGAAGGGGATCCCCACAATACCAACAAATTTGCATGTCTTTCAGATGGAGATCACACTGAGCAAGGGTGTTCATATGGCCTGGATTTACTGGAAAAAATTTTAATTAGCAGCAACAACGGAAAGGACGGCGAAAAGGGTGTGCATGATAGGGTTCAGGAGGAACCTTTGGAGCCAGAAGCTTCTGATGAAGAGGATTACGAAAAAGATGAGGAGGTTGAGGAGGAAAGGGAGAAAGAATCGGAAGTTGTTGTGGTCTTCGAGGAGATTGAACAGGAACAAAGGCGAACCGAGGTTACGAGAGTTGTTGATCTTGAAAAAGATACTGCGGCAAATATTCCTGTTGTTGGGGAATCATCATCCACATTGGAGGTCACGAAACCAACTAAGAAGGACGTCAATGGGCACGTGGTTGAGCAGCAGATAAAGGTTGCTCGGGTGGTTGATCTGATTACGTCAGGGAGCTCGAAAGAGAAGGAGATACAGGTTAAAAAGAGGGGGAGGCCACCCAAATCTGAAATCTCTGCTCGGAAACATACACAAGAGGAGGGAATCAAAGGCCGCTTAAGAAAACAGGAGCAAGCTACCAGATCGAGGGAGGTGAAATCCGCTTCGGAATATTACATCCATAAGAGAATGAGCTCAGCTATAGCGGAAGGCCAGCAACCTCAAAATTACACAGTGGAGAACTCTACTTCTCCCAGTGCACGATCCATGGATAACATTGCCGCTAGGAGTTGGGCTGCTGAGATGGAATCGGGGGAAAATCCGACAAACTGCCTTTAGTTCCCATGAATTTATTAGTTTGGAACGCCCGAGGTCTCTCGGAGGAGTCTAAACTAATTCTCAAGGAACATTGCCGTTCCTTTCCCCCCATGATTGTGGGCATTCTTGAACCCAAGAGGAAGTTTCAAAAGATTCCGCATAGATTTTGGAGATCTTTAAACCTGATACCGTGTCATCAGAACTCTCGCATTAATAAGAGGTATAACATATGGTTTTTCACTCATCCTGATGTGGCGGCTAACATTATTTTCACTTCCGAGCAGGTTGTCATCGCGGATTGTGTCTGGACTCGTTATAATTTCCGTGTGACTATCGTTCATGGGGCTAATTCGAATATTCTTAGAAGGCAACTTTGGGTGGACCTTCTTTGTATGATGGATGGGCCTTCTGTTATTGCAGGGGACTTCAACGCTGTGAAAGGTACTCACGAAAGAAGTAGTGATTGTCTTCCGAATGCTACGTCGTGCCGGGAATTCTGTGATTTTATTGATGCTTCTGGATTGATTGACTCTCCCACTGTCGGGCTGCACTTCACATGGTCGGGGAGGCAATTTATGCCTTCTCACGTGGAATCTAAATTGGATCGTGTCCTATTTTCTCCTGACTTTGTTGATTACTGGAGTTCTGTGTATACTCAGAACCTTCCTCGTCTTACTTCTGACCATTCTCCGATCATTCTGAGATGTTGTCTTCCTCTTCAACAGGGTCCGAGATTCTTTAAATTTTTGCACATGTGGACGTTGCATGACAACTTTCACGAGGTTATTCGGAGCTCTTGGAATGAGGACACTTCCTGTCGTTGCCCAATCTATAAGGTGATGTTCAAACTTAAGCGTTTGCGTGGCATTCTTAAAGACTGGAATAAATCGACCTTCGGCAATGTAGACATGATGATCGCCGAAACTCAGCAACACCTTCTTCAGATCCAGGATTGGATTGCGGTGAACGGGTACACATCTGATTTATTTGATGAAGAAGTTGCTATGCAAGCTAAGGTTAACAACGCCCTTACTCGAAAAAACAATCTTCTACAGCAGAAGAGTAGGATTTCATGGCTTCATGATGGTGATCGTAATACGGAGTTTTTTCATACCATGCTCAAGTACAAGAAAAAGCTGCATATTATATCCCACTTAAACATTCACGGCACTTTGGTCTATGATCAGGAGGCTATTGGAAATCACATTATCGACTTCTTCTCTACTCTCTTTGAAGAGACGAATCAGGAGGTGCTGGATATTACCTCTATTGAAGCGACTATTGATGAGGTCGTGGACAATCATCATAATACTCTTCTCACCAGAACGCCTGACGAAGAGGAAATCAAAGCTGCAGTCTTCGGGATGGATGCGAGCAGCTCTCCGGGTCCAGACAGAGTCTCCGGGAAATTTTTCCAGTCTTGTTGGGATATTATTAAAGAGGATATCTGGAAGGCGGTCACTACTTTTTTTGAGAAATCCTATCTGCCTGTGGGTTGCAATTCTAGTATTATGACTCTTTTGCCCAAGAAGGAGGTCGTTTCTTCTTCTGCTGCTGATCTTCGCCCCATTGTCCTCTCTAATTTTTTCTTCAAGATCTTTTCGAAGATCCTTGCTTCTCGTCTTGGTGTTGTGGCTGCGAAGTTTGTTAGCCCGAATCAATTTGGTTTCATTAGCGGGCGTTCTATTCACGACTGTATCTCTCTCGGATCCGAAGGAGTTAATTGCATGCGAAGATCTAGTGGATGTATTAATATGGCGTGCAAAATTGATATCAAGAAAGCTTTCGATACTCTTCGATGGGATTTCTTGTTGGCTGTGCTCAAAGTGGGAGGTTATGACGAGAAGTTTATTAATTGAATTAGAATCATTTTGAAGTCGGCTCGGCTCTCCATTCTTTATAATGGACGTCTGCATGGCTATTTTGCTTGTTCTAGAGGTGTGAGATAAGGTGATCCCCTATCTCCCCTTCTTTTTGGTATCGCTGAAGATGTGCTGAGTGCGCTTTTCAGAAATTGTGTTACCGTAGGGAAGCTTACGCCTATGACCATGTGTAGGGCTCGGCCCTTTCCCACACATCTTCTCTACGCCGATGACATTTTGGTTTTCTGTAAAGCCTCGGAAGAGAATGCAAGAACTATACGACATATTCTTACTTTTTATGGTGATATTTCTGGACAGCTTTACAGCCCCGAAAAATCACATATCTACTTTACGGAAAAGGTTCCTACGGCTTTGAAACGGGCGATTGGGCACTCCATTGACTTTGCTTCAGCGCTTTTCCTTTCACCTATCTCGACGTTTCTCTTTTCGTTGGGCGTGTCCGTGCTTCATATCTTCGTCCAACACATGATCGTATTCTGCAAAAGTTTGCTAGATGGCGTGGAAGGCATCTCTCTATGGCAGGAAGGGTTTGTTTGGTGAAATCGGTTATCCAAAGCTCGCTCGCTCACTCACTCTATGATGATCTACCGTTGGCCTCGATCTTTACTTAAAATCCTGGATGCGAAGTGTCACAATTTTATATGGACCGGTAATACTGAGAAACGTGCGGTTAGTACGGTGGCATGGGCAAGGGTTTGCGCCATCAAAGAAGAGGGTGGGCTCGGCATACGATATTTCTCTTTGATGAATAGAAGTTATCTCATGAAGCGGGCTTGGAGTGTGATTTGTGGGACTGCTTTTGGTATGGATATCATGAGACATAGATATTTGAACAATTTCAGCCAGGTGAAGACGGTTTCTGCCCCTTATTCGATATGGCTTGGTCTACGTGCGGAAATTGCGCCGTTGGTTAATGAATCCTACTGTTACATCGACAATGGTGTCTCTACTAACTTTTGGAACGACGAATGGCTGGGGTATTCAATCGCCCATAAATGTGGAGTACCGCATTACGTTCAAGAGTTTCTTAAGTATTCGGTTGCGGATTATTTTTATGATGGTATTTGGCATTTCACGCAGGATTTTGTGGATGTCTTCCCTGACATCGTGTGTGACATTCTGTTGCTCCCTATTGGTGATGATAATGACACTCGTTTCTGGAAGCCCTCTCTTCATGGTGAAGTCACGGCTTCGCTAGCTTTTGCTCGTCATTGCCACCATTTTCCTACGGTCCGATGGGGCAAATGGATTTGGGAAAATTATATTCCCACTCGCCGCTCCATGACGGCTTGGCGTTTGCTTCATCGTCGCCTTCCCACTTTTGATACTCTCATTAGTCAAGGTCTCATTACTCCTAATCATTGTCCCTTCTGCTTCAACGACAGTGAAAATATAGAGCACCTTTTCTGGAGTTGTTGCAATATTCGGCCTATTTGGATTGATTTTCTGAGTTGGTTCAATAAAAGTCATGACATTGATAATTCGGACATTATGAGCATGTTGGTGGCCGCTTGGGGCTACTATTTTAGCTCTCAGTTATTGTGTTTCTGGAAGGCTGGTATCATTACTCTCATTTGGAGCATTTGGACGCAGCGAAACAAATGTATCTTCGAGGATGACAGATTTGAGGCCAAAAAGATCATTCACTCGATTAAGGTGGTCTTTCGGGAAATGGAGGAGAACTTTAAATTAGGAGCTATGGCTAACACTTGGGAGGATCTCTCGATTCTTAAAAGGATTGGGATAAAAGGTCGTGCTGCTATTCCACCGGATTTTATAAACGTTTACTGGTGGCCGCCTTCTAATCATTGGATTAAGGTCAATACTAACGGCTCGACGTTGGGGGCGCCGGGCAAGATCGCATCTGGAGGGGTTTTTCGAGATAATCATAGTACGATGCGTGGTTGCTTTCATAAAAAAAGAGGGATTGACTATGCGTTTGAGGCGGAGCTTCTCGCAGTAATAACTGCTATCCAAATTGCTCACGATCGTCAGTGGTTTTATCTTTGGTTGGAATCGGACTCTACTTATATCGTCCGCCTTCTCCAAGATCGTTCTTTGCTTGTTCCTTGGCGTTTTATGGCCTCTTGGAAAAGGATTCTTGCGTTACTTAATAAGTTTCACCTCTATGTTTCTCACATCTATCGTGAAGGTAACAAGGTGGCGGATATCTTGGCTACTGATAATATGGTTAAGGGATGGTGGGCTTTCGAGATTGACAATATCAAGGATGCGGTGCGTGTGGATATGTATTCACATAGCCACATCCGCATGGTTCTACACTAATTCTTCCCATGGTGCCATGGTCTGTTTTGGTTTTTCAGTCCTTGCTTCTTGTTTTAAAGAGACTCTCTTTGGCTTTTAATCAAACGGTTGGGGGGCGTGCCAGCAGGCTGCTCAGTGTCAATCAGTTGGTGGGGGTTTTTGGCGGGGCGTTACAGCTTCACCACAGAGGCTGAAGTAATAGCTCACATCTGGGTCCGGAGGTGTGGTGTCTGTGGGATTTCTCTGCGGTTTTTGATATTGATTACCGGCATCGTGCTTCTCGAACCGACAAGTTCTGGTCGTTGATATGTCGTGTTCGGCTCCATGAAGAGCTTTTGTACATGCCTTGGAGCTTTTGCTCTTGTTTCTTCAGTTTATCCTCTCCCTGGCTTTGGTGTAAAACCGTTGGTGATCCTGGGCTTTTGGTTGAACAGCAGGTGGGGGCTCTTGGCGTGGTGGATCGGCTGCATCACATGGGCTGGAGTGTTCAGGCGGGGAAAAGTCTCGGTTGGTGGATTCTGGTTACTACGATTATGAGGTTGTTAGGGCACTCTTCTGGTATTTTTTACAGTTTTTGGGTGAGCTCAAAGCTGGGTCCGGATGTGTGGTGCCTCGGTGGTAGCTCTGCGGTCAGCTCCTTCACTTACCGGCATCGAGATTTTCGAACCGACAAGCTCTGGTCATTGATATGTCGTGTTCGGCTCCGTGGAGAGCTTTTGCATCATCCCTTTGGCTGTTGTCACTGGTTGCAAATTATTTTTTCTTCTGGGAACTTTCGTCTTTCTGATGATAGTTTTTCTTCGTTGCATATTTTTGGTTGCACTTTTGGATCTTTGGTCGAGCAGTTAGCGGGCGTCAATGTTGTTACTGTCCTCTTTGGCACTTGTTCCTTTCGTTCTTCTTTTTTCTTTTCCGGTTTTTCTGCTAATGAGCCGGGGTTATTTAGGGACGATGGTTTGGCCGGAGTTTCTAAAATAATCCCAACTCAGCTCGTTAACAGGGTTTCGTAGACGAGTACTCTTTTTCCTAACTGAGGCTTTTCCCTCCCGGGTTTTCCTTCGTTAGGTTTTAATGAGGCTCGACCCTTAGTCTGCTTCTTGTACTTTCAAGGGTTTTTTTGGTTTTTTCGTTTCAATAAGATTTCATTTAATTAACAACCAAAAAATTCTTATTGTGAATTAAATTTAGGTTGTGAATTCGACTGGTTGTGAATTCACAACCAAAAATCTGGTTTTGAATTAAATTTTGATTGTGAATTCACAACAAAAAAATTATGGCTGTGAATTAAATTTTAGTTGTAAATTCACAACCAAAAAATTCTAGTTGTGTATTCGACTGTGTAGGGTTTAGGGTTAAGGTTTTAGGGTTTAGGGTTTAGAGTTTAGGTTTTAGGGTTTAGAGTGGACTTAGGATTTAGGGTTTAGATTTTAGGGTTTAGGGTTTAGAGTGGGTTTACGGTTTAGGGTTTAGGTTTCAAGGTTTAGGGTTTAGAGTGGATTTAGGGTTTAGGATTTAGAGTGGCTTAGGCTTGTGAATTCACAATAAAAAATTTCATGTTGTGAGTTCGACTGTTTAAGGTTCAGGGTTTAGGGTTTATGATTTAGAGTGAGTTTAGGGTTTAGGGTTTAGGGTTTAGGGTTTCAGTTCAGTTCAATTGTGAATTTACTGATTAAGTTCATTTGTGAATTTACTGTTTCAGTTCAGTTGTGAATTCACAATCGTAATAATTCACAACTAGGGTTTAAGTTTAGGGTTTCAGTTCAGTTCAATTGTGAATTTACTGTTTCAGTTCAGTTGGGAATTCACAATTGTAATAATTCACAACTAAGGTTTAGGTTTAGGGTTTAGTGTTTCAGTTAAGGTCAGTTGTGAATTCACAATCCTAATAATTCACAACTAGGGTTTAGGTTTAGAGTTTAGGGTTTCAGTTCAGTTCAGTTGTGAATTTACTGATTAAGTTCATTTGTGAATTTACTGATTAAGTTCATTTGTGAATTTACTGTTTCAGTTCAGTTGTGAATTCACAATCGTAATAATTCACAACTAGGGTTTAGGTTTAGGGTTTCAGTTCAGTTCAGTTGTGAATTTACTGTTTCAGTTCAGTTGTTAATTCACAATTGTAATAATTCACAACTAGGGTTTAGGTTTAGGGTTTAGTGTTTCAGTTCAGTTCAGTTGTGAATTTACTGTTTCAATTCAGTTGTGAATTCACAATTGTAATAATTCACAACTAGAGTTTAGGTTTAGGGTTTAGTGTTTCAGTTCAGTTTAGTTGTGAATTCACAATCGTAATAATTCACAACTAGGGTTTAGGTTTAGGGTTTAGGGTTTCAGTTCAGTTGGGAATTCAAAACCAAAAAAATCTGGTTGTGAATTAAATTTTGATTGTGAATTCGACTGGTTGTGAATTCACAAACAAAAAATTATGGTTGTGAATTCACAATTCACAACCAAAATTTTGGTTGTGAATTCACACTGGTTGTGAATTGCGGGATTTTTTAAAGGGGTGATGTAAAGTGGACATTTTTTTAATTTTTAATGTGAAGGGTATTTTGGTAACACTGGCCATTTTTTAATATTTTTATCTTAGTGGACAATTTTTAATTTTACAATATGAAAGTGGCCATTTTAAAAATCCACTCATTAAAAAATACTTTTATAATATTGTCTCGATATTTGTTGATAATTGTAATATTTTTAATTTAAATATTTTTATGTAGAGTGGATTTTTAAAATGGCCACTTTCATATTGTAAAGATAAAAAATGTCCACTAAAATAAAAAACTTAAAAAATGTCCACTGTTACCAAAATACCCTTCACATTAAAAATTAAAAAAATGTCCACTTTACATCACCCCTTTAAAAAATCCCGCAATTCACAACCAGTGTGAATTCTCAATTCACAACCAGTCGAATTCACAATCATAATTTTTTGTTTGTGAATTCACAACTAGTCGAATTCACAGTCAAAATTTAATTCACACCCAGTCGAATTCACAACCAAAATTTAATTCACAACTAGAATTTTTTGGTTGTGAATTCACAACAAACGAATTCACAACCAGATTTATGTTGGTTGTGAATTCACAATCAGTCGAATTCACAACCTGAATTTAATTCACAACTAGAATTTATTTTGGTTGTGAATTCAAGTAGTTGTGAATTTGAGTTTTTAAAGTTTGAATTCACAATTAAAACTGTAATTTATTTTGATTGTGAATTTATAGATTTGGTTGTAAATTCAAGAATATTAAGTAGTGAATTAATAGATCTGGTTGTGAATTCAAGAATATTAAGTTGTGAATTTATCGAGCTGGTTGTGAATTCAAGAATATTAAGTTGTGAATTCATCGAGCTGGTTGTGAATTTAAAGACATTAAGTTGTGAATTCATAAATCTGATTGTGAATTTAAAAAAATGAAGTTGTGAATTCATAAATTTGGTCGTGAATTCAAGAACATTAATAAAAATATTTCAGTTTCACAATCAAAATCAAAAACCACACATAAAGATCAAAGCTAAAAATTCTCATATGAACCTAAAAACTTCAAATTGAGTTCGACTAAATTATCCATGTCAACTTCTCAAGACAAAGATATTCACATCAGATTGAGCCAATTTCACCAGAAATTCAGCGCAAGAGTACACGCATAAAACTATGAAATCTACGAACATCAAAACTCAGAGGTTTCAATATGACAACTTATCAAACCTTATTTGTGTACTATACACAAATAAGCATCTAACTCATGCTCAAAAACCCCTACACAATAATCATCTAAAATTACGAAGCTAGTCAAAATCATCTAACTTTAAACAAGCATCTGGAGATCCCCACTCACCGCCGGCGGCAATAACACCGTCGCCGCCAGAAGACCTCCAGTGGAAACGACTCCGGCCTTCGACTCCTCTATGGCCCTAGCAATCCTGGTCCTTCTCACCGCCATGTTCTTCCTCGGCTTCTTCTTCGTCTACATCCGACGCTTCGCCGCCGAGACCGCTCCCCCCTCGCAAGGGAGGCGGCGGGCTCGATAGCTCCGCCGTGGATTCTCTCGTGAGAAGAAATCGAGCAGATTTGTGGCTGGCGAGCAGATCTGTCGTTGCAGCTGGAGGAGGCAATGCGACGGCAATTCGTTGTCGGAAGAGGCGGAGCGAGGGACAACGTTGCAGATCTGTGGCCATCTTCGCAGTCGAGTTCGACACCGTCCAGCGCGAGATCTGCAGCAAAGGCGGCGACGACGTTTTCTCCTCCAACTGATGCGCTTCGATCACCACCGTCGTCCTCGGGCTTGAACTACCGTCCACGAATCCCAGGCACGTCGTTATCCGATCAATCTCCACCATCACATTCGACCGCCTCATCCTCCATGTCGCAGCACCCTTCCCCTCCCCTCCCAAAAAACCTGCTCAATCTCAGGCACCGTCGGCTCCGCCGCCATCATCGCGATCGATTCCAAGCCGAAGCACGCCCTGAACGGCGCCACCGCCGCCGTGCTATTGATCCCCAAATTCGCAGACCTAGAGTGTTAGGTCCGGGGGGTCTCGAATAGGTGTATGGGGGGGGGAATACACCTATAGGCTATTTTTGACTATCTACCAACCTCAATCAGAGGGATCTCAGTCAGAGATAGAAAAGAAACTTTACATGCAAACCAGACACCTGTTTAACCGAAATTAGTTTTGACCAACAGGGTTGACGACTGATACTGAAAGCTCTTCAGTAAAGAGTTATCAGTTAAATCACTAGAACTTAACTGATCCACGTAAGGGCTTCAGTCGTGTTTGCAACGATAGAGATGATATCTCTCTTACTTACTATCAGAGGATAGTTCAGTCAGATTGATATCACACGCAACGAAAATTAAATTTAGTTTCGAATAGCCTCGGTGGAGCAGATAGTTGGATTAGGGTTTCTCTTGCTGTTAGTCAGTATTCAGTTTTATCAATTGAAATAGCACAATTATGAAAGTAAAACTGAAAGCTGTAAATAACACAGAGACTTTTACGTGGTTCGGAAAAACTCTTTCCTACATCCACGGCTGGTTGATCAGACCAACAATCCACTCCGCAAGTGCTTGCCTGGTGCACTGCAAATCGTAAACTGAAGATAAACTCTCTTCAGCACCTACACACCTCGCGTAGGGTTTCCCCACCTACACACCTCGCGTAGGATTTCAGCACCTACACAACTCGTGTAGGGTTTCCCTGCTAAGCACACCTCGTGCTCAGACTTCCCTTTCAGAGTTCAGAGTACCTTTCTGAATCTCCGAGTCACTCAAACACTCTTATGGGGGAGAGGTTTAAACGAGTGCCAACTATACTTACAAAGAACAAGTTCTTTGAAGCAAGTTTGACCTTTGGCTTCTGGGTACACAGAATATATGCCTAGGGTCTAAGAGAATGTATGTAATCAGCAGTGACTGATTTTGGCTTTGGAATTCTCTTCTTCGATTCAAGCTTTGAGCGGTTAAGCTTTAGGCTGAGTAGCTATTTCGGCAGAGCTTCAGCTTATGTCGTTGAATCGGTGAAGATTGAAGTGATCCTCGAGCGCTATTTGTAGGAGAACTCTTGAATAGATCCGTTGGCGTAAATCGTCCTCAAGATTTCTTCCGTTGGAGAGCAATTCGAATTTGGGCTGAGGCTTCAATCTTCGAGGTTCCTTGTCTGTGTGGAAACGTCTCTCTTTGAAGGACAGGAGATGTGACATCTCTGAAAAGTAGCCACCAGATAGGAATGACCTCTGCAGAGATAAGATATTGAGATATCTCTGCATTTAATGCGGCTGTACTTGAGCGTACGTGGCTTCCTCTGAACGTTGGAAGATCAGTCCTAGGAGGAATGTTCAACTGATACTTGACTTTAGTATCAGTCTATGGCGCGCATTAAATAATCAGTCTTCAACTGATTCTTCAACTGACACTTCAGTTGGTAACTCCAGTCTTCAGTCTTCAGTCTTCGTTCTTCAGTCTTCAGTCTTCAGTCTTCGACACCGCAACTAAACTAGAAACGAACTCTAACACTTGAGTTCAAAACGATTCTAGTCTATTACATTTAAGTCCTATGAGTTTTGGTATCATCAAAACAAGGGTTAGGATATTCCACAAGGTTCCCAACAATTTCCCCCTTTTTGATGATGCCAAAACCACACAGCAGTTCTAGACAATAAAAAGACTGAGCTCTCAGTACAAGTTCTAGACAAGGAGAGAAAACAGTTCCCCCTTAACAATAGAACCTAAACAACTTGTACTTAGAGTAAGAACGAAAACAGTTCTAAACACAGAACTTAAAGAAGACAGAAAAACCATAAATCAGAGCCTGGACAAAGAGTCATTGTCTTCAGGGTGAGATCAATAAGAAGTTCATTTCATTAAAAGGACTGATAAGCCATCAGTCGAGGTACAGAGCAAGACTTACATTGGAGTAACAAGAATAACAACAAAAAACATCATGGATAAACCATGGACTCCAGCAGTCTGCTTGGCTGCGCCTTGAACTTCTTAATCTTCATCTTCTGTCTTCGTGTCTTCAATGTTCCTAAGCTTGTTCCACTCTCACTTGTTTTCCGTTGAATTGAGGTCTCATCTGAAACGTCATCCTTCTAACTTCTGGTGATCTTTTGCTGTTCCATCATCAGTCAAGAGTTAGAGGACAGAAGCAACCTCAAGAAAAGGTTTCTCTCTGACTTCTGACTTTCCCCCTTTTTGGCAACATCAAAAAGAGAGATGACGATGGAGGCTATGATCAGACGGTACCCAACTCCTAGTCTCAGAAGTTCGTGAGAAGATTTGAGAACAGAGTGAGTCCGGATAAACAGAAGAGGAGGACGTCAGTGGTGGGGTGAGGAGATGAGGGAGACAGAGAAGTGGAGGAGGACAAGAAAACGTAGAAGGCGGAAGATAGAAGAAGGCTGCCTTGGAAGAAGGAGAGGGCTGCCTTATGAGGAGAAGGATCAGGTTGATGAATTGGAAAGAAAGAGAGAAGAGGGAAGGGTGTGAGAAGGAAGAATCGAAGCGGTGGCAGCTGAGAAGACTAACACCGTCGATTCGCCGTCCCAGGGTCTGTGAAGAATAGACCCGGTGCGGCTGAAGATGCCGGCCAACAACAAGAGTGATCTCGTTGTTTGTTGCAAGCCAGGGAGGAGCACGAGATATGCGATACGGTATATCTCCTCCAGAAGTGGTGAAGCTTCTTGGCGCCAGGCATGAGAATGGAAGACACTCGCTTCGCTGGATACAAGTGAGGGTAGAGCAAACTTTGACGTCGGAGAGACGTTGTGATCCAGTGGAAGGGTCCGGTGTAGACCAAGACTATGAGCGTCATTCTTCCACTCCATGACTTTGCAGTCATAGATTTCTCCTTTAGTCGGAACAAATTTTTCTCTGCAAGTTTTGAAATAACTGAAAATTTTTCTCACAGTGAAGGCTGTGGAGAGTTGTTAGCTGATGCAGAAAAATCGTGAAGACAACATGGTTTATAAATAGACAAGATGTGAACCATGTAGAAGATGAAAAGGTTTTTCGAAAACTGTGCCTAAAATGCAATTGAAGAAAAAATTTCGCATCCGCCGTCACTGCGAGGGACTTTGAAAGGCATCATTACATATGTCATGTCAATGAGCGTTTCAAGAAATTTTATTGCAGAGGCAAAAAGGTTGGAAGGATTTTTGGCAAAAAGATCAGGACAAGTTCAATCAAAACAGATTTTCACTTTATAAAAATCTTGTCCTTCTCAGATATTCCATTAATCAGTTAAAGTTTTTAAAAGAAACTGATCAGTTAGAGAAAAGATTTTGAAATAAAAACTTAAAGCTCATAACTGAAATAACTGATTTTGAAAGGTAAACATTTAAAATACTTACTGATCAACTGAACATAGTAGTCAGTTGATACCACGTGATTCTGGTTGAATCATCAGGATGACTTCTTCTTCAGATGAGCATTCGGACTTCATTGCTTTCCACGTCGGCGATCGTAGAAGCAGCAAGTCAGCATGACTGTTTGAGAAAATCTTCAAACACAGCATCACTCTTTAGGGTTGATGAGGCCGATCTTTGCACATAGATCATTGAACCTCTCTTCTGGAAGAGCCTTGGTCAGCAGGTCCGCTCTCTGAATAGCAGTGGGAATCCATTCCACAGAGATATTCTTCTTTTCGACATGATCACGAATGAAGTGATGTCGAATCTCAATATGTTTGACTCTGGTGTGATGAACTGGATTCTGGGAGATTGCAATAGCACTGGAGCTGTCGCAATAGATAGGAACTTCCTTTTCCTCGATCCCATAGTCCTTTAGTTGATGGACTAACCACAGGATTTGTGAGCAGCAGCTTCCGGCAGCAACATATTCAGCTTCAGTTGTAGAGGTGGCGACTGAAGTCTGCTTCTTTGAAAACCAAGAGATGAGTTTGTTGCCTAGGAATTGACATGTTCCGGAGGTTGATTTGCGATCAAGCTTGCATCCACCGAAGTCAGAGTCTGAAAATCCGGTGAGCTTGATGTCGTCGTCTACTGGGTACCATAATCCTAAATTGGGTGTGCCCTTGAGATATCTCAGAATCCGCTTAGCTGCATCCAAATGAGCTTCCTTAGGATCTGATTGATATCTTGCACAAACCCCGACTGCAAATGCGATATCTGGTCTGCTCGCAGTCAAATACAGCAAAGATCCAATGATTTCTCTGTACTTCTTCGAAGAGACAGAACTTCCTTCTGAACCTGGATCAACTTTCCAGTTTGTGTTCATTGGGATCTTGACTGATTTCATGTGCTGAATACCGAACTTAGCTATCAGCTCCTTGGCATACTTGGACTGGCTGATCAGTATTCCTTCTTTGGTCTGCTTGACTTGCAATCCGAGAAAGAAATTCATTTCTCCCATCATGGACATTTGGAATTTGTTCGTCATGATGTCAGCAAACTTATTGCACATGCGTTTGGATTTGGATCCGAAGATTATGTCATCGACATAAATTTGAACAAGCAAGAGATCTTCTCCTTCTTTGAGAGTGAACAAAGTTCTGTCCACAGATCCCTTTTTGAAGCCTTGTTGAACCAGATACTCCGAGAGAGTATCATACCACGCTCTTGGTGCTTGCTTCAACCCATAGAGCGCTTTCTTCAGCTTGTACACCTTTTCTGGTCCAGCAACCTCAAATCCAGGAGGTTGTTCTACATAGACTTCATCTGTGAGCACTCCATTAAGAAATGCACACTTGACATCCATTTGGTGTACCTTGAAACCTTTGTGAGCTGCGAAGGCTAAGAAGAGTCTGACTGCTTCCAATCTGGCAACTGGGGCGAATGTCTCGTCGTAGTCGATTCCTTCTTCTTGACTGTATCCTTTAGCCACAAGCCTTGCTTTGTTTCTCACAACGTTTCCTTCTTCGTCTTCCTTGTTCTTGAAAATCCATTTCAAGCCAATCACCTTTGCATCGTCTGGTCGATCCACAAGCTCCCAAACTGAATTCCGGTTGAATTCATTGAGTTCCTCTAGCATTGCGATGACCCATTCAGTGGACTTCAGAGCTTCTTCAATATCCTTGGGCTCTGTAGTTGATAAGAAACAGCTGAAATTCTTATCTTCGTTGATGCAGTTCTGGTTGATGTCGAAGACGAGGTTGCACATTGATCTCCGAGTCTTGACGCCATCTGATGGTTCTCCAGTGATGTTCTCCTTAGAGTGGAGTTCAAACCATCTTCTATACTTCTTGATCTCTTCAGGGGATGGTGGAGCTTCTTCGGTCAGAATAGCTCTGGGATGTTGAGCACCTTCTGGAGCAGGGGTGAGTTGAGCTGGGGCGGCTTCTGCGCATTCAACTTGAACTTCAGCAACTGGAGTTCCCCCTTGACTGATGCCATCTGTATTGGCTCCAGTCTGGACTTCAGACCGTTGGTTGATCTTCTGATACTGAAGCATCTCAGTATCTTCATCTTTGCCAGGTCCCCACACCAAGACAGTAGAGGGCTCGACAGTGTGGATTTCAGCTTTGGAACCTTCAGCGATCTGAACACCATTTTCAGCATCTTGTTCCCTAAAACCATCTGTAGACTCATCAAAGATCACATGAGGTGTTTCTTCTACACAAAGAGTTTGAGTATTGAACACTCGATAGGCTTTGCTTGAACGTTCTGTTCCAGAGTATCCAAGGAAGACTCCTGGATCAGCCTTGCTATCGAAGGTGTTCAACCTCTTCTTATCATTGTTGTGTATGAAACACTTAGAACCGAAAGCATGAAAGTAGGCAATCGATGGCTTTCTGTTCTTCCATAACTCGTATGGAGTTCTTCCATGTCTCTGAGTGAGGAAGGAGCGATTCTGCGTGTAGCATGCGTTGTTGACTGCTTCGGCCCAAAACTTCAAGGGGAGTTTTGACTCGGCTAGCATCGTCCTGGCTGCTTCCTTTAGAGACCGGTTTCTTCTTTCTGCAACTCCATTCTGCTGTGGAGTTCTTGCTGCAGAAGTTTGATGACTGATTCCTTGTTCATCACAATACTCACGAATGACAGTATTGAGGAACTCAGTCCCACGATCTGATCTGATGCTGATGATGTTGACTTCCTTTTCAACGCTCAGTCTTCTCAGCAGCTTTGGCAGTTCCTCCAGTGTCTCCTTCTTTTTGAAGAGAAAGATAACCCAAGTATATCGTGAATAATCATCCACAACTACCAAGGTGTACTTCCTACCGTTGTAGCTTCTTGGAGTGATCGGGCCAAACAGATCCATGTGAAGTAGATGCAGAATCCTTCCAGATGAGTGTCCTGTCTTTGACTTGAATGATGTCCGCGTCTGCTTTCCTCTGAGGCATGCTTCACATTCTTGCTTCTTCTGGAATACAATAGAAGGAAGACCTTCTACCAGTTGATGTTTAGCAAGTTTGTTGATCGTCTTGAAGTTGAGATGGTTGAGTCTCTTGTGCCATAGCCAATTGAGCTCCGAGCTGCTCTTGCTGATGAGGCACGTTTCTGGTGGGCTATCTTCCCAAGAAACGACGTAGAGACTCCCTTGTCTGAATCCCTTCAGAACCACCTTCTTCTAATTATTTCTAACAGTGAATTCATCCTTTTTGATTTTCACTGTGAAACCACTGTCACAAAATTGACTCACTGTCGCAGCTTGTCATCTAGCCAGTGATAGCGTAGATTGGGTATCGATACGACTAATAAAAAGATAGGGTAAAAACAAGCGAACTAGAAGACTCATCAAGCGGAAGTTACTAATAATTCAAGTTAAAGCAATAAAATATCATCAAACTAAATAGAAACATGGTCGTCTTCATACATTCAAATGTGTCAAGGTTCTAGTCAACGAAAACAAAGGGAGTATAGTTAAATATTTACAATGATTCATAATGTTCAGGGTAGCACATCATAACGTGATCAGACTATATGTATGAAGACATATAGCTGAGAGTAACAATCCTAATTAAGTTCATAGCTAGTCTTCAACTAATCACACTACCGTATAGGAGTAAAATACGGTACTAAAAAGGTCGTCTATGAACAACAGCCCTCCAGCGATCCCCCAATCTCTCTCCTTGCTCATCCTGCACATTTAAAAATACATGCAGGGCTGAGTATAAAATACTCAGCGGACATAAGCCGAAAATAAACAATCTCACTCTTAGAGCTATACAATTAACTTGCCATTTATACATCACACAGGGGTTTTTCTTTAAAAGAACCTGTGTAAGCAATTGATAAATTATAAGCATCATAAAGTAATGAAAAATAGACTGCAGTCATAAATACTTAGCATGTAGTACCACTTCTACAACTTATCATCATCATGGTACTGAGAAGTAGGCCTCCTTCACAAGCACCGTAACCGGCCGACCTGACAGTCGGCTCACGGTCATTTCTGACCGGCCAACCCGGTATACAGCTCACAGTTACCTCCGTGTACACAATCCCGCCTTTGGCAGGACCCGAAATCGTTTCATCCGTAGAGGGTAACATGCAGGCTCGTCGTCATCAAAACTCGGCAAGTTAATTAGTTCAAACATCAATTTATCTCAAGTCATCTTAAAACTTATAGACATCATCATAATCATTATTTAGAAAGCCTGTAATAGAGGTATTAGAAAGTAATGCCCACCTGGAAATCTTAGCTTTGGTCCTCGTACTTCGGAGAAATCCTACTTATGCCCTTGACTCGTGTCTTCAGATATCATCATTGGCATAGACGATTCATGTAATAAAATAAACGTCAATCGGACAAATCCTCACTAGGTTTACTATTCTCATCTAAGTACTAGTCTTCCCTTCTCATTGTTTCCTTGTAACTAATCACTCTTCGTAACCAAAACACTTTTATAATAATACTTCCTAATTATTCATTGATTCCATTATCAACCACATACCAAAGTTTTAAGTTAATATGTTCATTAAGGAAATACTTCTAAATACACAAACCCAGATAACCCTTAGCAATCACAAACTAAAGTTATGAGGTTATATCACATTCTTTAATATATACTCGATAATTCACATAATGCTTAATGATATTACCAAGTGGTTTAATATCTCAAGAGA
This sequence comes from Salvia miltiorrhiza, assembly GCF_028751815.1. Classification (NCBI taxonomy): domain Eukaryota; kingdom Viridiplantae; phylum Streptophyta; class Magnoliopsida; order Lamiales; family Lamiaceae; genus Salvia; species Salvia miltiorrhiza. The sequence goes on from NC_080391.1 coordinate 38,367,468, forward strand.
ACCAATTTGGTTAAGTAAATTAAACTTGGAAAAAGTGTTATATATATATATAAACACACATATATATATATATGTATCCCATTAGCATTTTTATGAATTACTAAGGTGTATAGTTATCGTCATTAACACATGCAATTTACTAAATCAAAGGTAGGTGTTCTTTGTGAAAAACCATACTTGACTTCATATACTCTGTCCCAACTTCAAGCAATAAACTGCTTTACCTCGGAACTCTCCTGGGTTTGGGACTCATTCCGTTTGAAACCTCTTGACGTCTAGTTTCATTTAAAAAAAAGTAGGTTGCAAAACTCTAAGTGGTTTAAGAGATATGACCATTTTCCTACAGTCTACCATTTTCGACAGTTTTGTGCAACTGAAATTTCTGATTTTAGAAAAATAGTAGATCTTGTCAAAAAGACTTAACATTTTATGGGTAGCTAGATAACATGCTCACCTTGGTCATATAAAAATTTGGAAACCATAAACTCAGAATAAGATACTGGAAAAGTGACTCTAATATCAGTTTCTTCCACACTTCCGGTAGAAAGTTGCAGTTGGAGACTCATAATTTAAAAGGGTATCAAACGATGTCCAAAAGACTTCAAATTTTACACGAACGTTCCTAACACTTATATATACTTACCATAAAAGTTTCAAGATTTTTGGGTATCAATAACCCTGTCGAATTCAATCAAGTCAGTAGCTTAAAAGCTAGCCAATTAACTCATCAACCTAGTCCATTTTAAGCATGTAGCCAAGCATACTTTATTTTCTTGTCAAACCAATTCATCATAATCTTTATCAATCATCATTAATCATCATTTTAATCCATCAACAATCATAGCTACAATCTCATAAGCTCATTTTTTATACTCTAGCCTTACTTTCTTCATGAACTTCAACTTTCCAACATCACACAACCAACATCTTTATAAACCATATCTTAAAATCAAATCATGCTTTTCACTCAAAGACCAATAATTAACACCTTAATAGCATGCATATACTAGTTAGAAGACGACAAAATTTTAGAAGACTTCCAACCCTAGTTTTTTTTCGAAAATTACAAAGAAAAGATAAGGTGGTGTTTTCATGCTTTGATCTTCCATTTACATGTTTATCAAGCTTAAAAATAGGTTCATGTGTTTAGAAGCTTACTCTATGATTTTTGAAGAGGAAAATTATAGCTCCTCCTTCTTGAAACCAAGCTTTCTATCACACTCAAGCTTTTGATTTATGGAGATAATGATGTTTTGAGCATGATTTAAGAGCTTTCTATGGTGTAGAATTGATCTATGGAGCTTTGGTTATGCCCAACAATGGAAGGTGTTGATGGAGAAAGAGAGAGAAAAGTGAGATGAAAGGGACGGCTGCTATGGTGAGGATGAAAGAGAAAGGTGTTATACATATATAACCTCATTTACTTAGCCATCAAGTATTGGATAATAACACATGCTTAATTATCCACTTGCATAAATATCTTATCCATCTATCCACTTGCTTTGACTTCTTCCGCACCAGAGCAGAGCTCGACTTCAGCTCTGCCACTCAGAGCAGAGCAGAGCTCAGCTTTCAGCTCTGCCATCAGAGCAGAGCTTGACTCAGCTCTGCCTCCAGAGCAGAGCTCGACTCAGCTCTGCCTCCAGAGCAGAGCTCAACTTCAGCTCTGCCTCCAGAGCAGAGCTCGTCTTCAGCTCTGCCTCCAGAGCAGAGCTCGTCTCAGCTCTGCCTCCAGAGCAGAGCTCGTCTCAGCTCTGCCTCCAGAGCAGAGCTCGACTTCAGCTCTGCCTCCAGAGCAGAGCTCGTCTCAGCTCTGCCTCCAGAGCAGAGCTCGACTCAGCTCTGCCTCCAGCGCAGAGCTCGACTCAGCTCTGCCTCCAGAGGAGAGCTCGACTCAGCTCTGCCTCCAGAGGAGAGCTCGACTCAGCTTTGCCTCCAGAGCAGAGCTCAACTTCAGCTCTACCTCCAGAGCAGAGCTCAATTTTAGCTCTGTCACCAGAGCAGAGCTCGGGTTTTCAGCTCCGTCTCCAGAGCAGAGCTAGGCTCAACATCAGCTCTGCTTCCAGAGCAGAGCTCGGATACGCCAGAGCTCGGCTCGCCAGAGCTGCCACCGACTAAAGAAAGAAAAGAAAAAATTTTAACTTCTTCTTAGTTCAAACAACATCTCTATACATCCTTATTTCCTCAAAGTATTTCATTTACTAGACTCATCATCGAAAATATAATAGCTCATACTATTAGGATATCTCATCTCACCATAAGATTATTTTTATATCTCGGTGCTCTTAAAAAATAAATCTCAAAATATTTATAATCAGGTAAAAAGCGGGGTGTTACATCCTACCCCCCTTAAAAAAAATTTCGTCCCGAAATTTACGTTATTTACCTTCGGGAAAAAGCTCGGGGTACTTCTCCTTCATCTTCTGCTCAAGTTCCCAAGTTGCTTCTTCTTGGCCATGGTGTCTCCATTGGATTTTCACCAAAGCAATTGATTTGTTTCGCAACTGCTGTATTTTCCTATCTAGAATAACTTCTGGCCTCTCCTCATAGCTCAACTCCGGTTCCAGGGATACTTCTTCTTGGTGAATGACGTGTTTTGGATCAAACACGTACTTCCTCAGTTGAGATACATGAAAAACGTCGTGGACGTTTGCGAAGTGTGGTGGCAACGCAAGTCTGTAAGCAACGGGGCCTACTTTCTCTAGTATATCATACGGTCCTATGTACCTCGGTTTGAGTTTTCCTTTCACTCCGAATCGATGCACTCCTCGAGATGGGGAAACCTTCAGAAAAACTTTATTTCCCACATCAAAATGAATCTCTGTTCTTCTGGTATCTGCGTAGGACTTCTGACGATCTTGGGCCTCCTTGATTCTCTGACGAATCTGTCGTACAGTAGAAATCATTTCTTCTACTGCTTCAGGTCCAAGTATCTTTCTTTCTCCTACTTCGTCCCAATAGAGCGGAGATCTACACTTCTTCCCATACAAAGCTTCATATGGAGCCATGTTAATAGTTGACTGGAAACTATTATTAAAAGCAAACTCAATTAAGGGCAAAACTTGTTCCCATTGGGTTCCTTTGTCTAGCACAACAGTTCGGATCATATCTTCCAGAACTTGTATAGTCCTTTCAGATTGTCCGTCTGTCTGAGGATGAAAAGCTGTACTAAAGTTCAATTTAGTACCCAACTCCTTCTGCATGCTTATCCAAAACCGTGAGGTAAATTTGGAATCTCTGTCGAATGTAATCGTCATCGGTACTCCATGCAGTCGTACTATCTCTCGCACATAGATCTGAGCTAGCTTGTCAGATCCATAAGTAATCGAAATAGGTATAAAATGGGCACTCTTCGTCAATCTATCAATGACTACCCAAATGGCTGTGTTTCCTCTTTTCGACTTCGGCAATCCAGTGACAAAGTCCATAGCTATGTGATCCCACTTCCATTCGGGAATCTCTAACGGGTGTAGTTTGCCATATGGTCTTTGGTGTAGTGCTTTTACTTGTTGACATGCCAAACATCTTTCTACGAAAGCTGCTATTTCTCTCTTCATTCCTTCCCACCAAAACCTAGTTTTCAGATCTTGGTACATTTTCGTGCTTCTTGGGTGTGCGGTGTACGGAGTGTCATGAGCTTCGCTCAAAATTTCATTCTTCAACTCATCTTTATTAGGCACACACAATCTTCTTTCGTATAAGATGGCATTGTCTGCCGCTTCTTGATAACTTTCCATTTTCTCAGTTCGAATCCTCTTACGCAATTTCTCCATTTTCTCATCTTCTCGTTGTGCCCCGATAATCCTTGGTCGCAAATCCGGTGCAATACTCAATGTGGCCAATACGACCTCTGTCGTTTGTGGTGGTAAAATAACTTCTATGTTCATCCTCTCGAATTCTCTGATCAAGTCCTTTTCTTGGGTAAGGAGAAATCCCAATTCTACTTGATTACTTCTACTCAAAGCGTCAGCTACAACGTTAGCCTTTCCAGGGTGATAATTAATTCCACAATCATAATCTTTTACTAACTCGAGCCATCTTCTCTGTCGCATATTGAGATCCTTTTGCTCGAAGAAATATTTGAGACTTTTGTGATCGGTGTATATCTCACACCGTACTCCATAAAGATGGTGTCTCCATATCTTCAATGCGTGTACCACTGCTGCTAATTCTAAATCATGCGTCGGATAATTCATCTCATGTGGTCTAAGTTGTTGCATAAGTACACATCTTAGACCATTCTTTGACGCATCTGTGTAGACAGCGTACTCTTTATCTGCCCTTGGAACAGCTAGCACTGGAGCAGTGGTGAGTCTCTTCTTCAATTCTTGGAAACTTCGCTCACACGCGTCAGTCCACTCATACTTGACATCCTTCTTTAGCAGGTGCATTATTGGTTTAGCAATTTTTGAAAAGCCCTCAATGAACCTTCGGTAATAACCTGCTAACCCTAGAAAACTGCGTATTTCATGTGGCGTAGTTGGTGATCTCCATTCTTGTACAGCTTGTACTTTTGTTAGATCTACCTCAATTCCCCTTGCAGAAACGATGTGGCCCAGAAAATTGACTTCCTTGAGCCAAAACTCGCATTTGCTAAACTTAGCGTAAAGTTTCTCAACTCGCAATTTCTCTAACACGATCCTTAGATGTTCTTCATGTTCCTGTTTAATTCTCGAGTAAATCAAGATATCATCGATGAAGACTACCACAAACTTATCTAAGTATTCATGGAAAACCCGGTTCATGAGGTCCATGAACACAGCAGGGGCATTCGTTAGTCCAAAAGGCATCACTATAAACTCATAGTGACCATATCTTGTACGAAATGCCGTTTTCGGAATATCCTCTGACCGTATCTTCAGTTGATGGTATCCCGATCTTAAATCAATCTTCGAAAAAGTATTCGCCCCCTGTAGTTGGTCGAACAGGTCATCTATTCGGGGCAGAGGATACTTGTTCTTCAGCGTCACCTTATTCAACTCACGATAATCGATGCATAACCTCAAGCTACCATCTTTCTTCTTGACGAAAAGAACTGGTGCTCCCCACGCGGAAACACTGGGTCGAATGAAATCCATGTCCAACAATTCCTGCAGTTGGAGCTTTAATTCCTGTAACTCTGCCGGTGCCATTCTATAAGGTGCTTTTGATATTGGTGCGGCTCCGTGCTCAAGGTCGATTGTAAACTCGAGTTGCCGATCGAGTGGTAACCCTGGCAAAGCTTCAGGAAAAACGTCTTGATACTCCCGCACAACTGACACGTTGTCGATGTTTGCCTTTGATTCCTCGTTTTGATTTAAGTATACAACGTACGCAGTTGTATCATTCCTCTCCAAAAGCTTTTTGGCTTGTAGCGCTGAGATGATTGGCGTCTTTTTCCATTTCCTGTCAATGCCAATAAAAGAGGTAGACTCTTGGCCGGGAGGTTGAAAAGATATGCGTCTCTCCTTGCATTGTATCGTCGCATGGTTTTCCTCTAACCAATCCATTCCCAATATAATGTCTAAATGCCACATAGGCATTACCCTCAGGTTTCTAGCCTTAAGCTTAATTGATCCCAACTTAAATTCTAAATTAGGACACACACGTGAAACCGTAAAAGTTCTGCCTATGGGAGTGGTTACCCTTAGATGTTGTGGAGCAGGTTCTACGTTTAGTTCTAACGTATCCACGCACGGAAAGGAGATAAAAGAATGCGAAGCTCCAGTATCTAATAATATTACTATGGGTACTCCTTTTAACTCACCCATACCTGCTAAATTTCCTTGATTCCCATTCTTCGCTTTCTGATCAATGGCAAACACTCTCTGGTGATGTCGCTGATTCGCCTGCGGGGCTAGAGGTCGCCTTCCCGCCTGATGTGGTCGGTAAGCTTGTTGTTGGCGCTGTGGCGGCGGTAACGGTAGATGTCCTTCCATAGCCCTAAGCTGTAGCTGGAACGGTTTTGGTCGCCCTCCGCCTCCACTTTGCTGACGATTAGGACATTGATTTGAATAATGTCCAGCCCTTCCACAGGTATAGCAGTTGTTCGTTCCACTCTTGCATTCTCCCAGATGTAGCTTGTAACATTTCGGACAAGGGGGTATCCCTCGAGGTCCGTGTGGTGTTGCCGGAGGTCCAGCATAAGGTCGCATATCTCTGTTTTGAAATTGTGGTGGTACATTCTGGTACTGCCATGGCTTTTTAAATTCTTGACTTCGGTCTTCCCATTTCCTCTTTCCTTTCTGTCCCTGTCCCGAAAAAGGTTGATTTCCCCTCTGAGGGTTCGGGTTCGACTGGGGTACAGAAATTTGACTCGTCTTTTCTGGCTGCATTGCCTGTTCCATATCCAATGCTCGATTTAAAGCTTCAGCATATGACAACGCACTCTGACTTGCCAAGACAACTCGTATCTCTTGCTTTAGTCCAGAGCAAAACAACTCTGACATCTTCTCGTCCGTATCTACTCGATATGGTGCATATCGAGCCAAATCACAAAACAGACGATCGTACTCAGCTACTGTTTTGTTTCCCTGCCTCAGATTTACAAATTCCGTCTCCTTCTTCTTTCTATAACTTCGTGGTACATATTTTTCGCACAGCGCTATCTTAAATTGCTCCCAAGTTAGAGCAGCCATCTGTTCTGGGGTCATGGTTTTCTGCTTTGCTTCCCACCAAAAATCCGCTGATCCCTTAAGCTGATATGACATACACATAAGACGCTCGGGATCATCACATCGCAGAAATCTAAAAATTCGCCCCATGCTTCTTATCCATTCTTCAGTTTCCGCAGGATCTCCAGACCCATTAAAGGTCGGTGGATTTTGCCTCAAAAAGAGTTCTTCTATTCTTCTTTCTGGCTGTGGAGGGGGTGGTGGTGGCGTAGGTTCTCTTTGTTCCTCCTCTTCCTCTTCTTGATTTCTATATCTCCTTCTTGGCGGCATTCTTTAAAAAGAAAACATACGTCAACTCGTAAAACTAGTTCTTTTAAATTATCGATCTTAGGGTTCTTACTCAACATCATATTACCTCTATAACATTTATATCTCTTAGTGGAAAATCTCTTTTTGTATTCAACATCATAATATGAAAGCATAAAATAAAATTCTTATTTATAAAAGACCCTCGGGTCATCATCATCATATATATATATGAAAATTGCCTCTTACGAGGACTTTTACAAAAAGGGATATATACAGCAAAAAGTCCCTAATACATACTATGACGCTCTATCAAAATGGTCGTCATACGTACTAGGCATCTATATATGTTAGATATCGATATACACACTATACTATGCATCTCTATCTATATACATCTATCTTCATATAAGCATCTCCATTCCATCATCATATGTAGCTACTCTCACTCAAACCCATCCAGTCCCACCGAAAGCATCTCCGAATACTCTACTTCCCGCATCATCTACTGTCATATCCTCTCTGGGCTCAATCTCCTCACCCTCACTAGGCTCAGTCTCCTCACTATCATCATCATCCTCTGTCTCATCCTCCACATCTGTGTCTACCATCGGGTAACAAACAGGTGGCTCCGGAATAGGCTCCCATACATCGACTCCATCAACAGTGGTCCGACGCCGTAGTGGTCGGGTCTGTCCATGCCCAACTGTCATCTCTGGCGTCTCCCCGTCTGGGTCCTCATCATCACTATCAATCGGAAACGGATGAGACGGTCCCTCCTGTGCATCTCTGGATGGTGGGTATAGAATAGGATGCATATAATGCTGAAACTCAAGTATGCCAGGCTCAGGTAGAGGAGTAACCCTCGGGTAAGGATAAAAAGGCACATACTCGGTACAAGGCATCGGAGATGGAATAGGTGGTATAATCTCTGAAGGAGGCAATGAAAATGGTGATGTCGCTGGGGCCGGCTCCCAAAGAGGCAGATCAGCACTGGGAAAGGGTATCAATGTCAAATAATGAAATGGATCAAAATCCATGTATGGCGTCCCAGTCTGCAGAATGCCCGACTCCGGAATAGCAGAATTCGGGACAATGGGCTCAAATGAAACGGCCTCATCAGGCACGAATGGCTCCGGAACATACGGAACCTCATCAACTGGGGGTGCAGGTAAGATCGAAAAAGGATCCGTCGGAGGAGGGGGTGCATCATAAGGTGGCGGTGGGGGATCATCAAACACAAAGTAGCGGTGACTAATCGTCGCTACAAAACCCCTAAAATCTGCCCGCACAAAACGTCCAAACTCATCCCTAACGATACACTGCGGCACCAGGGAAGCCGCCCAATCCTGCCATCCAGGTGGTAACAGTGGAATCAAAAGGGTGATAGCTGTCGCGTCATCAATCCCATATGCGGTAGTCTCTAGCCATCGTCTATGATAATGTGCTACAAACTCACCCAACGTGTCACCCTCCTGCGGCCTAATATCTCGAAACCATCGACACATCATCTCTTCTAAATGTCGCTGCATCCTGAAATAAAATTCTAACTTCTATCACATCAAGGATGAGGAACTTACTTGATACATCTCAAACAATGACATACTCAATCTCGTTTGGTACGGTGGTGCATTGGCTATTCTAGCCTCAATATTTCTCCATTTATTCCAAAACCACTGGCTCACATCATATTCCATCACCTCAAGCAGTTCCATCCATCAAAACATTTCATATCTCGTTAGTACATCAAAACAACATTCAACATAAACACAGTACAAAAATAACTCGTACCTCGATAAGCCGGAGGAGATGGGGTGCTGAGGTGTTGTTTTAGACTTACTCTCAATCTTACTTTCACTCTAGCCTAAGGATTCAAGGTAGGCTAGACTCAATCTCAAGGTAGGATTTAGTCTCATGAGTAACTGGGATCACAAGATTTACTCAACTCAAGGATAGTTGAAACCAATCATTTGACTCAATCGAGGAATTTTAACTCAATTAAAGAGTTTGAACTTAATCAAGAATGAAACTCAGAGCAAACGACCTGCTCTGATACCACTCTGTCGCAGCCCGTCATCTAGCCAGTGATAGCGTAGATTGGGTATCGATACGACTAAAAAGATAGGGTAAAAACAAGCGAACTAGAAGACTCATCAAGCGGAAGTTACTAATAATTCAAGTTAAAGCAATAAAATATCATCAAACTAAATAGAAACATGGTCGGCTTCATACATTCAAATGTGTCAAGGTTCTAGTCAACGAAAACAAAGGGAGTATAGTTAAATATTTACAATGATTCATAATGTTCAGGGTAGCACAGCATAACGTGATCAGACTATATGTATGAAGACATATAGCTGAGAGTAACAATCCTAATTAAGTTCATAGCTAGTCTTCAACTAATCACACTACCGTATAGGAGTAAAATACGGTACTAAAAAGGTCGTCTATGAACAACAGCCCTCCAGCGATCCCCCAATCTCTCTCCTTGCTCATCCTGCACATTTAAAAATACATGCAGGGCTGAGTATAAAATACTCAGCGGACATAAGCCGAAAATAAACAATCTCACTCTTAGAGCTATACAATTAACTTGCCATTTATACATCACACAGGGGTTTTTCTTTAAAAGAACCTGTGTAAGCAATTGATAAATTATAAGCATCATAAAGTAATGAAAAATAGACTGCAGTCATAAATACTTAGCATGTAGTACCACTTCTACAACTTATCATCATCATGGTACTGAGAAGTAGGCCTCCTTCACAAGCACCGTAACCGGCCGACCTGACAGTCGGCTCACGGTCATTTCTGACCGGCCAACCCGGTATACAGCTCACAGTTACCTCCGTGTACACAATCCCGCCTTTGGCAGGACCCGAAATCGTTTCATCCGTAGAGGGTAACATGCAGGCTCGTCGTCATCAAAACTCGGCAAGTTAATTAGTTCAAACATCAATTTATCTCAAGTCATCTTAAAACTTATAGACATCATCATAATCATTATTTAGAAAGCCTGTAATAGAGGTATTAGAAAGTAATGCCCACCTGGAAATCTTAGCTTTGGTCCTCGTACTTCGGAGAAATCCTACTTATGCCCTTGACTCGTGTCTTCAGATATCATCATTGGCATAGACGATTCATGTAATAAAATAAACGTCAATCAGACAAATCCTCACTAGGTTTACTATTCTCATCTAAGTACTAGTCTTCCCTTCTCATTGTTTCCTTGTAACTAATCACTCTTCGTAACCAAAACACTTTTATAATAATACTTCCTAATTATTCATTGATTCCATTATCAACCACATACCAAAGTTTTAAGTTAATATGTTCATTAAGGAAAGACTTCTAAATACACAAACCCAGATAACCCTTAGCAATCACAAACTAATGTTATGAGGTTATATCACATTCTTTAATATATACTCGATAATTCACATAATGCTTAATGATATTACCAAGTGGTTTAATATCTCAAGAGAACCAATTTGGTTAAGTAAATTAAACTTGGAAAAAGTGTTATATATATATAAACACACATATATATATATGTATCCCATTAGCATTTTTATGAATTACTAAGGTGTACAGTCTACCATTTTCGACAGTTTTGTGCAACTGAAATTTCTGATTTTAGAAAAATAGTAGATCTTGTCAAAAAGACTTAAAATTTTATGGGTAGCTAGATAACATGCTCACCTTGGTCATATAAAAATTTGGAAACCATAAACTCAGAATAAGATACTCGAAAAGTGACTCTAATATCAGTTTCTTCCACACTTCCGGTAGAAAGTTGCAGTTGGAGACTCATAATTTAAAAGGGTATCAAACGATGTCCAAAAGACTTCAAATTTTACACGAACGTTCCTAACACGTATATATACTTACCATAAATTTTTCAAGATTTTTGGGTATCAATAACTCTGTCGAATTCAATCAAGTCAGTAGCTTAAAAGCTAGCCAATTAACTCATCAACCTAGTCCATTTTAAGCATATAGCCAAGCATACTTTATTTTCTTGTCAAACCAATTCATCATAATCTTTATCAATCATCATTAATCATCATTTTAATCCATCAACAATCATAGCTACAATCTCATAAGCTCATTTTTTATACTCTATCCCTTACTTTCTTCATGAACTTCAACTTTCCAACATCACACAACCAACATCTTTATAAACCATATCTTAAAATCAAATCATGCTTTTCACTCAAAGACCAATAATTAACACCTTAATAACATGCTTATACTAGTTAGAAGACGACAAAATTTTAGAAGACTTCCAACCCTAGTTTTTTTCGAAAATTACAAAGAAAAGATAAGGTGGTGTTTTCATGCTTTGATCTTCCATTTACATGTTTATCAAGCTTAAAAATAGGTTCAAGTGTTTAGAAGCTTACTCTATGATTTTTGAAGAGGAAAAGTATAGCTCCTCCTTCTTGAAACCAAGCTTTCTATCACACTCAAGCTTTTGATTTATGGAGATAATGATGTTTTGAGCATGATTTAAGAGCTTTCTATGGTGTAGAATTGATCTATGGAGCTTTGGTTATGCCCAACAATGGAAGGTGTTGATGGAGAAAGAGAGAGAAAAGTGAGATGAAAGGGACGGCTGCTATGGTGAGGATGAAAGAGAAAGGTGTTATACATATATAACCTCATTTACTTATGAAATCATTAGAGGAGCAGAGACCCAGGCTATCAAAACCTCAACAACCAACCAAACAATTCAAAACAGAGACAGATATTAGGAAATTGCACTGAAAACACTCCCCTTAGCATCTACCGGACAAATCACGTCAAGAGTTGCTCATCAGGGTGTTGCACCAAAACCTTAAACTAATTACACTTCATTGGGAATAAATCAATCAAGAAGAACAAGGATAACAAACCACACAGACACAATCCAGAATCGCCAGTGAACCACCATCAATCATGCGATGCACTTAAAAACAGGCAAGAAAACAAGACGAGGGGACCATTCGCCCCAAGACAAGTAAACAGGGCACCACAACCAAGCATGCACGTAGTGATAGAGCATCATAAACTCCGCATGCAGCACAATCAACAACACAACCAAGACAAAACCATAAGACCCCCACAATGAATAAATAACGCCCCTCCCCCACAGAGAAAAACTTGCACTGTCCTCAGGCACAAAAAACAGAAAGTTAGAGAACATCCCTGAATAGGAGTGCAGCCAACACGGCGACGGCGGTAGAGAGAGCGGCGACCCAAAACCTGTAAAACGAGCAACCACAAAAACCCACAAGAAAAAACAACATAAAACAAGAAAGAAAAGAAAGCAAAGAATATGTACAAAAGTGGGTAAAAGGGGAGCTCAGTAGGGGACCCGAGGGGGGCCCGGGGGGTGCCGGAACTGGTCCTGGTTCTGCAAGGAGAAGGCGGCCCACTGCCTCTCGAGGTCGGCGATGTAGTAGTTGGTGTCGGTGAGTCCTTGGTTGGCGTCGGTGAGGCCCTGGTTGTATTGGGCAAACCGAGCATCATATGACGACACTTGTTCACGGAAACGCGTGACCTCCCCGCCTATGGTATTGACACGGCCGTAGACGTCGCCCAACTATTGCTGCATGGGCGTCACTTGGCCACCAAGATGGTCCAGATGACCATAAATATCATCGATCCTGTCATATAGGCCACCCACCGCGTCCTGCACCATATCAAAACGGGAGTAGACCTCCTGGCGAAACTGGCCAAACGACTCATCGAAGTGGGCCTGGAACTGCTGAAAAGCATTAGAGGAGCCGACCTCAGGATCATACGTGAAAGACAGTGGTGGTGCAGACTCCTCATCCTCTTCATCATCGCCCTCATCATCGTCATCTAAGACATGGCGCGCCGAGGATGACGTGCCCTCGTCTCGGTTGAGTCGCAGAAGGATGGAACGCATATTAGGGCGTTGGGCCTGTGGGATGATGGTGAAATCAGCGGCCACAAATGTCTTTAGCTCGGAGCGATCGATCGGCCGTGTCACCGACGCGCGAAGATGTTCGGGGACCTGTGTCGGCGGGAAGAGGCCGAAATGGAGGGCCAGGGCGGTAGAGATAGGGCTCAGAGAAGGCTTGAAATCCCCGTGGCGGGCCATGGTGTGCAGCTGGTTCCAAATGATGGTGGTGGCGTCAATCTTGTTCTTACGCTTTGCACACCATAGCATATAGGCTTCTAACGCATTCACTTTGTTCGCCTGTTCCTTGCCCACAACACAGAAGGACAGGAACTTGTGTAGTACGCCCATGTCGGCGTCCAAGAGTTGGTTACTCGGGGCACCCTGGCCGGTCCAAGTGGGCAAACCAGTCAACTCTTTCCAAGCATTAGCCGCCACCCACGTATCCGGGATACCTTTTAAGCGCTTCGGGTGAAACCCAAAGACTTCATTCATTATCCGGTAAGTGACGACGCATGGCCTATTCAGCATGCGACAATGGAGCTCGGACTTGTCGGCGGTCATGTTGAGCGTGCAAAGGAACTCCAAATGCAACATAAGCAAGCCTGGCGGCGTGGTTTGTGAAAACTTGTAGAGTCCCATATTCTTCAAATGTGTCTCGATGGCCTTGTCAAGCTTCAACCTTCTGAGCAATGGCCAATCAAGACAGCGAGGTTGGGTGACTTGCTTCCCTTTTAACGCCGTCCACCGAGTGCCCTCCCAATCTTCATAGATGGCGAAAGTGGCATTATAGACATGGCAGATATCCTTCGGTGGCGTGGGAGGGCGAGGAGGGCAGCTAGGAGAGGCCTGAGGGCTAGGTGGGGCCTCGTCCTCTTCGTCTGTAACTAATAGGCGTCGTCGGCGCTTGTAGGTATTGAGATTAGCCATAGTATGAGGTGGATGGTGGCAGACGGCGGCGGCTGTGCTGACGGCGGAGGTGGTTCAGACGGCGGCGGCCGTGCAGACGGCAGCGGCTGTGGAGCTCGGCGGCGGCCGTGCAGACGGCGACGGTCGTGGGCTGCTAAAGGCGGTGGCGGGGCAGGTGGTGGCTGTGGTTGGCAGGTGGTGGCTGTGGTTGGCGGTGGGCCGAAGTTGCTGTGCAGGGGCTGGTGTTGGTGGTGGCGTGCGGGAGCAGGTGGTGCTGACGGCGGCAGGTGTGGTTGCTGCGGCGGCGGCGGCTGTGTGGCGGCGGCAGCGGTGATAGTGATGGATGTTGGTGGTGGTGTGGTGGTTATGGGGAATGGGAGGGAGGCGTGAGATGGTGGGGTGTTTTGGTGAAGGAAGGGAGAGAGAGAGAGGTGGTGAGGGAGGCGGGTGGCTGATGGTGGGGGGGAAAGTAGGGTTTAGCTTTTTATAGGGAGGTGGCGGGCTGGGCTGGGCTGGGTGGGCGGGGAGGAACGGGCTGGGGGTGACGGCGGCCGCCGTGGGACGGCGCCACCGTGCACCCCCTACGGGGTTTTGGGTGGAATTTGGGGGAATTAGGGTGAATTGGGGGGTACGGCGCCCGCCGTGGCACAGCGGCGCCGTGGACGGCGCCCGCCGTGGGACGGCGCTGCCGTCCCCCCCTTTCGGCGTTTTGGTGGGTTTTGGTCTTAGGAAATCGTACAGCCGCCGTCGTGGGGCGGCGGCGGGTGTCCCTGGACGTCCATCGGCCCCTTCTCACCGTCTTCGAGCTCGGAGAGAGTCCGATAAGCCTATTACCTGTATAACCACAATTAAACACTAGTAAAAACCCAATTAAAACTAGCAAAGAGAGGATAAAACACCACAAGAACTCACTCCACACAAAACAAAAGAGAAAAGAGAAAAGAAAGAAACGTGGGTTGCCTCCCACGAAGCGCTCTAGTTAAGGTCGAGAGCTCGACGGTAAAAAGCTTGTCAACACGTTGGGTCGTGGAGTGCTTGAGACTCCACTACAACAGCAACCACTTCATGCTCCAGGTAGGGCTTCACCCTATGCCCGTTGCCGTAAATTGCTCATCGGTTCCTTCCTTTGTCAACACCACGACTCCATGATTGAGCACTTCTTTGATGATGAATGGGCCAATCCAACGGGACTTGAGTTTTCCGGGAAAGAGTTTCAATCGTGAGTTGAACAACAGTACTTTCATGCCCGGGTGGAAGTCCTTTTGCACGACACGACGATCATGCATTTTCTTCACTTTGTCTTTGTAGATGCGCGCATTCTCGTATGCTTCATTGCGCAACTCATCAAGCTCTTCCATTTGTAAGGCTCGTTGTTTCCCTGCGGATCGAAGATCCAAGTTTGCAGCCTTGATAGCCCAATAAGCACGATGCTCGATCTCGACCGGCAAATGGCAAGCTTTGCCATACACAAGACGATAGGGACTCATCCCAAGAACTCCTTTGAAGGCGGTCCGATATGCCCATAGAGCATTCGAGAGCTTGATGGACCAATCCTTGCGCGATGGTTGCACGGTCTTTTCAAGTATG
The DNA here is from genome assembly GCF_028751815.1 of Salvia miltiorrhiza. Classification (NCBI taxonomy): domain Eukaryota; kingdom Viridiplantae; phylum Streptophyta; class Magnoliopsida; order Lamiales; family Lamiaceae; genus Salvia; species Salvia miltiorrhiza. The sequence continues at coordinate 38,382,774 of NC_080391.1, forward strand.
CCCTTGATTTGCCGGTTGCTGGTTTCGGCTTGCCCCGAAGTCTGCGGATGATAAGGAGTTGCAACCTTATGGGTGATGCCATTTTTTCGCATGAGCTTCTCAAACAATTTGTTGCAGAAGTGTTTTCCCCCATCACTAATGATAGCACGGGGGAACCCAAAACGGCACAAAATGTTCTCCTGCACAAACTTGAGGACAACATTAGCATCACAAGTCCTCGTGGGGATTGCCTCAACCCACTTGGACACATAATCAACCACCAATAAAATGTATTCAAATCCGTAAGAAATGGGAAATGGCCCCATGAAATCGATGCCCCATACGTCGAAAATTTCCACAACTAAAATGTTAGTTAGGGGCATCTCATTCCTACGGCCAATGTTTCCCACTCGTTGACAACGGTCACAAGCTAGATAAAATGAATGAGCATCCTTAAAGAGAGTTGGCCAATACAAACCAGATTGGAGCACTTTGTGGGCTGTCTTTTGTCCGCCGAAATGGCCTCCACAATGAGCGTCATGACACCACTATAAGACGCGTTGTTGCTCTTCATTGGGTACACACCTTCGTATCACTTCGTCCTTTCCCAACTTGAACAAGTAGGGATCCTCCCAATAGTATTGCCTGCAAAGAGACAGAAAACGCTTCCTCTCTTGGGAAGTGAGGTTAGGTCGGAGTTCTCCACAAGCAAGATAATTGACTATATCTGCAAACTACGGGACCGAAGTCAATGCGTATGCATGCTCAAATGGGAAAGACTCATGAATAGCGACATCATTTGACTCTACCTCATTTTGTTCAAGTCTAGACAAGTGATCAGCCACAGAGTTTTCACTCCCCTTCCCATCCTTAATCTCAACATCAAATTCTTGCAACAACAAAATCCAACGGATAAGCCGTGGCTTGGCTTGGGACTTAGTCAACAAATATCTTAGAGCCGCATGATCACTATGGACGATTACTTTAGAACCAATAATATAAGCACGAAACTTGTCTAAAGCAAAAACCACAGCAAACAACTCTTTTTCAGTGGTGGTGTAATTCACTTGTGCACTATTCAAAGTCAAGGTAGCATAGTAAATCACACGCAACATCTTATCAACACGTTGACCAAGCACCGCACCCACAGCGGAATTAGAAGCATCACACATGATTTCAAAGGGCATTGCCCAATCGGGTGCAACCACAATTGGAGCTGTGCTCAACTTAAGCTTAAGCAACTCAAAAGCATGCATGCAAGAATCATTGAATACAAAAGGCACATCTTGGGCAAGTAAACGGCATAAAGGTTGACTAATCTTAGAAAAATCCTTAATGAAACACCGGTAAAACCCGGCATGACCTAGAAAACTTCTAATCCCTTTCACATCAATAGGTGGAGGCAACTTTTAGACACGACGTGGCCAAGAACAATTCCACTAGTCACCATGAAGTGACTCTTCTCCCAACTTAAAGTCAACCCACTAGTTATGCACCTTCGCAACACCAAATCAATTTTCGCCAAGCAATCATTAAAAGAGCAACCAAACATGGAAAAATCATCCATAAAAATTTCAACAAAATCACCTATCATTTTCGTGAAGATCGACATCATGCACCGTTGGAAAGTCCCCGGTGCATTGCACAATCCGAACGGCATCCTCTTCCACGCAAAGATGCCGAAGGGAGTGGTGAATGCCGTCTTGTCTTGGTCCTCTGGTGCAATGGCTATTTGGTAGTACCCTGAAAGTCCATCAAGAAAACAATAAAAGTTATGACCAGCTAAATGATCAAGCATTTGATCAATAAAGGGGAGAGTGGTCCTTTTTGGTGGCTGCATTCAATTTCCTGTAGTCGATGCACATGCGCCATCCCGTCACGGGGCGGGTTGGCACCAACTCTTGATCGTCATTAAGGATGACGGTGATCCCTCCTTTCTTCGGCACCACGTGCACCGGACTAACCCACTCACTATCGGCGATCGGGTAGATGATCCCCTCCGCCAATAGCTTGAGGATTTCTTTGCGTACCACCTCCATGAGGACCGGATTCAATCTCCTTTGGCCATCTCTCTTGGGCCTCGCCCCTTCCTCAAGGTGGATCCTGTGCATGCAAGTGGCGGGGCTGATGCCTTTAATATCGGCAAGCCCCCATCCGAAAGCTGCCTTATTTTTCTGCAAAACCTCCATCAATGCCAACTCTTGCTCGTGCGTGAGCTCGGCAGATATGATCACGGGCTTTTCCGCCTCTCCTTCCAAGTATACATACTTGAGGTTCTTCGGGAGCTCCTTGAGCTCCAAGGTTGGCTTAATCTTCGTGGCATTGTCAATCACCACGGCCTCATCAATGGGGAGCTTAGCCTTGCGGGCCCGCTCTCTTTATTCGGCTTCACGGGCAAACTCTTCCATGTCCGCGGACCCTGCAAAAACCTCAACAACTTCTTGCTCCTGCACAAAGAACATGTCGGCCAAGCCATCAATAGCATCAATATAAGAACATTCATTAGTGAGTGAGGATGATGGCATGGCTCGATTATGATGCACAGAGAAAGACACTGACTCTCCTAACACAGTCATTTTCATGGTGCCATTTTTAACATCTATCAATGTGTTAGTAGTTGCCATGAATGGTCTTCCTAGCAATAGAGTATGTTCTTTGCCATTTTCATGTACCTCTCCTATCTCCAAGACAACAAAATCAACAGGTACAATCAAACCACCCACTCTAACAAGGATATCTTCAACTACCCCATGAGGATACCTCACCAACCTATTGGCTAATTGCAAGCACATACGAGTGGGTTTCAAATTTCCTAACTCTAATTGCTTGAAAATAGAGTAAGGCATTAGATTGATTCCAGCCCCCAAATCTAACATCCCCGAGGCCTCCTTACCATTACCCAAAGCAATATTAATCACAAAGCTACCTGGGTCTCGTTGCTTGGTCGGTAAGGGCTGTTGCATTATGGAGTTTGCAACCTCGGACACCAAAATCTTCTCGTTGTCCTCGAACCTCCTCTTCTTGGAGGCCAACTCTTTAAAGAACTTCAAGTAAGCTGGGACATTCCTGATCACGTCTAGCAACGGCAAGTTCACGTTCACCTTTGCCAACATGTTGTAGAAATCGGTGAACTGTTGGTCCAGCTTTTCATTCTTCAACCGGCTTGGGTAGGGGACCGGTGGCTTATATGGCTTGGTAGCCTTGTGGAGCTTCACTTCGGGCTCCTGCTCTTTCTCCTTCTCCTCCTCTCTTGGCTGCAGCGGCTCCTTTACTTGCTCTTCCATGCGGACTTCCTTGGGTGGTTCTTCCACAGGGGCTTCCACTTTGTTGTTCACCACCTTTCCACTGCGTAAAACAGTGACAGCTTGGGCTTGGTGGGGCTGCAATCCTTGTCCATGGAGCTTCCCTGGTTGTTGCTGTTGTTGCATCTGGTTCAATGTCCCGGAGAGCTGCCCAACGGTTGTCTCGAGACGCTTGATTGTAGCCGACTGGGACTCCATGCTCTGTTTGGTCATCTCCATAAAGGATTGCATGGTGTCCTCGAGAGACGGCTTCTGCGGTTGAGCTTGCTTCTGAAACTATTGGGGGGCATTCTGGTATTGCTGCTGCTGCTGAAAATTTCCTTGTTGCATGGGGAACTGTTGATACTGCTGATACTGCGGGGGCTGCTATTGCTGATGCGCTTGAGTGTAGTTCTGCTGCTGAGGAAAGGGAAACTGCTGTTGAGGTGGGTAGAACTACTGCTGGTTCTGATACCCAAATTGCTGAGGAGATCGACGGAACTGATTGCCTTGATTTGATCCCGACCCTTGGCCAGGAGCTTGGTTCCTCCATCCAGAATTCTGCTGAGCTCTCCAACCCGAGTTGGAACTTTGTTGCCCTTGATTAAACATGGGCCTCTGTTCAAATTGAGGTCTCCCCTAGTATCCCTGGGCAGCATAGACCTCTGCCTCCCCTTCAGGTGTGAATTCCCCCATTCGATGGCACTCGTTGGTTCCGTGGCCAAAATCGCCACATATGCCACAACTCTCAGCTGGAGGTGCTTGAACGGGTGGAGTCTCCACCTGGCTCATCCTTAGGTGCTGAACTTGCCTCATCAAGTCTGCTACTTGCTTCTGCAGCTCATTGTTTGGGGCTACTGCATTGGCTTCGACCCTCCTTCCTCTGACCGATTTTTGTTGAGAACTCGCGGCAAGTGTGTCGAAGATCTCCTTGAGCTCATCAGCTGTCTTCCGGGCAATGTTGCCCCCTGCTGTACTGTCTACCATAAACTGTGCCGTCTGAATCAATCCGTCATAGAAGAACTGCATCAACATGACAGGTGCTAACTGGTGCTGTGGGCACTGGCGGAGGAGCTCTTGGAATCTCTCCCAAGCTTCATGGAGAGGCTCGTCAGCTCCTTGCATGAAGTTCATTATCTGGCTCCTAATCTCCTGCGTCTTGTGATTATGGTAGTACTTGAGCATGAACTTCTCACTCGCCTCTCTCCATGTAGTGATGGAGTTCGGCGGCAAGGACAATAACCACGTTCTTGCCCGGTCCTTGAGTGCGTAAGGTAAGCACTTGAGTCTCAACTGATCCTCGGTGAGTTCCAGCAGTGGAAAGGTCTGCACTTGAGTGCAGAAGTCACGGATGAACTGTAAGGCGTCCTCACTCGGCATCCCATGAAAAAGCGGCAGCAAGTTTGAGTCGTTGGGTTTCAGATTATAATTCCGGACCGCCGTGGGAAGCACTATCGCTGAAGTGCTAGTGGTCCCAATAACTGGCCTGGAAAAATCTCCCATGTACTGGACATTCTGCTCCGCCATGGCTTCTGGGTCAGGATTGGGCCGAGCTTCTTCTTCTTCTTCAGAATGCACTGAAAGTGTCTCCTCAACGGCTTCCAGAATGGGATTGGAAGCGATTCTCTCTTCACAGTCTTCCTCTCGAAACTGTGATTCCACAAGGTTTCTCGAACTGGACTCGGACTCCTCCTCCAGGCTTAAAAGGACCTCACGAGGTCGGTGAATGTTGTCGTAGTAAGGTGCAAGCTTTCTCTTCAAGCTTCTGCGTCCTTGCATACACAACACGAACAAACAAATCAAACGCACCGGAGGGAGAAAATAACCGAGTTAAAAGAAAGAAGCAAAAATAAACACGGAAAACAATGCAACACAATCAAATGCCTAAAGCCTTCCCTGGCAACGGCGGCAAAATTTGACTCATCCAAAAACACCTAACGGATGGACTCGAATTTATACGAGGTCGTCCTAGGGCGGTAAGGTGACTCAAGTCGTCTCACACGGAAGGCTTAGCAGGGCTTTAACTGTATTACTCACACGAAACGGAAAGGAAACCTAAACACTCTAATCGGGTAGTTGGGTCTGGCACTATCTCGCACTCTAGTCACCAAAACATGAACGGAAGGAAGCAATAAACATTAACTAATGCAGTAGATATGAAACAACTAAGAACATAAAGATTAAACATTAAACCTATCAACTAAGGTTTTAACCTAGCACTCTAAACAAAGCGGTCTTAAACTCTTAACCAACAATCAATAGCTCCCTAGGCATGAAAACTAAACCAAACATTCAAATTCAAAGAAAACTTTAATCACCATAAAAGAAAGATTCCTAAGCATACTCAAACAAGAGAAATCTGTAGGCAACAATGACGAACCAACAAATCACGTAACTATCAAGATTCAACGGAAATAATCTCAAATCATCACATTCATCAAAAGCATAAACCAAAGGATCCAAATAAACCAAAGGATTCAAATTAACTAAGAAAAACAAATGAGTTCTTACAAAACGTAGCGATCCAAGTAATACTAATCCAACGGGATGAAAAATGCAATCAACAGTAATCCAATGAATCCGAGAGCAAATGTTGATGTTTTGAATCTCTAAAAACCAAAGGAAAATGGTGGAAATCGCCCTAGAGGCTGCTGGGATCGAGAGTGCCATGAAAAACCCTAAAAATGGGCTTAAATACGGAAAAACCGTAACTGCCGAAACGCCAGGGACGGCGGCCGCCGTGGGACGGCGCCGCCGTGGGTGCCTTTCGCAGATTCTCCAAGAAATCGCACGGCACGCGCCGTGGGGCCGCGGCCGCCGTCGAGACGGCGGCCGCCGTGGCACGGCGGCGGCCGTGAGCCAGACTCCAAAACTGCTCCAAACTAGCCGAAAACGCTTGACAACTCACGAATCCTGCACACGACAATAGCACACCCAAAAAGATCATCGAGCACGTGAAAAATAGGGCAAAAAGATATGGAACATGCTCGAATGCACAGCAGAAACATACGCAAAAACTACCCAAAAACGAGGTAAACAGCCGCGTTCCTCTGGCGGGGTCCATTCCTCTGACCCGAGTGATTCCTCTGGCCGAGCCCATTCCTCTAATGGAATCCATTCCTCTGACGAGGTCCATTCCTCTGACCCTAGTGATTTCTCTGTCTGAGTTCATCCTCTGCTCTGCATATATTACTCCTCATCAGTTAATATGATTCATCTTTAGCTTCAAAAAAAAAAGTATACGTCTACTCAAAGAAAGGTACAGTTTGTTTGACAAAAAAACAAATAACTAGTACTGTCATTGCAATCCAAAACGAAAGAGGGAAAAAAAAGTTTGGCGGAGCAGAGTCAACAGACTCATATAAATGGAGTGGTGTAGAAACAGTAAACAGGAGATAAAGGTTTACCTCTCTTAGCATAAAAGAGCTCAGTGAAGAATGAAGAGTGTGAGGATGCAATGAAAAAGAGTGGTGCTATTTATACAGAGGATTTAAGAGTTTATTCTTGGAAGATAAATCAATCAAATAAATCTTTCCATAGTTTTACAAATGTAAAAAGGAAAGAGAATTAGGGTAAATCCCCTTATCACCACGTTGCTGCAAGAAGAAACTTTAGGGAGACTCTTTACTCATTTCATATGGGCTCAAAAAAATGGGCTAAATAATTTAAAAGAATTGGACATTATTAAACAAATGGGTAGTATCTTAATTTAAAATATAATCATAGAAATAAGATTAATGATGATAGGTAAAATAAATAAATAAATATATACATAAATAAAATAATATTTTATACTTCTCATAAATGCTTATGATCATGAAATAACTAAGCGCCACTTATAAGACTTAAAATTTAATTATTGAAAATAATTAAAGAAGAGAAATTTTTTGTAGTTAAAAAAATTTTGGGGCACTACACCTCATATGGGCAAGGAAGCACTAAGAAGGGTAGATCGCTTACCAGTTAACTTAGTAGTGCTAGTGGGGCTTATTGAAGCATGCATAAATCATCTCAATGAAAGGGGAAGCAGTGATGGAATAACAGAGATAGTGCAGAATTTGGGACTTTACATAATCGAGGGTTCCTAGGAATGCAAAGCACATATCACAGAAGGGTTACAAACCCAATCTTTTGTAAAGCACAAATGCACAAATCACATTAGGGTTACAAATCCTATCTTTTGTAAATTACTAATGCACAAATCACATTTGGGTTACAAACCTCAATCTTTTGTAAAGCACTAACGCATAAATCACATTTGGGTTACGAACCCCAATCTTTTGTAAATTTCATATCATGTTTGAATGAAAAAATCTCAGGGTTGTGCAAATCACCTCATCATTGATTTTGTGAAGACCTCTTGACAGTGTTTTTCAGCAATAGCTACGCATTATGCCATGATTCCGTCGACGGGTTCCACGGGAAGTAAACAGGGGCGAAATCAGGAGGAGATACCTCTTCTAATTCGGATCCAAGTGTTCCACCATCACCCTCACCGCCGGTGAGCCCACAGTCCACAGGAACCTCTTCCTCACTGTCCAACGAAGCCACCTTCGGAACCTCTACCCACCCATCGCTCAATTCCGTCATCGCAGGGGAAGGTTTGGGGAGGAGAGACGGCAGCGGGATATAAGGTGTAGGGAGATGAGGGTTCCTCAAATTACCGTATCTCCACGGCTTACTGAGGCTTTCCCCGGCACCGGTGAGCCCACAAGCTTCCTCAAAACAATCTTCGTTTGGGGGGGGTCGAGGGTTATACAGAGGGGTGGGGGGCGGCGAGGGTTATACAGAGAGCTTGAGGCGGCGAGGGTTTATCCATCCATTGTCGTCGGGAAGATTATCGCCCATAGATTCAGAGAGGAGAGATGGTGGAGGCGTAGATTCAGATAAGAGATAGGCAAAAATAGAGAGAATATGGTTTCTGGAGAGAATAATCGAGAGAGGCAAAAAACTAAGTGCCTGGCTAGAATACACTAAGGGGGGAGGGGGAATCGAAATTTAGGGTTCAATTATTTTTAGATGGTAATTAATGTCCCCTAATTTTAAGTTAATTATTACCATATATGGAAGGGTCTCACTTACAGTGGGACGCCCAAAATAGAAAGAGTCTCAGATACAATGGGATGGAGGGAGTAAAAGATGATCTACCAAAATTTAGTGGATAAGGGCACCCAACAAAGTTGATGTGTTAAATACTCCCTCCGTCCCAACTTTTAGTATCCATTTGAGAGTGACACGAGTTTTAATAAAGTGGTTGGGTGTGTTGTGAGTGAAAATAAGGGTCCCACCTTTTATGTGAGTGTTAAAATAATTAAAGTGGAACAAGAGTCTCACCTACTTTTACTAAAAATTGAATATTAAAATGTGGACGGCCAAAAAGAGAAAGTTGGATACTAAAAGTCGGGACGGAGGGAATAGTTCGGTATTTTGTAAATATTGAGTGTGAATGAGGTTTAAAATAGGGTTAAGTATCACTTCCTCCCTCCCCTCCCCCAACGTTGTTACCCCTATCGTCTTTAATACCCCAGAGTCAGGGTTGACGCTGCTCACTACCCTAACGTGGCAAAAGTGAAGCAACTTCTCCCCCTCCCAGGGTGTTTTAACGATGACTTAACACCGTTTGGAAAAATATATTTTTTTTGTTTTTAATAATTATGGGCCCCACTCCAAGCAAAACTAAAAAAAATATTGACTCCACGTCACCATCTTCATCTCATCTCGGGCTCACCACGACGAGGTCTCCTTCATTGAAGCTAGTAACAGTCGTCGCCTCACCTTCGCCGATCTATGGTGAGCCATTAACGCTGTTTCCACCTCCCTCTCCTCCGACTTTGGCATCCGCAAGGGACACGTCATCCTTCTCCACACTCCCAACTCCATCTACTTCCATGTCGTCTGCCTCACTGTGATATCCATCGGCGCCATCATCACCACCACCAATCCCTTGAACACTGCCCGAGAGATCGCCGATTCTAATCCTTCGCTCGCCTTCACCGTCCCACAGCTCCTCCCCAAACTCATTTATTCGAATCTCCCTATCGTCCTCCTTGGCGGCGACCCTCTGAGCCTAATCCTTCTCTGCAATCCCCCATCTTGCCCCAATTCCCTTCCCCACCCTGATATGATCCTTGTCGGACCGTTCAAATGAACACGCTAGCGGAAGACTGAAGAACGAACTAACGAACGATAGATGATGGAAGATCCCTAAAACCTCTGAATCTAACCCACAGAATGATAGAGGTGATGGAATCCCTATACCCTAACGTGACGTTGACTCGTCGTTACGCTGATAGATGAATTCTCTTGAAATATTCAAGAGAAATTCGAAAAGCTCTCAAGAGAGAATAAAACTCACAGTTTTGATTAATAAAAAGGTTCAATTTTCGTGGGCAACATATCAGCCATATATAGAGGCAAAAACTAAACCTAGTCTAATAAGGAAACAACTTAAAACAAACTCTAATCTAATAAAGAAACAAATCCTTAGTCAAAACAAAGTATAAAACTCAAAACTGACTCAAGTAAGGCCCAATTTCAGCCACCCTAATATAACCCACGAAAATAATAAAATAAAAATAAATAAAACACTCGATTAAATCAGCCTACATATGCAACGTAACTTCGGCCTCCATGGCATGCATCACACCCCTTCTCCTCACCGCGGCTCCAACAGAATCTCGCCCCCTTGCTGTTAGGGCTCACCTCGAAATCAAAATTTCTAGGTCGCGTCAAACCCCAAAAGTGCCCTTGTTTCATTCAACCTACAAGTGATTCAATCTCGTATAATTTCAATGGGCGACGAAAAGATGATGGGTTGCGGAGTGCCGACAAGAAGAAGGATGGCACGACGACGACGAGAGATGGACAGCAGAGGCACCAGTGACCTGAGTGCAGAAGGGGCGAGAGGGGTGGCTCTCAATTTTTTTTTAATAATTAGCTTATCGCAGCCCGCCGCCTAGCCATTGGTAGCGTAGACCGGGTATCGATACGACTATATGAAAGAAGGAAACAAAGGCTGGAAAACTAATCTCGTCTTTGTGCGGAAGTGTAAACAACTCGTAATAACTTTAACATTCTTCTAGATTATAAACATCGGCATTTCTATAAAAGTCAAGCATCGAAGTTTTGTGTTAACATAAACAAAAGGTCGTAATTCAAATATGTACACGGATTCTAATATATACAGAGTTACACAACAAAAGGTGATCGAACTATATGTATGGAGACATATAGCCGAGAGTATATTTCTTAAGTAAGCCAAGAACAACTTCAAAACATCATGCTGCCATAGAGGCGGAAAGGCATCAAAATGTGATCACTCGAAACAACGATCCCCCCCGCCAACACCATGCCATCCTCCGACCATGCTTAACCTGCACATTTAGAAATATATGCAGGGCGTGAGTACATAATACTCAGTGGGCAGGCGCCGAAAGACAAGAAAAGTGCTCTTAGAGCTATATGTTTGAAGCTTGCCATAACATCAGCAATACACAGAAATTAAGTTAACGTCAAAGAAGCTGTGTATGCAGTTTTCATAATCAATCATCATAAGGAAGTGTCTGCAGACAAAATAATCAACATGCATGTACCGCATCTACAACTTATCATCATCAAGGTACTGAGAAGTAGGCCTCCTTCTCAAGCACCGTGACCGGCCGACCCGAAGACGGCTCACAGTCACCTCTGTGTACACAACCCCACTTGTGGCAGGATCCGAATTCGTCTCATCAGTAGAGGGTAACACACAAGTTCATCATCAGAAATATTGGCAAGTCAAACAGTTCATAAACATCATTTTAACTCAATCATTTGATAAGTTCATAACATCAATAAATCATTTCAGAAAACTCGGTATAATTTCATACTCAACATATTCTCAACATACTGCCCATCTGTAGTGCTTGGCTTACTGTAGGTGGTACTCGGGAAGATCTTCACTTACGTCCTCGACTGGTCTCTGTAGTTGTAACGTCGGAGTAGTGCATGTGACAAGTGAGGAATTAGTTAGAAACTTCCTCACAAAAAGCTTATCCTTAATCTTATAATAACATTCATCATAATCATTCTCAGCTTATCTCCGTCTAATCACTCGACTCTATGATAATAAACTATAATCTTACTCTCGACTTAACGCTTAAAAGGCTAGATTAAGAGCAATCAAGCACATAAGCATGCATAAACACTTAAGCATACATCTCACTTAAAAGCATATCACAAGTAAGGGAACATAAGTTTGACTCGGAGACCAGAGCAAGAGAATGCTCGGTGGTCGGAGTGGGAAAACACAGTAGAGCGGAGCGGAATAGCTCGGCAGAACAGCGGAGAAATGCTCGCCAGGGCAGAGGAATCAACTTGCCAAGGCAGTGAAATCATGAACTCTCTGGCATAGTAGCAGAGAAATGCCAGAGGAATGGCGAACTCTCTGTCGCCAGAGGAATCAAACGTCAGAGAAATCAAACGTCAGAGGAATCGAACTCAGAGGAATCGAACTCGCTGGCAGGGCAGCGGGGAAATGATTTCTCTGGCACGCCAGCAGGGAAACGATTTCTCTGGCATGCCAGCGGGGAAACGATTTCTCGGTTCCGAGAACAAGGCTCAAGGCAGAACAATGCAATCAAGAGCAACTCGAAAACTCATCAACTTTTTCATTCTAAAAAATCATCAAACACTCAAAACATCAAAATACACATCATGCAGCATCATGACTCACTCACGAACTCTACAACTCTAAAATCATCAAAAACACGTTAATCCTATCACAAGTTCTTACTCAACATCAAAACATCATGCAAGACATCCCTTTACAGATTTTTCCCAAAATCTTATCTCAACTAATTTTTGTAAAAACCCATATCTCAAGACTCGGTTTTGTAAAATACACGTTAATCACTTCAAAACATCACATAACACCCAAAACAACACATATAACACATTTCTCATTTCTATTTAAGAAAAGAAGGATTTTTACAGGGTACGAACCCAAGTTTTTCGAAAATGAAAAAGAAAGGAGAAGGGGAAGTTTCTCATGCTTAAAACATCTTATTACTCACACATATCACCACATACTTCTCACAGCAAGTCTAGACTTAAAGGATCAGAACACTTACTCAAAGAGTTTGAAGAAAAAAGGGCGTCTTTTATCGATTTCTTCAGATTATAACTCAACAAATCTTCTTGAAACAAGCGTGGAAAGTGTTTAAGGCTAGATTTAGCGGAGTATTTTATCTCAGTTATGACTGGTGAAGCTTCGAGCTTAGTCTCCAATGGAGGAGAGAGAATGTCGTGCGGGAGAGAGAAGAAGTTGAAGGGCCGAAAATGATGAGAAATGACGGAGAGAGAGAGAGACACTTCGGTTTTATCAAGATTCTTATTCCATAAGATAAATAGCATTTAATGCTCAAATAGTACCTTGTCTCCCCCTTAGCAGCAAGCCTAATCCGGCTAATTATCCACATGTGAGAAAGGGATTAAAATATTGGTGGTGAGTATAGGAGTGTGCGACGGTAATTCAAATCATTTGTGCAAATTTCAAAAATTATACCGACTCAAATAATATAAGTGCGCACGTATTATATAAATCACATAACGTCAAATAAATAACTCACAAAGTTATCACATTAAAACAGATCATCACTCGTCATTACTCTAACCGTCACTCTAGATTAATCCTCTCTATAGAAATTCTCAATTACTACCTCGACTCTATCTCTCGCACTTCGTCTCAACTCGAAAATAAATAACATCTCCATCTTAGCTCTAACATCATTCTCAATTCTCTTAACATCTCTATTTCACTCATATTACCATCCATCAATAACTTCCTCTCGACTTTAGTATGTTAGTCCTTAACTCTCGATAGTATTTCGATACTATTGTAAGGTAACTAAATACGGGGTGTTACATCCTACCCCCCTTAAGAAAAATTTCGTCCCGAAATTTGTATACTCACCTTCGGGAAAAAGCTCGGGGTATTTCTCCTTCATCTTTTCCTCAAGTTCTCATGTTGCTTCTTCTTGGTCGTGATGTCTCCATTGTACTTTCACCAAGGAAATTGCTTTGCTTCGTAGTTGTTGAACCTTCTTGTCCAGAATGGCTTCGGGTCTCTCTTCATAGCTCAAGTCTGGTTCAAGAGATACTTCTTCCTGGTGAATGACATGTCTGGGATCAAACACATACTTCCTCAATTGCGAAACATGGAAGACGTCGTGGACATTCGTGATACTCGGCGGTAACGCAAGTCTATAGGCTACAGGGCCTACTTTCTCTAGTATATCATACGGTCCAATATATCTCGGTTTCAGTTTCCCTTTGACTCCAAAACGGTGCACTCCTCGAGATGGGGAAACTTTGAGAAAAACTTTATCACCTACATCGAAATGAATCTCCGTCCTCCTGGTATCCGCATAGAACTTCTGACGGTCTTGCGCTTCTTTAATCCTCTGCCGAATCTGTCGGACAATGGTGATCATCTCATCTATGGCCTCGGGACCAAGTATCTTCCTTTCTCCCACTTCATCCCAATACAACGGGGATCTGCACTTTCTTCCATAAAGGGCTTCGTATGGAGCCATGTTGATAGTTGATTGGAAGCTGTTGTTATACGCAAACTCAATTAGGGGCAAAACTTGCTCCCATTGGACTCCTCGGTCCAACACAATAGTTCAAAGCATATCTTCTAAGATTTGTATGGTTCTCTCGGACAGTCCATCCGTTTGCGGATGAAACGCCGTACTAAAATTCAATTTAGTACCCAACTCTTTCTGCATGCTCATCCAGAATCTCGATGTGAACTTTGAATCTCTATCCGACGTGATCGTCATCGGTACTCCATGCAATCGTACTATCTCGTGAATATAGATCTGAGCTAACTTGTCAGATCCATAAATAATCGGAATTGGTATGAAGTGTGCACTCTTCGTCAATCTATCAATGATCACCCAAATGGCTGTATTCCCTCTTCTCGACTTCGGCAATCCAGTCACAAAATCCATCGCAATATGGTCCCATTTCCACTCAGGAATCTCTAGTGGATGCAATTTGCCATAGGGTCGTTGGTGAAGTGCTTTCACCTGTTGACATGCTAAACATTTCTCAACAAAGGATGCAATCTCTCACTTCATGCCCTCCCACCAAAACTTTGTTTTCAAGTCTTGGTATATTTTTGTACTTCCTGTGTGTGCAACGTAGGGTGTGTCATAAGCTTCACTCATGATTTCATCCTTTAGCTCTTCTACATTAGGCACACATAATCGTCCTTCGAACATGATGGCGTTGTCGGCTGCTTCATGATATCCATCCATCTTCTCAATTCGGATCTTTGATCGTAGCTTCTCAAACTTTTCATCATCCCTCTGTGCGGTGACTATCCTCGATCGTAGGTCGGGGGTAATACTTAGCGTAGCAATCATGCTTTCCGCCGTTTGGGGTGGTATTACTACCTCCAATTTCATCTTCTCAAACTCTCTAATCAGATTCTTCTCTTGAGTAAGGAGAAATCCCAACTCCACTCGATTCTTCCTGCTCAACACGTCGGCGACGACATTGGCTTTTCCCGGGTGGTAATTGATTCCACAATCGTAATGTTTTACCAACTCCAGCCATCTTCTTTGTCGCATATTCAGATCCTTTTGCTCAAAGAAATATTTGAGACTCTTGTGATCTGTGTAAATCTCACACCTAACTCCGTAGAGGTGGTGTCTCCAAATCTTCAAAGCGTGTACTACTGATGCAAGCTCTAGATCGTGCGTCGGGTAATTCATCTCATGCGGTCTTAGTTGTCGTGAAGCATATGCTATCACTTTTCCTTCTTGCATAAGCACGCATCCTAGACCATTCTTCGACGCGTCCGTGTAAACGGCATACTCCTTATCTGCCTTAGGTACGGCTAACACCGGGGCAGTGGTGAGTCTCTTTTTCAGCTCTTGAAAACTTCGCTCACAATCGTCCGTCCATTCGAACTTGACTTCCTTCTTTAGCAGGTGCGTCAATGGCTTGGCAATTTTGAAAAGCCTTCAATGAATCGTCGGTAATACCCTGCTAATCCTAGGAAACTACGAATTTCATGTGGCGTGGTCGGCGATCTCCACTCTTGTACTGCTTGTACTTTCACCGGATCTACCTCAATCCCTCTCGCCGAAACGATATGGCCGAGAAAGTTAACTTCTTCGAGCCAAAACTCGCATTTGCTGAACTTAGCATAAAGCTTTTCAGCTCGCAGTCTCTCCAAAACAATCTTCAGATGTTCCTCATGCTCTTGTTTACTCCTTGAGTAAATCAGGATATCGTCTATGAACATTAGCACGAACTTATCCAAGTATTCGTGAAAGACTCTGTTCATAAGATCCATAAATACTGCAGGGGCATTCGTTAGTACAAAAGGCATAACTGTGAACTCATAATGTCCGTATCTCGTGCGAAAAGCCGTCTTCGGGATGTCATCTGCTCGTACCTTCAATTGATGGTATCCCGTTCTCAAATCGATTTTCGAAAATGTGCATGCTCCTTGAAGTTGGTCGAATAAATCGTCGATCCGGGGCAACGGATACTTATTCTTCAACGTCACTTTGTTTAGCTCTCGGTAGTCGATACACAACCTCAAGCTGCCATCTTTCTTCTTGACGAAAAGGACCGGCGCTCCCCACGGGGAAACACATATCACCACATACTTCTCACAGCAAGTCTAGACTTAAAGGATCAGAACACTTACTCAAAGAGTTTCAAGAAAAAAAGGGCGTCTTTTATCGATTTCTTCAGATTATAACTTAACAAATCTTCTTGAAACAAGCGTGGAAAGTGTTTAAGGCTAGATTTAGCGGAGTATTTTATCTCAGTTATGACTGGTGAAGCTTCGAGCTTAGTCTCCAATGGAGGAGAGAGAATGTCGTGCGGGAGAGACAAGAAGTTGAAGGGCCGAAAATGATGAGAAATGACGGAGAGAGAGAGAGACGCTTCGGTTTTATCAAGATTCTTATTCCATAAGATAAGTAGCATTTAATGCTCAAATAGTACCATGTCTCCCCCTTAGCATCAAGCCTAATCCGGCTAATTATCCACATGTGAGAAAGGGATTAAAATATTGGTGGTGAGTATAGGAGTGTGCGACGGTAATTCAAATTATTTGTGCAAATTTCGAAAATTATACCGACTCAAATAATATAAGTGCGCACGTATTATATAAATCACATAACGTCAAATAAATAACTCACAAAGTTATCACATTAAAACAGATCATCACTCGTCATTACTCTAACCGTCACTCTAGATTAATCCTCTCTATAGAAATTCTCAATTACTACCTCGACTCTATCTCTCGCACTTCGTCTCAACTCGAAAACAAATAACATCTCCATCTTAGCTCTAACATCATTCTCAATTCTCTTACCATCTCTATTTCACTCATATTACCATCCATCGATAACTTCCTCTCGAGTTTAGTATGTTAGTCCTTAACTCTCGATAGTATTTCGATACTATTGTAAGGTAACTAAATACGGGGTGTTACATAGCTAGTTTTTTGTTTTAATTATTAAAAAAAACAAACAAACAAACTGTGTACCGTTAAAATGCTGGGGGAAATTTGCTTCACTTTTGGCACGTTAGGGTAGTGAGCAGTGCCAACCCTGACTCTGGGATGTTAAAGGCAATAGGAGTGACAACATTGTGGGGAAAAAGTGGTACATAACCCTTTTTTTTAAATCATTACTTTTTTTTAATTGGACCAATTTTAATTTAAGTGATTAAGGAGTTTTGCAATTTTATTGATGATTCTAGTTTCATTGAATCTCCTACGGTGGGTCTGCAGTTCACTTGGTCTGGCAGGAGGTTCATGTCGTCTCATGTGGAGTCGATGATTGATAAGGTTCTATTTTCTGATGATTTTTCCACCTTTGGAACTCGGTGCACACGCAGCTTCTGCCTCGTTTGACTTCTGATCATTCGACGATTATTTTGAGTTGTTGTCGCTCTTCCCTGAGGGTCCACGGTTCTTCAAGTTCTTACATGTGTGGACTTTGCACAGTTACTTCCAAGAGATGGTGCGCCACTTTTGGACTATGGAGGTTTCTAGACGTTGTCCTATTTACAAAGTAATGCTTAAGCTTAGACGCGTACGTGGGGATCTTAAACACTGGAATAAAACAGTGTTTGGCAATGTCGATGTTATGAAAACTGATACGCAGAAGGCTCTTGTTGATATTCAAGCTCAAATTGCTTCATGTGGTTACACGTTGGATCTATTTGACAAAGAAGTCGCTGCTGAGGCTCAGATCAATGCCGCTTTGTCTATAAAGAATTGTTTGCTTCAGCAAAAAAGTAGGGTGTCCTGGCTCAAGGATGGCGATCGAAATTCGGCTTTCTTTCATACTATGTTGAAATACAAGAAGAAGCCTCATTTTACTTCTCATCTGTCAATTCAGGGAGAGGTTGTTTATGATCAGGGGTTAATTAGTGATCACATTGTGGATTATTTTTCGACGCTGTTTGAGGAAGGTCCCCATGTAACGTTAGATTTAGTTGCCATCGAAGCAACCTTTGATCCTATGGTGGATGCTCAACATAATGATATGCTTACCAGAATTCCTGATGAGGATGAGATCACGACTGTTGTTTTCGGGATAGATGCAAATAGTTCTCCTGGATTGGACGGTTTCTCTGGAAAATTCTTCTAGAGCTTTTGGGACATTGTGAAGACTGATGTTTGGACGGCGGTCGGGGCTTTCTTTAAGAAATCCTATCTTCATACTGGATGTAACTCAAATATCATGGTCCTTTTACCGAAGAAAGATATTGTGAGTTTGGTTACTGATCTTCGTCCGATTGTGCTCTCGAATTTCTTTTTCAAAATTATATCCAAGATCCTTGCCACGCGTATTGGTATGGTTGCGGCTAAATATGTGAGATCGAATGGGCTCATTAGTGAAAGATCTATTCATGATTGCATTATGCTTGGCTCTGAAGGGGTTAACTGTATGAAGCGGATTGGATGAGGGATCAACATGGCTTGCAAAATTGTCATAAAAAAAGCGTTTGATACGCTAAGATGAGATTTTTTGCTTTCTGTTCTCAAGGTGGAAGGTTATGCTGCTACGTTTATTCATTGGATTGATGTCATTCTGCGGTCGGCTCGCCTTTCTATTCTCTATAATGGTCGTTTGCACGGTTACTTTGCTTGTTCTAGTGGGGTGAGACAAGGAGATCCCCTGTCTTATACTCTTTTTGGGATTGCGGAAGATGTTCTCAATGCTCTTTTTCATAATTGCATCACTTCTGGGGATCTTAAGCCTGTGGTTATGGGTAGAGCGCGCTCCTTCCCAACTCATCTTATTAACGCTGACGACATCTTGGTGTTTTGCAAGGCTACGGTTCGCAATGCTCAAACAACTCAGCATATCCTTGAGTTTTATGGCTCTATATCTGGCTAGATTCATAATCCTAAGAAGTTTCATGTTTACTTTTCGGACTGTGTTCTCACTCTGTTGTGTCGTGCTATTTGTCGCGACGTCGGCTTCTCGGTGGGGACTTTCCTGTTCATTTGTCTCGATGTTCCTTTGTTTGTGGGGCATGTCTGCGCCTCTTATTTTAGGAGTATTCATGATCTGATTATTCACAAATTTGCTAGATGGCGGGGTCGACATCTGTCTATGGCAGGCAGAATTTCCTTAATCAAATCGGTCATTCAAAGTTTCCTTACTCATTCTATGATGATTTATCGTTGGTCTCGCTCACTTCTTAAGGAACTTGATATGAGATGTCGTAATTTTATTTGGATTGGAGATGCAGACAAATGCTCGAGGAGGAGGGTGGTCTTGGGATTCGTTATTTTTCCTTCATGAACAGATGTTTCCTCATGAGGTGTGCATGGAAAGTCATTTGTGGACATGATTTTGGTTTGGACCTCATGGGAGGTCGTTAGTTGAAGAATTTTGGTCAGGTGAAGACTATCACGGCTCTTTTCTCCGTGTGGCTTGGTATTCATGATGAGATTGCGCATTTGGTCAATGATTTGTATTGTTATATTAGTAAAGGTGACTTTACCAACTTCTGGACTGATGATTGGATTGGTTATTAGATTGCTCGCAGATGCGGGGTCCCACATTGCATGCATGAGTTCCTCACATATTCTGTTGCAGACTAATTCTTTGATGGGCTTTGGCATTTCACGAAGGATTTTGTGGATGCGCTCCTGGATGTTGTGTGTGATATTCTGGAAACCTTCTCTTCACGGTAAGGTCACGACCTTTCTCGCGTTTACTCATTATTGCCGTCATTTTCCCAAAGTGCGTTAAGGTTCTTGGATTTGGGAAAATCACATTTTGACTCGCCGTTCCCTTGTGGTTTAGAGGCTGTTGCATGATCGCCTTCCTACGTTCGATGGACTCATCAAACAGGGTCTTGTCATGCCTAATCATTGTCCTTTCTGTTTGGCTGAGGGAAAATCCATTAATCATATTTTCTGGACTTGTTGCAAGCTGCAACTGATATGGAGGGAGTTTCTTGGTTGGTTCAATTAGAGCCATGAGCTTCATGCACCAGACGATTTTAGTATGATGGTTGTGGCATGGAATCGCTCTTTTAGTTCGAAGGTCACCTATTGTTTGAAGGTTGGAGTCATCAATCTGATTTGGCTCATTTGGATGCAACGTAATCAGAGTGTTTTTTAGGATGGGAATTTTGAACATAAGTGGATTTTACATATGCTTAAGGTTTCGTTTCTTGAGATTGAGCGGAATTTTTCTAAGCTTAGGTCCATAAATAATACTTGGTCTGATCTCTTGGTTCTCAAGACTATTGGTGTCAAAGCTCGTGCGCCTCCTACTCCCGAGTTTATCAATGTTTATTGGTGGCCTCCCTCTAATCACTGGATCAAAGTCAACACTGATGGATCGGCCTTGGGGCACAGGGTAAAATTACTGCTGGCGATATTTTTTGGGATAATCACAGCTGGGTTCGGGGATGCTTTCATATCAAAGGCGGCTTTGGTTATACGTTTGAGGCAGAGCTCCTCGCCATCAATATTGCCATTCAAATTGCTCATGATCGCCAATGACATCACCATTGGATTGAATCCGACTCTATGTACATTGTATGCCTCCTTCAAACACGTTCTACTCTTGTTTCTTAGCGTTTTATGGCCTCCTGGAAAAAAGTGCTATCTCTCTATTACATAATTTCCACATTCATGTCACGCATATTTACCGAGAGGAAAACAAAGTTGTCGACATCCCTGCGGCAAATAACATGCAAGAGGGGTGGTGGCCTTTTGAGATCGATGATATTAAAGCTGCTGTTCGCCATGATATGGCGACGCATAGCCATCTTCGCATGGTTCACTAATCAAGATCTATGTGTTTCTCTCATTGGATTTCTTTGTTGTGCCTCTGTCGAACACGCTTTCATTGGCTGTGTTTGAGGCATATTTGGGTTTTTGTTAGGCGTTTTTGGAGGTTTAAATCCGGTGGCAGTGGGTTTGTTTGTTTTGAGGGGGTTTTGAGGCGTCACTTTGACATTTTTACAGCTTTCGGGTGCGCTCGGAGCTAGGGCTAGAGTGGTCGAGTCTCTTTGGTAGCTCCGCGATTGGGGATTGCTCGCGCATCTCTTATCGGCGTCGAGATTATTGGCCGACGAGTTTTGGTCAGTGATGCGCCGTGTCTTGCTTTTTTTTAGCTCTGCTTTTTATTGAGCACTTGGCCTGCCTTCTTGGGTTGGCTGCCTAATCGTCAGTTTGGGCATAACGTCGGGAGTTCCCGATGTTGGGGTTACACATGTCATAGGTTTCACATCAATTACCTTCAGTAATTGTGCATCATCACAGCTTTCAGCAATGTTCACATCAATATAGCCCGAATCAAGAACCCATTCCTAGCTCTTCAATGTTCACATCAGTTACATTCAGTAATTGTGCATCATCACAGCTTTCAGCAACTTCTGCTGAATCTTTCTTCTGGCCTTCCTTAGATTGCAACTTCTTCCACTCATAGTAGTTCTTCTTGATATGGCCTGCTTTGTCACAGTGGAAACATTTTCTTATTTCTTTATTTCCTTCCTTCTTTCCTTTTGTTTGAGCTGATTTCTTGTTTTCAAAGTTCCCCTTCTTGAATTTGATTTTCTGATTCTGAGTCTTTCATTTCACATTCAAACTTTCTGCCAGTGGATCAGATGTTCCTTTCTCATGAGCTTTCTGAAGATCTTTGGATTTTAATGCTGCTTGGACCTCTTCCATAGAGATTGATTTCTCTCTGAAAACAACATAATATCCTTCAGATTCTCAAAATATTTAGACAAATCATTGAGTAGAACGATTGCTTTATCTTCATCCTTTATTTCAACATCAATGTTTGCAAATCATCAAGAAGTTTATTGAACTCTTCTAGCTGATCTGACATTGGCTTTTCTTCAGTTATCTTGTAGGCATTTACTGCTTCATATAGAGGTGATTGGCTAAAGATTCGGCCATGTACAACTCCTCCAGTTTCTGCCATACTTCTGCCGCACTCTCACACTTAGACACTTCTCTGAGCACTTTGTCTCCACGGCATAAAATGATCACAATATATGCCTTTTTCGTCATCTCCTCCTTTTTTGTTTTGTCTTCTTTCTTCACCGGTTTGTCACTCTTCAAAGCACCGATCAGACCTTGTTGCGTCAAAATGGCTTTCATTTTTATTCGCCATAATCCAAAGTCATTAAGCTCTGTGAACTTCTCAGTTTCAAACTTAGTGGTAGTCATCTTCTACGATTGAACGATGTAATCTGCGACGTTGCTTGAAATTCGCGGATGCGATTCCCACTGGACAACGCCAATTGTAAGATTGTAGCTCCTAAAAGAGCAACGCAGCAACAGAGTTCTGGATCCAACTTAAGAACATATTGCAAATTCAAGCAATCGATCAGAAAACAAAATCAAAGACTCAAACAATTACGTGGTTCGGATCTATGATCCTACTACCACGGAGATTACAGATACAACACAGCAAGGAAATTTGAAGCAGAAATCATAGAAGCAAGTCTAGCTCTATCTTAAACACCTCTCCAAATCTTATCTCTCTCTTGTGTTATCTGGTGTTACAACAATGAATAATCACTCACAACTAAACTCCAACATACAGTTAATATACTAGAGAAAGAAAACTAATCATAGCCGTTGAAATCAGATCAGGAAATCAATGCAGAGGTGCACCACCCGCAGCTGCAACAGTGAATAACAGATTTTATGAAATCTGTTACTTTTGCAGTTTAGCCCCTCTCTGAAATTGCTATTAAGTCCTCCTGCGAAATGAAAGACTGTGTAATTTGAAATGAGAAGAGTGCGCGGAAATCCAACTCCCATCAAATATGAGATGATGATAAAATATGCAGTGAATCACTTGAAATTTCAGAAATCAATCGTTCATTGAAATTCAAAGTAAAAGATAAAACAAATAGTTTAAAAACAATGAAACATAAACCGCATGTATGAAATAGTTGAGAATTTTGACATACCTGATGTGTCTAAGGATGTCAAAAAAACCTGAAACCGACGAGTCGACCCGAATAGACCGATAAAAAACAAAGGGTTAGGGCTGAAAATTTTAAGCCCGAAAAAAATTTAGCCCGAATGACCCGAACCGAAAATAGCCCGAGCTTGATAGGGTTGGCCCGAAAACCGAGTGGGTTGGCCCGATTAACCGAACAATTTCTTAATAATTGATTTTAAACTTTAATATTTTACTTTTTAATTCCATAATAACATTTTGATGCTTGTAGAATATGTTCTGATTTTTTTTAACGGTTAATAACAAACATCTATGATATAAAAGTCAAAGAAAGATAGTCATTTATGTTAAATCTATATACATTTTTTATCGGAAACGAAGTTAAAGTTAGATATTACGTAAATTAAAGTCAAACTAACACTAATTTTTGTATCTAAAACAAGGCGAAATGTCTTGATTTAAAAAACACGACATATTTTTATTACAATAGTATGATTATCTATAATAAAAAAATAAACATATAAAAAAATCTTAAACTTGCGGGCCCAAAACCGAGTGGGTTAGGGTTAGGGTTGAAAAATTTTAGCCCGAAAAATAAAAAACCGACTAGCCCGAACTGAAAATAACCCGAAACCAAATGGGTTGGCCCGAAACCGAGTGGGTTGACCCGATTGACATCCCTAGATGTGTCTTCTCACCCTTGTCCAAATCAGTTCGTCTGTTTTTCTTTTCTTTTTTTATTGATGTTTCATCTTCGGGTGGAGAGAGATATAATATGTCAAAAATCTTTTACGGAGAGATGATATTTCTAGAGAGGTTTTTTATTTATATTAGGGCATTAAAAATCCTATAAAGTCAATGACATTAAAATTCTACAAATTTTCAATATCACCAGATTTCAATGTATATTTAAGAGTTATAATTGAATACCAACAAATTTTTAAGAATTTTTAAAAATCTAAATTGAATACCTATGAACTTTTCAAATACAAAAAAATCTTTTAAATCCCCTAAATAAATAACAGGAAATAAAATCCAATAAACCATCGGAAAATTAAAAAAAAAAAGGAAAAGAAAAAAAAATCGGAAAATCAGAAGAGGAGAAGGAAAAAAGAATAAAATTTTACAGCATAGAAGCTTTTGTTTCTAATTATCACCTATGGGCTATGGGCCCACCACTCTGATTTGTTGCTTTTAATTTCTTAGAAACTTATACATACTTTATTGTAAGATTTGATTTGTGATAATATTGATAACCGATAAGGTTTGGAGGATGTGAGTAAGTGAAAAATCTGGAAATCAAGAGCGTAAATGGCATCCGTATTTCCTTGTACTCTCCAACCAAAATTCTCCCTGAATAAGTCATGTTCTACTTCAGTTGCGATTACTCGGCGTGAGTTCGTGGGTGGTTCTGCGAGAAGCATTGGATGGTGCAGCAGAAGCAGCAGCAGATTGGGTCCCAGCTGTGGTTCCAGAAGCATTTGCTGGTTTAGGTTCGGCAAGAATGGCGTTGACGCCGAAGGCGCTGGCATCTACGGCAGCCAGGCTCGCGACGATTTCGACCGCGACGACGTCGAACAGGTCCCTCTCCCTCTCCCTCTCCCTCTCCCTCTTCCTCTCTTGTCTTGTATTCTGATAGTATTTCATTAATTATGCAGTACTTCAATTACATGGGGATGCTGGCCGTGGAGGGCTCTTACGATAAGATGGAGGCTCTTCTGCAGCAGAACATCCACCCCGTCGACATCTTGCTGCTCATGGCCGCCTCCGAAGCCGACATCCCCAAAATCGAGGAGCTCATGAGAGCCGGAGCTGACTACACCGTCAAGGATGCTGATGGCCGCACCGCTTTGGATAGGGCCGCCTCCGACGACGTCAGGGATTTCATTCTTGGTTTTTCTGTTCAGAAAGCTTAATATGTTGCTTCATATTATTCTATCAACAATGCATTTATGATACCTAGCCTCTTCTTGTTCCTTGTTAACATTGAGCTGTACTGTATTACTGCCTCTTCTTGATGAACTGAAAATTGAGTGCTGTGGGTCAAGTGTTGTCATTCACACACACATAGATTTACATGAGAATAGTATCATTGCTTGAAATAAAGCTGGACGAGCTTCTTGAGAGTGTCGATAACACTGGTGAATGGATCAAGAGCAAGAGGGCCATCTAGTTGAAGATCAGGGAACTGGTTGGTGAGAGCTCGCTGCATACCGGACATGGACATCATCGCTGCAAGCTGGCTATTCGACATGTACTCGCAGTCTTGTGGAGTGTCCTTGATTTTGCTAGGATCATACCCGAATTCCGCCAATGAAGATTTGTACTTGTCTATGAATTCTGCTCCCGGGTTAGGCGTCCTCGAGTATATCTGAAATATATAACAACAAATCATTCTAGCATCACCACTACAACCCACCAAAGATCTACGTTTTACTTCTATCAAACACAGTTGAGCACATGAGGGAACATGATTCACATTCTTCAAATGATGTCACCCAATTCACTCTAACCATTTACAAACCTTGGTTTCACATTCAAGATCATTATTTAGTAACAAGTGCCACAGCTTCTTCTAAAACATATATGACTTGAGGAGCCTAAGAAAATGCATACAGCAGAAGAAGCCAAAAATGAATATCCACAAGTAAAGATGAGGATATTTCCCTTTCATTCTCTGTACGCTACTGCCAAGAGAAAGAACTAGTAAATTGAAACTAAGAATATAGATTACAAAACAGAAAAGTGTAGTCAAGATGCAGAGGCTTCAAGCTATTGCATCATCAAGATGAAAAGATGCCTAATACGGAGGGCATATGAACACAAAATAAACATTATTAACAAAAGGAGACTGAAAAACTTGTAATGACATAAAACATGTGCGAACTTGCCTGTATAAAACTTTTGTCCTTAGCTCCAGACACAAGGGCATAGTTGTCATAATCCGTGGATAGTACATCGTAGGGTTCCTTGGGAATGAACGGCAAAGTAGGGAAACGAAGGTAACACTTCTCTTTGATCATCTCCGTCCTTTCAAGGTCCGTCTCGGTCTTATCCTTATCTTCTTCAGAAAGGCATTGAACCTTCCCCCTTATACCTGTAATATAACCATCAGGTCCTCCGTGAACACAAAATGTATCAACCTGAATAGCAGGTGCATCCATGTCATATGTATAAACGCCCTGAAATTAAGTAGAATGAAATAATTCAGTCAGAAATCAGGACAGCAATATAACTTAAAGAGCATAACTGCAAAAGATGATAATAGACACAAAGTTCCATCTTTTTCGTCCCACACTTGTCTTGGGTAACTTAAAACATGATTCTTCATTTATTTTCAATGATCTCCTGACCCCAGAATCCATGTAAGCTACACTTGTCTTGGGTAACTTAAAACATGATTCTTCATTTATTTTCAATGATCTCCTGACCCCTGAATCCATGTAAGCTACTCATGTTCACATTTTATCTTCATCACCAAATATGGCATGATAACATCATGGAGTAGATTGCCCATAGGCAAGAATTTCCCTTAAATAATGGTTTCCAAATTTTTCGTTTAACCTGAGTACAGTGGCAATCTTCTTGACCTTGCCCAGCAAATCCACGCTTAAGGGAAGCTACTTCAAACCATCTCCCAGCATATCTGGTCGGATCAAAATTTTTTACAGACATTCCTCTCATCGACATCAGCATTCCCTTTCCCTCATCAGCCTCTGAAGGAAGAACCAGCTTGTTGTCTGCAGCACTTGCTAGCTGGGATATATTGCTTTGAGAAAGATTTGTTGCTGTCGCCTGTCAAACACACACACAAAAAAAAAAGAAAAAAAATTATTTGTGGAAGTAGATAGAGCTCAGATGATATGTTTTTCCCTTAATTGGAATACATGACAGAGATCTATCATTTGTCTCAAAATCAAAATGTAATGTAGATGATTTTTTCCCTTGAAAATAGAAGGTTAGTACATATCAAGAGAACCAGATGTATCTTAGAGCGCAGAACATAAATTCGGCGAGAAAACAGTAGACTTAAAGAGAAGATTACTACCTTTTCTCTCTTGTAATCTAGAAGCTTTCAGAAAGCATGATAGGCGAAATCAAAAAAGTTCAGCCTAAAATATGAGGAATAGGGTTGACTATTTCCTTCCTTAATCACACTATTATCATGTATAAAAGCAGGTCTTTGTGAGGGAGATAATTGCCAACCAAATAAAAGGACACAACTTTCCCTTATCTCGAAGTATAGACATGGCGCGACTGATAGAAAAATAGAGCACTAACCACATCTGTCTGAGATAATAGTACAATTGATGCTGCAAGACCTGATATGGCTTGCTGAATTCCAAATTTAACAGATGTAGGTTTCTCAATACGGCAGTCTGGCATGTCTCTGTTTGGAATTCTCCTATTCCAAATAAAGAGAGGGTTTAGCACTTCATGACATGGTATCCATGTTATGCAGTGATACTTATACAATACTGAAGCCAATGTTGTCAAGAAGAAAATACGAAATTAAGTGAAAGTCGCATAACATCAACTTATTTCTATGTACATTAGGATGGCAGAAAATTTTAATCCTCTCATATTGATTCTTTTATAGGAATTCGAGGTAACTTGCCACCAGTTTGACCTCCAACAGTTGTAGCACAATTGGAACATATAAACAGTCTACAAGTATAGTGATCAGTGACAATCACTCATATTGCTGCTTGCAGTTGCACTATTGTATGCCAAACAGGTCTTGGCATCATTGCGCGTGGTGCATATGGTTGTTTTGTTTGTGCTCGTGTCCATTGCATCATGGGGTGTTTGAAGGTCGAAGGAGGTGAGGCCATGGGATTATACCAAGCTTTATCTTGGATTAAGGAATTGGGCTGCAAGGTTTTGTCAAATGCCATTGCTTCTAAGGCCACAAATAATTCCGAGTTTGAAGTAATAGTATTGAGGTGCAAGAAGTTGCTCAATTCGTTAAATGTTGTCAAAGTAAATCATGTTAGACATGATACAAACATTGTAGAACACAATTTATCTAGGGTTACTAGGAATTTCCCTAGCTCTCTCATGTGTGGGATGAGCAACCGATTTTTGTGGTTGGCCTTCCCTTCTTTCCTTCTTGTTCTTGTTCTTGTTCTATAAATTAAAGTTGGGTTTAAAAAGGTGAAAAAAAAATGCAATAAAAAATAAGCTATTGCAGTTGGACCTAGTTATGCCAATAGAAATATAATTCAAATTTTAATTTTTTTATTTATATTTTAGAAACTTACTAAAGATAATTTCTGATTAAATAATAAATTAATCTAGGTATAGTTCATAAATTTTATTTACCAATGGGGTGCCTACAAGATTGTGTTACCTTAATTTCCTAATTGTGTAATTTCACAACTATAAATAGGTTGATGAGAAGGCTCAGAATCACACTGCATGAAATTCTGCTAAACATGTGATTAAAGAAGGTGTTTCAATCGTAACTCTCGCATGTGTTCAACCCTTAAATTCAAATGCAGACGTTGTTCAAGGTGAAGCCTCTCTTCGCCAAGCATAAAGCGCAGCTGAAGATTGTTCATCAAGATAATCAATGTCACTCACAAATTTTAGTTTGATCGAAAAGACAGAATTTGGAAACACTTTTCGCGTTTATTTACTTATAGACATGATAGATTAGTTCTGGGTATTTCTAATCAATCAAAAGGGCCAGGAATAAAATTCAGCATTATCTGAAGATCAACTTAAATATTTTGAGAAAACATCCACATTCATTCTGGAAGTTGAATATGGAAGTGAAATTTCCAAACGCAATTGCTTATTGAAAATAAAAGTAAATAAAATAAAGTAGATATAAAAAAGGAGAGGTGAGAATTAAACCTGGGCGGGCGAGGATAATTAGGGGATTGATGTATTAGAGGTGGCGATTGAGCTGCTACAAGACTGCTACATTGGTACACCATTTTCAGGAGGAATTCTTGCTTCTCCGAGCCCAGATTTGGAATTGAGAGTATTAACTAGAAGAAATTAAACTTTATGGTGTCATTTTCATATGGGGCTTGTGCATAGATGACATTACATCTAAACTGTTAATTTGTAAATAACGAGCTTTACGGTTCAAATTCCGTCGCTTCTTCTTCTTCAAAAAAGAAAAAAAGATGGTTAAGCAGTTTGTAGTATTTTCCGGCTACCAAAGTCGTAGAACTTGAATAGGAAATGCAACATCCATCAATATAAGTCGTGCTCTTAGAGCAAGAACAGTGGGGACGAACTGATAGCAGACCTGATAGAGGGGGGCCACATTGGGTCAGTGAGGCTGCAGTGGGATGACATGATAGGTGATTTGATTTTTTTAGTTTTGATTATTGTATTTTTTATTTAATTTTAATTGCAGAAATTTAAATAACACAATTTACTTCAAATTAAACTTCATTAATTTAAAAAATCCTAAAGGTTACATTAAAAAAAATTAAAACTCAAACGGTCGAATAACCGAGAATCAAACAGAAAAAAAGCAACGGTCAAATGACAAATTTCCTTTAATTTTGAATTTGATTTTTTTTAATAGGCGCGTGTTACGCGCCCGGATTTTTGCCCATCGTGTCTGCCCCGACGTATCAGGCCAACCTCGTGTCGCTTCTCGCTGCAGTGGGCGACCCGATAGGGGTCATGACTCGAGACCCCCTATCAGGGCGCCCACTGCGGATGCTCTTAGAACTGGAGCAAGATTGCACATGTGTCAAACTTTTCCTTACTCGGTGCGAGATGAATGAGTATTGTATTGTATGACTTGTTAACATGCCTTAGAACTTGAATATTACTCCCTCCGTCCACTAATTCTTAACCTACTTTGCTATTTTCGTTCGTCCATCAATTCTTGATTCATTTTATTTTGGATAAATTGCATGAAAATACCTGACAATATACCAAAATCTGATTTTTTGACAACCTTTTTAATTGTAACAAAAATTTTAACGACGTTTCAATTGATAGCAATGTTGGTCCAGAGTAATTTTCCGGCCAAATTAAATTAGGGTTAGTGCTTACGTGTGATTAGTATCTAATGTGGCTAACAACATGTAATTAGTGTGATTTCGTGGTATGGAACACGTATAATTATTAAATACTTAAATTTAAAGAATTCCCAAACAACGTCGTTTTGTGTTGAGGAAGCCAAGAGCCAAACGGCGTCGTCTGGAATTAGGGCTGTAAAATTCGATAGGACGCGACGACCTTCTTCAGATTCAGAGTTATTGCCATATTCGAAATCCCTAATCCCATGCTAAATCACTTTTCAGAATAAATAATTGCTCGATTCCCTACTTGAAGACTAGTTTATTCTTCCATTTCTTGTCTTTTCGTCATTAACCCTTTGTGGAGGTGGTCCCAGTAGCACGCGGAGAACAGTGAATGCGAGAGAAATGGGGGACAGGTAGGGCTTTACTCCCTTTTCTTTTCTGCTATTAAAAATTGCTTTTTGAACTTGGGTTATTATTGAGTGTAGTCGATTCTAGGATTTCTTGTGATTTCTTGCATTTTTTTTGGGTTTTTACAGTACATCTGGCGTTTACATTCATCACGGTGGTAGATTTGGGCATTATGATAAGAAAGACATATATGTTGGGGGTGAATGTTGATTTACTTGCTTTTTTCCTCTCCTATGTCGCGTTTATTCATAGTTTTTGGGGTGTTTTCATTGAGTTCTTGAGTGTCTTTGGTTTAATTTGTTCAATTTTGTGGAATAGACTACTCGTCCGTGCTCGTGTTGTTTTTATAGGCTCTTGGACTTGATTTGTGAAGTTTTGGATGAAGTATAGTGAAGCACGTGAAGAGACGAGTCCATAGGCGCGAACGGGGCTCAAATCGGGGATCGGATGAGCAAGAACGGGCGTCGGGAAGTCACGCGGAGAACAGTGAATGCGAGAGAAATGGGGGACAGGTAGGGCTTTACTCCCTTTTCTTTTCTACTATTAAAAATTGTTTTTGAACTTGGGTTATTATTGAGTGTAGTCGATTCTAGGATTTCTTGTGATTTCTTGCGTTTTTTTTGGGTTTTTACAGTACATCTGGCGTTTACATTCATCACGGTGGTAGATTTGGGCATTATGATAAGAAAGACATATATGTTGGGGGTGAATGTTGATTTACTTGCTTTTTTCCTCTCCTATGTCGCGTTTATTCATAGTTTTTGGGGTGTTTTCATTGAGTTCTTGAGTGTCTTTGGTTTAATTTGTTCAATTTTGTGGAATAGACTACTCGTCCGTGCTCGTGTTGTTTTTACAGGCTCTTGGACTTGATTTGTGAAGTTTTGGATGAAGTATAGTGAAGCACGTGAAGAGACGAGTCCATAGGCGCGAACGGGGCTCAAATCGGGGATCGGATGAGCAAGAACGGGCGTCGGGAAGTCCGCATGTCGGAGGACACGCGGCCGCACGCGAGGAGGCACGACGGGAGGTCGCGCGGTCTGGGTATGCGGCCGCATGCGACGGCCGCACGACGATGCAGAATTCGCTGGAGGACCGCGCGGGTCAATCATGCGGCCGCGCGAGCTCGCGCGGCCCAACCATGCGGCCGCGCGACGCGCTGATTTTCGCCCATTTTTCCGGATTTTCTTTTAAAGCGCGATTTTGGGAGTATTTTTGAGCTTGAAGACCTAGGGCATATAAATACCACCCAATAGCTTATTCCAGAGAGCTTTTATCATTTTTTTCTACATCTTTTGGAGAGCGGTGAGAGACGGAACAAGAGCAAGATTGAAGACTCTCAACTTCACTACGGTTTTTCATTGTTGAATGTTTATTTGTGTTTTGAGATATTATTTTTCTAGTCATATGTCTATGTGTGGATAGAATCCTTTTTCCCAGGGTTTAGGGAGTAGACATGATTTGAATTTCTGACTGTTTGATTCAATTAATTGAGATTGTTTTTCCTTTTTATGTTCTTGTCATAATTGTTTGCTTTATTGTTTGATCACCAATTTAGCATAATCATAGGTTTTAATTTGATATCGGGAGATGATAATTATTACCTGAACTAAGAACGTAAAACACATTTATTTTAATTCTAAAGGGAATTGATAATTGTGAGGGCGTTAATCCTAGGAACTTTTAGGAGTTATATGTTAGAAGTGTGATCCAGGGATGGTAACCTTGCATGTAGTCAACGGTTTGTATGCCACGGGAGTGGGTATGAACTAGCTTAGAGATTGCTTTAGGAATCATTTTATTAATTGAATTAAACATGTTAGTGAGGAGAATCTGTTGAAACCTTTGCCTTGGGAAATTCTCTCTTTTCTGTTACTCCGCATTCTTATAGCTTGATTTCTTTTCTTTTCAGTTTTTATTTATTTAATTTGTTTTCAAAATCAAAACATTAATTTTCATTTTTCCAGATAGAGTAAAGTAATTTAGGATAGGCATTGATACTAATTAGTCTTTGTGGATTCGACCTTGTAACTGCTATACGCAATTGCACCCGTACACTTGCGGCGTGTTAATAAAATAGCGAACAAGTTTTTGGCGCCGTTGCCGGGGACTGATTTTTATCAGTACTATTCTGTTAATTGTTTGATACTACTCTGGATTTTTTATTTCTGTTATTTGTTTAAGTTCTTTACTTCTTTCTTGTGGTTCTAATTTGAAACTGGTGATTTGTTTAGGTGGTATATGAACACAAGATCTAAAAATTTACCTTTAGTAGATTTTGATCCAGAACTTGAAGCTTCGCTCCGCCTTTACCAATAACCAAAAAACTAAAGCCACACTCAACACAATGGCTACTGCAGAGGAAGTCCGTGCTCTGAGAGAGCAGTTGCAGGCGTTGATGGATGCTCAGAAAAATGTTGCTGAGCAGAAACAGCAGCCTATTGATGAGGCATTTACTCCACTGTACCAGTACCAAGAGCGCCCAGAGTCAACGCAAATAATTTCGAGCTAAGGACTGGGCTGATTACCATGGTACGACAGAACCAATATGGAGGTAGTGCCGTAGAGGATCCCAACGTGCACTTGAGACAGTTTCTGGAGTTGTGCAGTACTAGCAGATGATATCATTCGCCTTCGTCTATTCCCCTTTTCACTGCGGGACAAGACTAAGTCATGGTACCACACTCTGCAATTGGGTGCCAATTAGGGATGGCAATAGATCCTGGACCCGGTCCAGATCCGCAGATCCAGATCCTTTTTACAGGATCTGGACCTTGTAAAAAATGGGTCCAATGGATCTGGACCGGATCTGGATTACTCTTAAGATTTGCGGATCTGGATCTGGAGCAAAAGTTTTGAGACCCAGATCCGGCCCACGGATCCGGTTATATATATATATATATATATATATATATATATATATATATATATATATATATATATTATTTTATTTTTATCAAACTCTACCTTAAAGATCTATTACTAATCTAAACATCTATTTTCATAAATAATGTATATAATTCTATTAAAAATAATATTTTATTTTATCTTAATTTAAATTTTAGTTGTTGTTATTATTATTATTATTATATCTTTTATTTCTATTGATAATATTTTTTTTTTCAATGTAAAAATGGAAGACACATTGTTCCACTGTTACTGAATATTGTGATGAAGATAGAGATAAAATTGATTGTAATGATATGATAATTAATTTTTCATCCCTTTTTATATATACAATTAAAATAAGTGTGTATCTACTAATATATTATTTAGTACTTGAATATCATATTCTTACTTATTATGAAATTTTATACTAATATTTTTATATAGGTTATGATTTAATATTTATTTTTAAATAATTGTTGATACTCTAGATAAAATTCGATTTTTTTAGTTAATTCAAAATTTATAAATGTTTTAAAAGAGTAAAAAGTATGGATCTGGATCTGGACCCGAGACCCTGTGGATCTAATGGATCTGGGTCTGGATCTTATATTTTTGGATCCAATGGATCTGGACCGGATCTGGATCTAAGTAAGAAAATTCGGATCTGGATCTGGACCAAGCAGGATCCGGTCCAGATCCGGCCCATTGCCATCCCTAGTGCCAATTCTGCATGGGAAGAGGTGGCACACCTATTTCTGCGAAAGTTTCACCCTCTTGGTCTCACTTTGAAGCTAAAGATGGACATCGTTCAGTTTCAGCAATTTGAAGGTGAATCATTAGCAGAAACATGGGAACGATATCAAGAGAAATTGAGGAAGTGCCCGTCCCATGGCTTTGATGAAGGGACCTTAGTCGTCATGTTCTACAATGCTTGTGGAGAGCGCACAAGGATGTTTATTGACACAGCAGCTGGAGGCTCTCTATTCAAGAAGGGAAGCTCGGAAGCAATGGAGATCATAGAAAATATGGTGGCTACCAGCTACCAATGGCCGTCCGAGAGGGTGCAGCTGAAGAAAGTTGCTGCAACATCTAGCTCAGATCCCTTGGCATTGATCTCGACTTAGCTGGCAGAGCTAAACTCAAAAATTTCAGCGATGTCTATGGGAAATCCTGAACCAGTTGTGGAGGATCCGGCAGGCGTAGAAGACGCCAACTTTATTCATGGAAGGAACTTTGGGAACTTTCAGCGTGTACAGCAGAGTGGCTACAACAGAGGACAACATTATCAGCAAGGAGGTCGCTCACACCCGAATTTGTCATATGGGAATCCCAACAATGCAATTCAACCTCCACCAGGCTTCTCGGTTACCAATGGAGTAATAAATGAAGAGAAGAAGCCGAATATTGAGGAGTTGCTAATGAAGTTCATGTCCAAATCCGATGAGAGGATAGAAAAGTTGGAGTCCAATGCTGCTGCTGTGGGGGCCCAGATGAAGATGTTCGAGACCCAATTGGGTCAACTGGCCAATCCTTTTACAAATCTACACCAACAAGGTCAGTTTCCGAGCAATACAACTGTTAATCCCAAGGAGCATTGCAAGACAATCAATTTGAGGAGTGGGACTACTTATGAGGGACCCAAGATGCCTGAGGATGAGATCGTGTCGCCGGTTGATGAGAAAGAAGCTGAGGAGGTCACCGTTGAGGTTTCTGGCAAAAAGAAGAATGAAAAGCAGAAGGCTACTTCGCCAGCAACAGTGACTATGCCGTTCCCTCAGCGTCATCAGAAAGAGAGGGTGAAACAGCAGTTCTCCAAGTTTTTAGAGATCTTCAAGAAGTTGCACATCAATCTTCCATTGGTGGAGGCGTTGCAGGAGATGCCACAGTATGCGAAATTCTTGAAGGACATCATCTCGAGAAAGAAGAGGTTGGGAGAGTTTGAGACGGTAAATCTCAATGAGGAGTGCAGTGCAATCTTGCAGAAGAAGCTCCCAACCAAGCTTAAAGATCCATGCAGCTTCACTATTTCCTGCATCATTGGAGGCCAGCAGTTTGGGAAGGCGCTCTGCGATTTGGGGGCAAACATTAATCTCATGCCCTTATCTATTTCCCAGCGGTTGGCTATTGGAGTGATGAAGCCGACGTCGATCGCATTGCAAATGGCAGATAGGTCGGTGACATATCCACGGGGGATAGTGGAAGACGTGTTGGTGAAGGTCAATGAGTTCATATTCCCTGCTGATTTTGTGGTGTTGGATTTTGAGGAGGACAAGACCATCCCGTTGATCCTAGGGAGACCGTTCTTGGGCACAGGGAGAGCCTTGATAGATGTGGCTAATGGGGAGCTCACTTTGAGAGTAAATGATGAGAGTCACACTTTCTCCATATATCGAGCTCTGAATTTTTATGATGAGAAGGAAGACATTGACATGGAGGAGTGCAAGTTGTTGAGCCTAGTTGATTCCTTTGACACACCGTCTTCATGGAAGGGTCTCGGCGACCCTCTTGAGGCTTGCATCTCTCATTTCTTTTTCTCTACTGATTTTGACTTCCCCCTTCATATGCATTTGTTTTCTGATGAGTTATTTGAGTGTTGTAGTGCATTGGAGAGTGTAGCAGAGATTGCACATAGGAGAGGACGATTTCTGGATCTGCGCACCGAGGAAGAGAAGAAAAAGATGGAGAAGGAAAAGGGGACCGCCCCAAAGCTTGAGTTGAAGCTGTTGCCGGATCACTTGAGATACGCCTTCCTCGGTGATGGTGAGACGTATCCGGTAATTGTATCAGCTCATCTTACTCCTTTTGAATTGGATTCTTTATTGCGTGTGTTAAGAAAGCATAAGTCTGCTATTGGTTGGTCGATTTCTGATTTGAAAGGGATTAGCCCAAGTGTCTACATGCATAGGATTTTGCTTGATGATGATGCTAGGCCTAGAGCGCAACCTCAAAGGCGCTTGATTCATATTATGCAAGAAGTCGTTAGGAAAGAAGTGTTGAAATTGCTTGATGCTGGGATTATATATGTTATATCTGATAGTGAATGGGTAAGTCCTACACAAGTGGTGTCTAAGAAAGGGGGGATGACTGTTGTAAAGGGTGAGTCTGATGAGATGATTGCTACACGTGTGGTCACTGGTTGGAGAGTCTGCATAGATTATCGCATGTTGAATGCTGTTACTAGGAAAGATCATTTTCCCCTCTCCTTTATTTATCAGATGCTTGATAGATTGGCTGGGTATGAGTTTTATTATTTTCTTGATGGTTATTCTGGGTACAATCAAATCATGATTGCTCCGGAAGATCAAGACAAGACTGCTTTTACTTGCCCATATGGGATTTTTGCTTATCGTCGCATATCTTTTGGTTTGTGTAATGCTCTTGCTACGTTCCAAAGATGCATGATGGCTATTTTCCATGATCTGATTGAGAGTGTGATGGAAGTTTTCATGGATGATTTCTCTGTGTTTGGTAGTTCTTTTGATCATTGTCTAGAGAATTTATCTGTTGTGCTTGCTCGTTGTGAGGAAACTAACTTGGTGCTTAATTGGGAGAAGTGCCATTTTATGGTACGAGAAGGCATTGTTCTTGGCCATAAAGTCTCAACTGCAGGTTTGGAGGTTGATCGAGCCAAGATTGTTGCCATAGAGAAGCTCCCGCCACCAACCAATGATAGAGTTGTGCGTAGTTTTTTGGGTCATGCCGGATTCTACCGCCTCTTCATTAAGGACTTCTCAAAGGTTGCTAAGCCGTTGAGTCAGCTATTGGAGAAAGATGTCAAGTTCTGTTTTGATGATGCCTGTACAGCTGCGTTTGAGACTTTGAAGAAAGCCTTGGTCACAGCTCCTGTTTTGATTGTGCCGGATTGGACGCAGCCATTCGAGTTGATGTGTGATGCCAGTGATATTGCTATTGGAGCTGTGTTGGGTCAGAAAAGGGACAAGATTTTTTGCGTCATTTATTATGCCAGCCGGACTTTAGATAAAGCTCAGGCGAACTACACGATGACCGAGAAAGAGATGCTAGCAGTTGTGTATGCTTTTGACAAGTTCCGTGCATACTTGATCGGGACGAAATCAATTGTGTACACTGATCACGCAGCCATCCGATTTCTCTTTGATAAGAAGGATGCCAAGCCACGACTCATTCCGTGGATCCTATTGCTGCAAGAGTTCGATATAGAGATTCGGGATCGTCGTGGTTGTGAGAATGTGGTTGCCGATCATCTCTCTCGCCTAGAGAATCCGGTGGAAGGAGAGGAACTTCAAGTTCCAATCAAGGAGACATTCCCGGATGAGCAGATTTTGCAAGTGAGCTCGACTACACCATGGTATGCCGACTATGTGAATTTCCTAGCCGCCAAATATCCTCCACCTAAGGATTTGAGTAACTATAAGAAGAAGAAATTCTATCATGATGTGAAGTTCTACATGTGGAAGAATCCGTTTCTTTACCGACGATGCACCGACATGGTGATTCGTCGTTGTGTGCCAGAAGAGGAGTGGGGACCGATCCTCACTCAATGTCATTCATCACCGAGTGGAGGCCATTTTGGAGCCAATAGAACCGCTTTCAAAGTCCTACAAAGTGGTTTTTATTGGCCCTCCATATTTAAGGATGCCCACGCTTTTGTGTCTCGTTGTGATCGTTGCCAACGTATGGGTGGTATTTCTAAGAGGCATGAGATGCCTTTGACTAGCGTGGTGGAGGTTGAGCTGTTCGATGTATGGGGGATCGACTTCATGGGTCCGTTTCCTTCATCCTATGGAAACCAATACATCCTTTTGGCCGTAGAGTATGTGTCGAGATGGATCGAGGCCATTCCCACCGCCAAGAATGATTCAAAGGTGGTGATGAAATTTCTGCAAAAATACATCTTGTCAAGATATGGAGCGCCGCGAGCTTTAGTAAGTGATGAGGGATCACATTTCTGCAATCGATGGTTGGAGAGCTTGTTGAAGAGGAACAGAGTAAAGCATCGTGTCACCACGGCATATCATCCTCAAGAGAATGGACAAACTGAGCTGGCCAATCGTGAGATTAAGCAGGTTTTGGAAAAAATGGTGAATGGAGGTCGCAAGGATTGGGCGATATTGCTAGATGAGGCTCTTTGGGCGTATCACACGGCATACAAAACTTCTTTAGGTATGTCTCCATATCAATTGGTGTTTGGAAAGTCGTATCACTTGCCGGTGGAGTTTGCCCACAAAGCTTTTTGGGCGGTGAAGAAGTTGAATTTGGACTTTCACTCGGCTGGAAAAGAGAGGATGCTACACTTGAGTGTTTGGAAGAATTTCGTGATCAAGCTTTTGAAAACTCAAGGAGAGGACGAAAAGGTTTCATGACAAGATGATCCTCAAGAGAGAGTTTGCCGCGGGACACCAAGTCCTGTTATTCAATTCCCGTCTTCGTCTGTTTCCAGGAAAGTTGAAGTCAAAGTAGTCGGGACCGTTCACCATCTCCCAAGTTTTCCCTAATGGAACGATTGAGTTGAGCAAAGAAGGAGGTGAGCCGTTTCGAGTGAATGGGCAGCGAGTGAAGGCTTACTATAGCCCGGATCAAGTCCACACGGTGGATGTCATTGATCTTCATGATTGTTGAGTCGTGAGGCGTCGAGCTATCGACGTTAAAATAGCGCTTATTGGGAGGCAACCCAATGTTAGTGAGTTTTTCTTTTGTTTTGTTGCTTTAGTTTCGTTTTTGTTTTTGTTCGTTTGTGTTGCGTTGCTGCGTCTTACAGGTTAAAAAAAATTGGAGGAGTTGAACGCCCAGACCGCGCGGCCCAGGCGTGCGCCCGCATGACGAAATCAGCAAATTCTGGGAGCCCATGCGGTCCAGGGGCGTGGCCGCGCAAGGAACCCGCGCGATGTCGCGTGGTCCAGCCATGCGGCCGCGCGACGTGCC
The DNA here is from genome assembly GCF_028751815.1 of Salvia miltiorrhiza. NCBI lineage: Eukaryota > Viridiplantae > Streptophyta > Magnoliopsida > Lamiales > Lamiaceae > Salvia > Salvia miltiorrhiza. The sequence continues at coordinate 38,421,702 of NC_080391.1, forward strand.
CGCGCGACGAAGGCAGAAAAATCTGGGGACGCATGCGGTCCAAGGGCGCGGCCGAGCGAGGAGCCCGCGCGAGGTCGCGCGGTCCAGCCATGCGTCCGCGCGACGCGCCCCGCGCGACCCGGACCCGGCTGCGACCCGCGCCTTGACCCGCCAGCCCGATTCTTCACTCTATTTCTCCCTCTTTTCACGATTTCTACACACACAACACCCACTTTTCACACACTAACACCCCAATTCATATTTTTCTCTTATTTTCTTGCTTCCAATCCATCCAAGGTATGTTTTTCTTGCCCCAATTACTTATGTTTTTCAATTCTTGGCATGATTTACTAGCTTTTGACCGGTTGTTTTGTCTTAGTTCATGATTTTTTCTCTTAGTTCCAAACTAGGGCTTAATTTGGGGATTTCTCGTTTTCTCTTGATTTCTCTTGATTCTATGCTTGTATTTGGACGAAGTCATGCTTAGGAATGTCTTATATATCATGGGTAAACTTAATTATTGGTCAATTCGAGCTCTTGGTGTGGATTTGGTTCTTATGCTATGATGTGGGGGAATGATATTCTTTGGCCTTATTCTTTTGCTCTATATTGTTTTAGCTTATGTTTTTACTCACATGCTACATATTTTATGCATAAGCAACACATAAGTTTGGCTTTTGAATTGTTTTGATATGTTGGGTGGTGGCTTGATGTGCCTTGGTTTTATTTTTCTTATGTGTGTAATTTAAGTTTGGGGGATCGGTTCTAATGCAGCGTGTTTGGGTTTTGCAGTATTCCCAGCATGCCACCTAAAGGCAAAGCAACCCGGGCTGCCAAAGGAAAGGGCACGGCCACTGGCTCGTCCTCTAGAACCACCCGTGCGGCGCAGCCGGTCTTGGAGTTCTCACCGGCTCACTTCGGTGTTGAACTCCCTGATGATGCCTCATTCAAGAACTGGGAAAAGCTCATTCACATCCCGGTTAAGCCCACTAAGTATATCTGTCCAACAACATTGGAGAAGTTGGGCATCGCGAATGATGTCTGGGCCATGGTAGATCGTGTGGGACTTCGGAAGGTCTTCATAGGGAATTGGCTTACTTATAGGATTCTTACGATCGAATTCCTGTCGACGTTGAAAATCACTTATGATCGAACCATTCCTACGGAGTGCTCCTTCCGCTTGCTCAACCAGGACTACAAGCTTCCTTGTAATAATTTCAATGACATTCTTGAAAGTCCGCAGAGCGGGGTGTATGGTGTTGCCGGTTTTCAACCGCAGACGTTCTGGGCCGCCATAGCTGACTTAAATCTTGAGGACAACATGCACTTCGTTACCGGCCGTGCTAAGGCAAAAGCTTTGAGAAATCCGGTTTTCCGCTATCTACAGCGGGTGATGGCGTACAACTACTTTGCCCAAGAAAATGTAGGCAACATGCGATCTGACAAGTTGCTACATCTCAAGTGTATGCTCAGAGGCGACAAGATTGACTTAGCTCCTCAGTTGCTGGATCAGTTTCACAGTCAACTCACCTCCCCGACCGCCTCCATTGGCATTGGAGGATTTGTCACCGCACTTGCTGACGAGTTGAACATTGAGATCACGGAGACCGCGATTTCTCAAGATATCTTGGTGGATTTCAAGGTGTTAAAAGCAGCGGGACACATTGCGGGTGGCCGAAACTTATATTGGGTCTTGAAGCCTAAGCTGTACTTTCCATTGCCCAACCCACATTTGACTATTGTACTGGATGTGGCGGATCGCTCAAACTGGCTGATGAACACCCCGGAGCACCTCAACCTCATAGTCCAGGGTCCACCGACATCACAGGCAGGACGGGCCGCTACAAGAGATGAGGCTGCAAAGGAGGAAGCAGCTTATGAGGCAGGGGGCGACGTGCCCCAAGAGTCTGAGGCAGGGACTTCATCCTACTTTCCCCACCACCATGCACCTCCGCCGCCGCCCGTTGGATACGATTTCAATGCTATAGAGCAGCGGCTCTACGGCCACATGTATGCCGGCTTTGCCACAATGCAGCAACACCTCTACGGCCACATGGATGCAGGTTTCCAAAACCTGCAAACCAACATGTACGGCCACATGGACAATCAATTCGCTGCATTTCAGAGGCAGCAACAGGGCTACTTTGATGCTCAATTTGAAGCTGAGCGCGCTGCCCGCCTAAGCCTACATGAGGAGTACGTACGCCAACATGAGGCGTATATGAGGTTGATGAATGACTGGCAGCGAGCCTTCCCAGGACCGCCACAGGATCCTCAGGATCCCCCGACCCCTTAAGCCCCGGTGAGTTCGACTCCGTGCCCTACACTTCCATTTCAAACTTATTCTTCCTTGTGGAGAATAAGTTTGGGGGGATGTGGCTGTGTGGGCACTCTATCTTTATGCTTTGCTTCTTTTTAGTTTGTGTTAGTTGTTTTGAGTCTTGTTTGTTTTGGTTGGAGTCGTTGTTTTGTTGTGAAGTTGTCAGTCTTGCTTTTGTTTGTCTCTCTGTGATGATGCCTTGGTGGAAAGATGAGATGTGCATGGATTAGTTGGATGACTAGCCTATGATGATTTCTGCTTTAAACTTGTGAAATTGCATGTGTTTGTGTTGATATTATTGAGATTGAGCATGATTGATGAATGATAAGCATGGTCTCTATGTGTTTGTAATCAATGATATAAGCTGTGAGATTTGAGCCTTGACTGTCACTATTTTTTACAGTCTTATTTCTTTTTCTTGAGTGATTGTTCGAGCATGCATGTTTCTCACTAGAACTTGTCTTGGTTTCTCCCTCGATGTCACATAGTGTGCTTAATAACTGTGAGATGATAGAAGGCCATCTTCACTAGCCCATATATCCCATACTTGTCCTTTTACTTTATATGATCCTAGTTCGCCCCTTTAAGCTTTTTATTTTCCATTTTATTTGGTTTAGCCGTGGGTGAGAGCTTGGAGATTGTGTTATGGGATAGTTGGTTTGTGGAGATGTGTGATTATGGTTTATGAACTTTGATCTTGATTGAAAAAAAATCTTAGTATCCTACAAGTCGTTGAAAAAAAAAGTGAGAAAATTGGAAAAAATGGGTACATAGGATGCATTAGAAAGTCATAATGTCGTGAGAAATAATTATTGTGTTGTGGTGGATTATATATTGAAAATTTTAGTTTTGTGGAAGGTGGAGGATAGAATTGAGAAAGAATGCTATAAGGTTGGTGATGATGTTACTTTGTTTTGCATCTTTTAGTCACTTAGCCAAATATATCCTACCTTGCCAAAGAGCCTACATTACAACCCTCAATAAAGACCTTTTTTATCTTGGTTATAGGAGCACACATTTAGTGGTGGAGAGGTGAGACGATTGACAAGCTTATGGATGAGTACTTGTTCTGCTTGAACTGAGCGTATACACGTCCATGTTGATTGACACACTTGAGAGTTGAGAGTTCTTAAAATTCTTTATCTTTTTGGTGAGGATTGCAAGTCATTGAGACCATAATTTGAAGTTTTTCATGAGTGTTATATCTTGATGATAGGAGATACAAATGCATGTTGTTATTTTTGTTGATAAATCTGAAGCCACAATGTTATCCACTTTTCTCTACGCTCTTGTTGATTCACCTTTGGTTCATCTTTGTTTTTGTCCGAGGACGGACAATGGTTTAAGTTTGGGGGGTTGATTTACTTGCTTTTCTCCTCTCCTATGTCGCGTTTATTCATAGTTTTTGGGGTGTTTTCATTGAGTTCTTGAGTGTCTTTGGTTTAATTTGTTCAATTTTGTGGAATAGACTACTCGTCCGTGCTCGTATTGTTTTTACAGGCTCTTGGACTCGATTTGTGATGTTTTGGATGAAGTATAGTGAAGCACGTGAAGAGACGAGTCCATAGGGGCGAACGGGGCTCAAATCGGGGATCGAATGAGCAAGAACGGGTGTCGGGAAGTCCACGTGTCGGAGGACACGCGGCCGCACGCGAGGAGGCACGACGGGACGTCGCGCGGTCCGGGCATGCGGCTGCATGCCACGGCCGCGCGACGATGCAGAATTCGCTGGAGGACCGCGCGGGCCAATCATGCGGCCGTGCGAGGAGACCGCGCGAGCTCGCGCGGTCCAGCCATGTGGCCGCGCGACGCGCCGATTTTCACCCATTTTTCCGAAATTTCTTTTAAAGCGCGATTTTGGGAGTATTTTTGAGCTGGAAGACCTAGGGCATATACTTCTGATAAAATACTTGAGGGTGAGAGTAATAGTAAGGCAGGTAAGGGTGAGAATGTTGAGGGTAAGAAAACAATGGGTGGTAATGGTAAGGATAAGTTGACAGGTTATGAGGGTGTGATTTACATGCATTTTTCACTCCTATGTCGCGTTATCATTTAGTGTTTTGGGTGATTTTTATAGAGTTGTTGAGTTGTCTAGCGTTTAAATTGCATATTTTTGTAGAATAGACTACTTGTCCGTGTTTGTACTGTTTTTACAGGTTCTGAACTCAAATTGGGATGATTGTGATGATATTGGAGAGAAGTACATGAAGAGACGAGTCCGTAGGTGCAAACGGAGCTCAAATCAGAAATCGGATGAGGTAGAACGAGCGTCAGGAAGTTCGCGCGTCAGAGGCATGCGGCCGCATGGCCCGACCGCGCAACGAGGCAGCGGCTTCTGGTACCTCACGCGGGCAGGAGGCGCAGCCGTGTGACGTCGCGTGGTATGGGCATGCAGCCATGCGAGACGCCAAATTTTCACCAACTTTTTGAACTTTTATCTATTTTCGTGATTTTTGGGTATTTTGAGCCCTACATGACCTAGGGCACACATATATTCCCCAAGAACTTAATCTCTGGACCTTTTGTCATATTTTCTATCTTTTGGAGCTGTGAGAGACGAAGAGCAGAGCCAGAGCAAGAACTGACGATTCTCGATTTTACTACGATTTTATTGTTGAATGTTTTACAGTGTTATTGAGACTTTGATTCTAATTCATATGTCTATGTGTGGCTAGAATCCCTTTTTCTAGGGTTTAGGGAGTAAACATGATTTAAATTTCTGACTGTGTTTGATTTAATTAATCAAGTTATTATTCCTTTTTATGTTCTTGTTTATATTGTTTGTTTTATTGATTGGCCACCAATTTAGCATAATCATAGTTTATAATTTGATATCGGGAGATGATAATTATTATCTGAACTAAGAACATAGAACACATATATTTAATTCTAAAGGGAATTGATATTTGTGAGAGCGTTAATCCTAGGAGCTTTTAGGAGTTGCATGTTAGAAGTGCGATCCGGGGACGGTAGCCTTGCATGTAATCTACGGTTTGTATGCCACGAGAGTGGGTATAGACTAGCTTTGAGATTGCCTTAGAAAATTATCTTGATGATTGAATTGAACCTGTTAGTTATGAGAATCTGTTGAAACCTTTTGCTTGGGAAAATTCTTCTCATATCTGTTTCTCTATTTTTCCGGGCTCAATTTATTTGTTTCCTGTTATTTATTTATTTAGTTTTAAAAACAAAACTCTTCATTCCGAAATTCCAGATAGATGATTAGAGTCTAGGATAGAAATTGATATTAATTAGTGTCTATGGAATACGACATTGCTTGCTACTATACACAAATTGCACCCGTTCACTTGCGGTGTGCTAAGAAATTAGCGAACTAGTTTTTGGCGCCGTTGCCGGAACTAATTATTTATCAGTATTATCTGTTGATTATTTTATACTACTCTGGATTTTTATTTCTGTTTATTTAAATTATGTCCTTTATTTTTCCTGTGGTTCTAATTTTTTTTTTTGGCTCTGAAGTTTGCCAGGTAGTTCTATGGCTACCGCAGAAGATGTTCGTGCTCACAAGGAGCAATTGCAACGCTTGATTGAGGCGCAGAAAAACTACGAGGCTCAGAAGCAACCTCCTATCAATGAGGCGTTCACTCCACAGTATTAGTATCACGAACCTCCAAGAGTCAACATGAATAATTTCGAGCTTAAGACTGATTTGATCACGATGGTGCAGCAAAACCAGTATGGGGGCAAAGTCGTGGAGGACCCTAATGCGCATCTGGCGCAGTTCCTAGAGCTGTGCAGCACTGTCAAGATGAACGGAGTCCCTGATAACATTATACGACTCCGCCTTTTTCCATTCTCATTCCGGGATAAGGCAATGTCATGGTATCAAACTCTACAGCGGGGAGCCAATCCAGTATGGGGGGAATTTGGCAGATCTTTTCCTGTGAAAGTTTTATCCTCCCCGGCTTACATTGAAGTTAAAGATGGATATTCTCCAATTCTAACAGTTTGAAGGTGTAACACCCAGCATTTTCACTACAGTATATATTATTAATATTATTTTCTATTTTCTATTATCTAAAAGAAGAAAGAGAAGCAGAATCACTGAGATGAGATGAGATATTATTATAATACTCTGAGCTTTTAATTCAGTGATTTCATAATTTGAATAATTAAGTGTTCCTGCATCTTTTATTAATTTTATTCTTGGCAGCAAGTTTATAATTCCTAGTTAAAGGGATTATTTTATTATTTTCAGAGATGAGATTGGTGATAAATACGAAATATTATTAGTCGACTTATTGCTCGACTAATTGAAGTGACGAATGTTATTTAATTATTTGAGTATTACTTACTAATGATTTTATTGATTTAGTAATCAAGATCTATTACTAAATCAATAGTGGGAATAATATGTTAATATTTGTTTATTTTTAGAATATGTGAATAACTTGATAGAATATTGTGTGATTAGCCCATTTAAATTTTTATACTTGAAGAATATTTATCTAATTATGTTTCCAAAATTATTTCTTTTATTTGTAAATTAAGGTTAAACTATATATATAATACATATATAAAATCTTCATTCCAAGTGGGCCGAGCAGCACCCATGTGGATTCTAAATTTTATCTTGTAGGAGTATTAAATATCTTTTAAAAGAAATTCTTACAATTCCCTAGAAAGAGGCTAAACGTATATATTTAAGGGAAATTCATTCCCTTCTTCTAGCTGAAACTGTTGAGAGTTTTCCCTAAAAGCATAGAACCACCATTTTCTTCTTTTAAGTTCGAGTTGTAGAGAAATTTCAAGGAGTAGCTGCAATATTTGAAAGAAAAAGGTGAATACTTTGATTCTCTATTTATTTGTGAGTTTTAACTTGAAGAAAATTATGTTTTGAATTCTAGGGTTTTTGAAAAATTGGGGATTTCATACTAGAGTTGAAATATGATTTCAATATGGAGATATATTACGTTTTTGATATTCCTAAGCATGATTATGGTGGTTAATTGTGTTAATTCTTACTTGATTTTGATTTTGCTCAAGTTAGTATGAACCCTATGTTTGAGTTTGAGAGTTATGATTATATTCTTGAAATTGAGTTCATATATGTGTTTTTGAGCTGGAATTATGTCATATATGAATAAATTATGAGTTTACACCACATAGTTTGTGAGATTGATTTTGTTAGTTTAGGGAAAATTAGGGCTTTCGAGTTAAGAAGGTTTATATTCTATTTATTGATGGATGTAGATATATTATGATGTGATTTTATCAAATATATGGAAATTAGAACAGTCTACTACCTCATTCTTTTGTAAGGCTCTAATGTATGGAGATTTGTTATGGGAATTGTTATGTTATAACTAGATGGCTATGTTGATGTGTTAAACAAGAGTTAAGTTTGAAGTTAAAGTATCCTAGTATGTATTATGATCATGTATTTGAGTCTCTACACTTTTAATTGGTCAAAGTATGAGTTAAATGTTGAGTTGAAACAGAAAGTATATTGCTGTCAAGTTTGGCTGGACGAACCAGTGTCTTGTGAGGGGTTTTCGGGAGTGTTCTTGTAGTCCAAATGACTTGAAATTTTTACAGTGATAACTTCATTATGAGTATCAGATGTTTGCAAAATTTCAGCTAAATCCAACACAGTTAGATGTGTCAAACGATTTTATGAAAAGTACTGCACGAAGCAGCAAAGTTCAGTGGCAGATTCTGCCTTTCTTGATATAATTTCTTATTGTGATTTGTAAATTTCTGAGAAATATAGACTTTAATAGCTTTCTGAAAAAGTAAAGCTTGTATTTTTCTTTGAAGAGGTTGATTTTATATGATTTTTCAAAGTTGAGATTCATATATGATTGCATATTTGAGATTTCTTACTTGAGATAGTTATGAATAGAACTATGCTAAGTGATTGGTGTTTCACTTATTAATTGTAAGTTAATCTATATAGAATGGATTAGTTTACTCTTAAGCTTTCTCAAGTGAGATATCCTAAGAGATGGAATGTTAGTATATGCTTTTAGTTCAATTAAATTCATAAAAACAGACGATCTAAACTAGAGAATGCAACTCTAAAGTTTCAAGTGATAGAAGTTTCAACTAGGAATTATTTTTGTTTATTTCTTGTCTATCTATCCAATCTTACATTGGGAACCTCATTATAATGAAGGTTCGAGTGGCAGTTTAGAGTGAACAAGCAAGGACTTCTATTTCATTAAGCATATCAGGTGGGCTTACTAACTCAAGAAGTAAAGATGCATACTTTATTATAAAAAGTTTAAGTGTATGCATTTATATTCAAATTATTGACTTGCCAATATTTGAGATTTGTATGATACCATCTACATAGAAGAACGAATTCGGGTCTGAACGAGTCAGGATTTGTGTACACAGAGTTGACAGCTAACCGTTGAGTTAGCTTGTCGTCGTGTTTGAGAAGGAGGCCTACTTCTCAACACTCAGAGTTATATGATGCGTAGATATGGTTCATACATATTAATTGTCTGCAGATGTATATGATGTTATGATAATTACAGAGAAGTTTTACAGTTTTTGCATACACATGCTATTTAAATAAAACTCCTGTGTGATGCTTGAGATGGCAGGTTCAATATATAGCTCTAAGAGCAAGATTTAAAGTTATTTCGGCATGACCATTGAGTGCTTTTTGGTACTCAGCCCTGCATGTGTTTCTAAATATGCAGGTTAAGTTGTGATGTGATGCAGATGGAAGCGAGCAGAGCAAAGTCTTGATGTATATGTATTAAATCAGGCTCAGGATTTCATGTCTTCATACATGTAATGCACTTGAGTTATTCCGCTGCAACACTTAATGTACTTTACTTTGTTGATGTGTTGTACAGATTTTAAACCAATAGCTTCGAGAATTATGTCACTTAGACAACTTGTTGTTGTATTATTGTAAGTTGTCTACTCGTGAGTGTTAAAAGTGATTGTTTAGGATTACCAGACATTATGGTAAAATATTGTTTAAGAAGGTCAATTATCATTTTCTAAACCTCTTTCTTTTTCATTTTCTTGCTTCCATCCCCAGTCACACTTTCCTCGGCTTAACTATTACTCCCTCTGTCCCAGCTTTTAGTATCCAACTTTCATTTTTCGGCCGTCCCATATTTTGGTATCAATTTCTATTTTTAGTAAAAGTAGGTGGGGCCCTTACTCCACTTTAATTATTTTAACTCTCACATAAAATGTGGGACCCTTATTCTGCTCACAACACATCAATAACTTTATTAAAACTCGTGCCGTTCTCAACTGGATACCAAAAGCCAGGACGGAGGGAGTATTAGCTTAGGCCGGGCTGTGACAGAGTGGTATCAGAGCAGGACATTTGCTCCGAGCCTAAATATTTCTCCATCTCATCCGGCCTAGCCAGGTATTGATTTTCAGAGTTTTACAGTATCAATTTACAGTTTTGAAAGAGTTTTGAGTTATTAGTATTGCAATTTTGCAAGAAACTTGTAGTTGGAGAAGCTTACATGTTTTCAAGTGAGTGAATATGAATAACATGGTTTATTTATGAGTATCCTCTACCAGTATGAACTTCTTGAGCGGATAAAAGTGTTGTTCATATTTTAATATTTATATCTTAATACATGGAGAATTTTCATTTGCTGCATACCAATAGAAAGGATCATATGGATGATGAGGTGTACGAATATATAATATGTGGATGCAGATATAGACAGTTTGATGATACAATAATGATGGATATCAGTCGCACCTTAAGAGTCCTTATGGACGCAACTTTTTCCATGATATGAAATGGCCAAAGTAGTCATTACTAGGGTGATGCATTTCAATTGCTTTAGATGGTTTGAATTTTAGTGTATGAGTTTTATAACTTAGTTGATTTATAGTTAAGTAGTAGTTTGACCTTTATTGATGGGAGGAAACCTTAATTTTGGTTTTTTGTATTTACTCGGCATGATGTCTTAAAGAAGCAGTGGAAATCTGCCATCCCCCATGTGGATAATTTAGAAAACTACTCGTTCCCATCAACTTGAAAGAAGAATTTCAGAAGTTTTTCATCATCAATATTCCCTTATTTATACTAGAGTTTCGCGAGTTTCGCTTCCTTTGATGCAATGATCAATAGCACCTTCTTGTATGTTATTTAAACTACAAGGATCGACTGATTATTAGTGGGAAACGAACCAGCAGATATATACCCTCGATCGATTAGAGAATCTTATTTGGGGCCAGATCATAGAAGCTTTTATGAAGAATATATTTTCAGAAGCCGTCATCAGCAAAAAAGGAGACGTAATTTAACAATTTAAAGCAATGAAAGAAGACTGTGGCTGAATATGATCGAGAGTTTTGTGATATATCTTGATATACGCCTTATAAGGTTGACATATATAGTAGTTGTAACTTCTCATATATAGAGTTTTGATGTAGTGCCTTTGCTTGATGGCAAGCTAAGCATTCCTTCAACTAATGCAGCTATATTTCATTTTCATTTCTTCCCACCAAAGTTTTGTTTGAGGTCTTGATATATTTTTGTGTTTCCTGGGTATGCAGTATCTAGCATACACGAGCTTCATTCATTTCTCAGCCATTCATTGTTCAGTATACATAACCTTTTCTTAAACAATATAGTATTACCCCGAGTTTCCTGGTAATTATCGATCCCTTCTATCAGATTCCTTACCCGTAATTTTCTATTTTCATCTTCCCTCTGTACTGTGATAATTCTGGTTATCAAACCAGGAGACACTGTTAACATTGCAATGACAGCTTATATTGTTTGCGGTGGTAGAACCACTTCTAAATTCAACCTTTTAAAATCCTTGATGAGAATTTTTCTTAATGGGTAAGGAGAAATCCTTACTTAACTTGAATTTTTCTACTAAAGGCATCCACTGCTATATTGGCTTTGCGTGGAGGATAATTTATTCTACAATCATAGTTCCTTACTAATTCGAGCTATCTTATTCGCCTCTTGTATAAGTCTTTTTGCTCGAATAAGTATCTTGAACTTTATGATTTGTATAAATTTCACATCTTGATCCCTAACAATAACTCCTTTATTCGAGCCAATTTCTTCGCTTCTAGTTGCAAGTCAGGCGTTGGATATAGTTCAGTTTTTGAGGTCTATGTTTCATGACCCATTAACAATAACTCTTTCATTTTATAACAACGCCCAATCAAGTCCATTTTTGACACATTAGTACATGTTTCATATGATCTTTTATCTTCGGGAACTCGACTATTATAACAACTTTTTATCCACAAGCAGATGGCAAATCTTAGAGAGAAATCTTTACACCTTGGAAGATATGATATGGACTATTGTACTAGAGCGAAGAAGTGGCTGCTTTTGGGTGGAGACACTAGCAATCGTGGGTGATTCTGGGTCCAAAACTCTCTTTTCAAATAAGACTTGTCTTTTCCTCAGCTCAGAATGAGCGAATTCCCCGTCGGCACGGGCAGGAGACGGCCATCTAAAGGTGCATACGCGTACTCAGAAGCTGCATTATGCACTAGATTGAAGAATGAATTGGGAAAAAGCTTTGCTACTCATTGAATTTACCTACAATAATAATTTTTTGGCAACAATTGATATGACATCATATGGAGCTCTTTACGGAAAGAAATGTTGATCTCCTTTTTCTTTTAATAGGTTGATTTCATATGATTTTTCAAAGTTGAGATTCATATATGATTGCATATTTGAGATTTCTTACTTGAGATAGTTATGAATAGAACTATGCTAAGTGATTGGTGTTTTACTTATTAATTGTAAGCTAATCTATATAGAATGGATTAGTTTACTCTTAAGCTTTCTCAAGTGAGATATCCTAAGAGATGGAATGTTAGTATATGCTTTTAGTTCAATTAAATTCATAAAAACAGACGATCTAAACTAGAGGATGCAACTCTAAAGTTTCAAGTGATAGAAGTTTCAGCTAGGAATTATTTTTGTTTATTTCTTGTCTATCTATCCAATCTTACCTTGGGAACCTCATTATAATGAAGGTTCGATTGGCTGTGTAGAGTGAACAAGCAAGGACTTCTATTTCATTAAGCGTATCAGGTGGGCTTACTAACTCAAGAAGTAAAGATGCATACTTTATTATAAAAAGTTTAAGTGTATACATTTATATTCAAATTATTGACTTGTCAATATTTGAGATTTGTATGATACCATCTACATAGAAGAACGAATTCGGGTCCTAAGCGAGTCAGGATTTGTGTACACAGAGTTGACAGTTAACCGTTGAGTTAGCTTGTCGTCGTGTTTGAGAATGAGGCCTACTTCTCAACACTCAGAGTTATATGATGCGTAGATATGGTTCATACATATTAATTGTCTGCAGACGTATATGATGTTATGATAACTACAGAGAAGTTTTACAGTTTTTGCATACACATGCTATTTAAATAAAACTCCTGTGTGATGCTTGAGATGGCAGGTTCAATATATAGCTCTAAGAGCAAGATTTAAAGTTATTTCGGCATGACCATTGAGTGCTTTTTGGTACTCAGCTCTGCATGTGTTTCTAAATATGCAGGTTAAGTTGTGATGTAATGCAGATGGAAGCGAGCAGAGCAAAGTCTTGATGTATATGTATTAAATCAGGCTCAGGATTTCATGTCTTCATACATGTAATGCACTTGAGTTATTCCGCTGCAACACTTAATGTACTTTACTTTATTGATGTGTTGTATAGATTTTAAACCAATAGCTTCGAGAATTATGTCACTTAGACAACTTGTCGTTGTATTATTGTAAGTTGTCTACTCGTGAGTGTTAAAAGTGATTGTTTATGATTATCAGACATTATGGTAAAATATTGTTTAAGAAGGTCAATTATCATTTTCGAAACCTCTTTCTTTTTCATTTTCTTGCTTCCATCCCCAGTCACACTTTCCTCGGCTTAACTATTATTAGCTTAGGCCGGGCTATGACAGAAGGAGAGACACTGGCAGAAACTTGGGAGAGATATAAGGAGAAACTCAGAAAGTGTCCGAGCCATGGATTCGATGAGGGCCCGCAAATAGTTATGTTCTATAATGCTTGCGAGGAGCGCACCAGAATGTTCATGGACACAGTTGCAGGTGGATCCCTACTCAAGAAGGGGAGTTCTGAAGTAATGGAGATTATCGAGAGCATGGCCACCACATGTTATCAATGGCCTTCTGAAAGAATCCAATTAAAGAAAGCTGCAGCCGTTTCCAGCTCTGACCCTTTGACTTTATATGCCACTCAGATTGCTGAGCTGACTTCCAAGATAAATGCATTGACTACGGCCAAGAGTGCACCAGCTGTGGAAGAACCGATGATGATGGAGGATGCCAATTATCTCAATGGCAAAAACTATGGGAATGGTGGATACAATAGTGGACAACAGTTTCAGCAAGGACGACGCCCACATCCGAATCTGGCGTATGGAAGTCCCAATAATGCACTTCAACCGCCCCCAAGCTTCTCTGTTACCGATGGAGTCATTAATGAAGAGAAGAAGCCAAATATGGAGGAGCTGATGATGAAATTCATCTCCAAGGCGGATGAGATGATGGAGAGAGGATTGAGGCTACCACTACTGCCTTGGAAACACAAATGAAAATATTTGAAACCCAAATGGGTCAAATGACCACTGCCATCAACAAGCTTCAGCAGTCGGGTAAATTCTTAAACAACGCTAAGGTGAACCCGAATGAGCAGTTGATTTATGCCTAATTGTTCTAATTTTAGGGGTTTGCATGTGCTTATTTTAAGTTAAATCTTCTGGAAATTGGTGCGTTTTATGGTGTATTTTATGCTTTGCAGAAGATTTAGGTTTTCGAGATGAAGAGTGCAAATCTTGGAGAGTTTGGGCTAAAAATCGTATGTTTGTGTCCACTCTGGCACGTCAGAGAAGCGAAACCCCGTTCCAGAGCCGAGAAGGCCCGCGCCAGAGGAATCAAGGCGCCAGAGGAGTCAAGGCGCCAGAGGAATCGCGGCGAGTGCGGAAATGCCAGAGAAATCAAAGCGCCAGAGGAATCGAAGCGCCAGAGGAATCGAAAGCGCCAGAGAAATCGAAATGCCAGAGGAATCATAAGCGCCAGCGGAATCACCAGTCAGAGAAGTCGCTAGTCAGAGGAGTCGCTAGTCAGAGGAGTCAATAGTCAGAGAAGCCAGAGTAATCGCCGTTCCTCTGGCGATAGCAAAGAATTCACCGTTCCTCTGGCGAATGCCAGAGAGATCATCATTCCTCTGGCGAGAGCTGCGAAATTGGCGAGAGTAGGAGTGTTTTCCAGAAGCGCGCATTGCAGCTGGAAGTTGCCTTATTTTGCACGATTCTATTGCCTTTAGAATTCTTCTTTGCATGGCAACTTCCATGGTGATCCATAGGGAATTGAAGTCTATAAATAGGGCCATACTTTTCATTGTAATCAATCCAATCAATCCCTTGCCCTAGTTTTAGACGCCATCTTTGCAATCTGTTGGCATCCGAAGCTTAGGAATTTACTTGCTTTCATAGTTTCAAGTTTTTATTGTTCTAAGTTAGATTTCAATTTCGTTTTTAGTTTAGTTTCTTGGATTGTGATTGCGTGACACGATTACACGTTCAAGGATTTTACGGTATTTCGTATTTAATTTAATTTATTTCTGTTTAATCATGTTTACGTTTTTCATTCATGTTTATGCTTTCTTCTTAATTATGCAATTTAAATTATGCACTTTAGTTTATGCCTAGATTAGAAGTCTTTACTTTTACAAGTATTTACTTTCATAAGTAGGTTTAATTTAAGTTCTTTAAAATCTTGTCTAGGGTTTAATAGTTCAATTCGCCTAGCTTAGTTTTACAATTCGGTTTTTACTTAAGTTTTTAATTCTAAGTTTTAGTTTAATAATCAATCTCTTTACTGCTTTCTTTATTGTTTTTCCTGCGATACTACTAAAAGCCCTTAAAGACTTTCCTTGAGAGATGACACTGGGTCAACTTACCATCACTAGAATGTCCTTGTTCTATTGCAAGTCAACTTAGAGGTGTTCTAGGTTGAGTCAAATTTTGGCGCCGTTGCCGGGGAAAGTTTTAGGCGTTTTAGTTGTGTCGTTTTTACTTGCTTTATTTAATTTTTGTTTCTTCCACTCGGTGCGATTAATCCGTTTGTTCAGTGTTGTGCATGCAGGGACGCCGTAGTCTTAAAGGCAAATTGGTGTCTCCTTTGCATAGTACGAGCGAAGGGATTTTCAGGAAGAATAGTTGCAAGGGAGTGTTCGGTGACGACGGAGCAGACGGTTCTAACTCCAGCTCGGACGAAGACGCACGTGACAGAACTGACGATTTCTACTCTGGTTCTGAGTCTGACTCTGAAATTCCAGAGCACACCATAGAGACAAAGGAGGAAGAGGCCAGCCCCGCCAATTTTTGCATTAAGCAGAATTTAAACGAGGAAAAGAAGGAGATGGCCCAGCACATGGAATACATGGGAGACTATACTAGGCCGGTGATTGGAGATACCAACACGTCGGCAATCGTGCTCCCTGCTATTGTGAGAAACTACAATCTCAAACCCAATGACTCGAGTCTACTGCCGGTGTTTCATGGGATGCCAAGCGAGGATGCTCTGCAATTCATCCGAGATTTTTGCACACAAGTGCAAACGATTCCTCTGCTTACTCTCACAGAGGACCAACTCAAGCTCAAGTGCTTTCCCTATGCACTTAAGGACCGGGCAAGGACGTGGATGCTTTCTTTGCCGCCCAACTCTATCACTACATGGGGAGATGCTTGTGAAAAATTCATGCTGAAATACTACCCAAGTCACAAGACGCAGGAACTGAGAACGAGGATAATGGAGTTCACCCAAGGAGCGGACGAGCCATTGCATGAAGCATGGGAGAGATATGAAGAACTCATCCGTCAATGCCCTCAACATCAGTTCACCAATGTTATGTTGATGCAGTTCTTCTACGATGGGTTAGTGCAAACTGCCCAATTTATGGCGGATAGCACGGCAGGAGGCAACATAGCTCGGAAGACGGCAACAGAGCTAAAAGAGATTTTCAAGACTTTGGCCGAGAGCTCCCAACAAAAGTCAGTCCGTGGACGGAGAGTGGAGGCTAGTGCCGTGACAAACCAGTTTGAGCTGCAGAAGCAAGTAGCCGATCTTGTGAGACAAGTGCAGCATCTTACGATGGACAAGAAGGAAAATTCAGCTCCGGTGCAGAATCAAGCTCTGCCGATGTCAACTCCGCAGAACCCATCCATGCAGTATGTTGAGCCGTGTGGTATCTGTGGAGATTTCAGCCATGGAGCTAATGAGTGCCATAGAATGGGAGAGTTTACCCCGGAAGGACAAGCTGAGGTCTATGCAGCACAAGGATTCCAAACCTACAATCAAGTGCAGAACAGACCATATGGCCAGAGCATGAATCAAGGTCCACAAAATATCGTTGGAGGATGGAGGAGTCAGCCGAATGGAGGATGGGGAAATCAAAATTTTGGGGGGAATCAATTCCGTCGACCACCCCAGATGGGCTATCAACAACAACAGTATTTCCCACCACCGCAGGGGTCTTCTCAACCATACAGACCACAATACCAACAACAGCAACCCATTCCGCAACAGAATGCGCCGTCGATTCCACCACAAAAATCCACGCTCGAAGAAACACTGCAAGCCTTTATGGAGATGAGCAAACAAAGTATGGAGTCCCAAGCTTCTACGATCAAAAGGCTCGAGACTACGGTTGGACAACTTTCCGGTGCCTTAAATCAAATCCAACAACAACAGCAACCCGGGAAGTTTCATGGTCAACCTGCTCAGACGCATCAAGCTCTTGCTGTAACTGTTCTTCGCAGTGGTAAGATGGTGGATAACAAGGTGGAGGTTCCTAATTTGACCAGTGCAGAGCAGCCGAACTCTACCTTGACCAGCGCAGAGCAGCCGAGAACTGCTTTCACCAGCGCAGAGCAGCCAAGCTCTACCGTGACCAGAGCAGAGCTGCCGAGTTCTGTACAGCCTAGACCAGAGTTGCCGAGCTTAGCGCTGACCAGCCCGACTGATGGAGAGACGGCAGACAAGCAAAAGGAAGGAGAGAAGGAGAAGGAGGTCAAGCTCCACAAAGCTACTGCACCATATCGACCACCGATTCCTTTTCCGAACAGATTGAGAAACGAGAAGCAGGACCGTCAGTTTGAAGAATTCTACAACATGTTGGCCAAGGTAAATGTGAATTTGCCTCTGCTTGATGTGATCCGAAATGTGCCTGCATATGTGAAATTCTTCAAGGAATTGGCATCCAACAAAAGAAGGTTCGGTGACAATGAGAAGGTGTTGGTCTCCGAAGTTGCAAACGCAATCATGCAGCAATCTTTGCCACCCAAGCAACGCGATCCAGGTAGTTTTGTGATTAATATTGCTTTGGGAAATGGTAAGGAAGCCACGGGTATGTTGGATCTGGGGGCTGGGATTAACTTGATGCCTTACTCTATTTATCAACAATTAGAGTTAGGTAATTTAAAATCTACTCGCATGTGCCTCCAACTTGCTGATAGGTCCGTCAGGTATCCCCGTGGTATAGTAGAAGATATTCTAGTTAGAGTCGGGGGTTTGATAGTGCCCGTTGATTTTGTCGTACTGGAGATTGGGGATGTGCACAAGAATGGTAGAGATCACACTTTGCTATTAGGAAGGCCCTTTATGGCGACCACTAACACGTTGATTGATGTCAAAAATGGAACCATTAAAATGTCAGTGTTGGGGGAGTCGGTGTCTTTCTCAGTGCATGAAAATCGGGCTATGCCTTCGGCTAACCTTATGAATGAATGCTCATATATAGATGCTATTAATGGCTTGGTTGAGAAGGTATTTTTACAGGAGCAGGAATGCGAGGAAGTTTGCGCTGGATCAGCAGACATGGAAGAACTAGCTCGGGAAGCTGAAGAGTTCGGCGCTGCTCTGACACGGGAGCTTCACTGCTCTAACTTCAGCCCTGGCAGCGCTGCCCTGCCCAGCAGCCCTGTACTGCCCAAACCTGCATTGCCCAGCTTAGAGGAGGAACAGGTGGGGGCAAAGAGACCAGCACTCGAATTGAAGGAACTCCCAACCAATCTTAAGTACGTCTTTTTAGAAGACGGAAATGAGAAGCCAGTCATCATCTCGTCTACTCTGACTCAAGAGCAAGAAGCGGCGCTGCTCGAGGTGTTGAAGAGAAACAAAGCAGCGCTGGGATGGAGCATAGGTGACATACGTGGCATTAGTCCAGCCACATGCATGCACAGGATCAACCTAGAGGAAGGAGCTACACCCAAGCGAGATGCCCAGCGACGCTTGAACCCTATGCTGATGGAGGTTGTGCGCAAGGAAATCCTTAAGCTTCTTGCCGAAGGGATTATCTATTCAGTCGCCGATAGTGAGTGGGTGAGCCCAGTGCATGTCGTGCCAAGGAAATGAGGAATGACGGTTGTGCGCAATGACAAGATGGAGTTGATGCCGACACGTCCTACCACGGGATGGCGGATGTGCGTCGACTACAGGAAACTCAATGCCGTCACCAAAAAGGATCATTTTCCCCTCCCTTTTGTTGATCAAATATTAGATCGGTTGGCAGGGCATGATTTTTATTGTTTTCTAGATGGTTTGTCAGGATACTACCAAATCGCAATCACACCGGAAGATCAAGTCAAGACTGCCTTCACCACGCCTTTTGGGACATTTGCATGGAAGAGGATGCCGTTCGGATTGTGCAATGCACCCGGGACGTTTCAACGATGCATGATGTCCATATTCTCCGATATGATTGGTAAATTCGTGGAGGTTTTTATGGATGATTTTTCGGTTTTTGGGCAGTCTTTTCATGATTGTTTGACTAAGATTGATGTAGTGTTGAAAAGGTGTATTGACAGTGGCCTAACTTTGAGTTGGTAAAAGAGTCATTTCATGGTTACTCGTGGGATTGTCTTGGGTCATGTGGTGTCTAAGCATGGACTAGAGGTCGACAGAGCTAAGGTGGAGGTAATCCAAAAGTTGCCACCCCCTATTGATGTCAAAGGGATTAGGAGTTTCTTAGGTCACGCCGGTTTTTATCGACGTTTCATTAAAGATTTCTCTAAAATTAGCCAACCTCTATGCAAACTACTAGCTCAGGACGTTCCTTTTAAATTTGATGACTCTTGCATGCATGCCTTTGAAACATTAAAACTTAAGTTGAGCTCTGCCCCGGTTGTGATTGCACCTGATTGGTCATTACCCTTTGAGATCATGTGTGATGCGTCTAACTCTGCTGTAGGAGCGGTGCTAGGTCAGCGTGTGGATAGGATGTTACGTGTGATTTACTATGCTAGTTTAACTTTGAATAGCGCTCAAGTAAATTACACCACTACTGAAAAAGAGATGCTTGCTGTGATCTTTGCCTTGGATAAATTTCGAGCATACATCATTGGTTCTAAGGTCATTGTCCATAGTGACCATGCTGCACTTCGATACTTGATGACTAAACCTCAGGCTAAAGCTCGTCTCATCCGTTGGGTCTTACTGTTGCAAGAGTTTGATGTAGAAATCAGGGATAGGAAAGGGCGCGAGAATCACGTAGCTAACCACCTTTCCCGATTGGATAAAAATCGGATAGAATCGAGTTTCAATTGCATCCCTGAATCTTTTCCTTTTGAGCATACATATGCATTAACCCTTGATAAGAGCAGCACTGCCGAGATCCACTCTGCCCAAGCCAGAGCAGAGGAGTCGAATACCAGAGCAGAGGAGTCGGTACCAGAGCAGAGGAGCCGACATCTCCAGCGCAGAATCGAAGCCAGTTCTGCTCTGACCAGCTCTGCCGATATCACCTCTACCAGCCTTGCCAAACTCAGCGCTGTTCAGAGCAGCCCTGCGAGTGCCGAGCCCTGGTATGTAGATATTGTCAATTACTTAGTTTGTGGTATTCTACGGCCTGAGCTGACATCGCAGGAAAGAAAGAGATTTTTAGCTCAATGCAGACACTATTATTGGGAGATTCCTCACCTTTTCAAGCTTGGAAAGGATGATGTCATTCGACGGTGTGTGCCGGCAGAGGAGCAACAACAAGTGTTGAAAATGTGCCATGAGGATCATTGTGGTGGACACTTTGGGGGGCAGAAAACAGCACATAAAATTCTTCAATCAGGTTTGTTTTGGCCTTCCATTTTCAAAGATGCACACACCTTCACTCTTGCTTGCGATCGGTGTCAGAGAGTAGGAAATATTGGCCGCAGAAATGAGATGCCCCTCCAAAGCATTTTAATTGTCGAGATCTTCGATGTGTGGGGCATTGATTTCATGGGACCATTTCCTACTTCGCATGGATTTCAATATATTTTACTTGCTGTAGATTACGTGTCCAAATGGGTTGAGGCTATCCCCACGCGGACATGTGATGCTAATGTGGTGCTTAAGTTTGTGCAAGAGAACATTCTTTCTAGATTCGAATTTCCTAGAGCTATCATTAGCGATGGAGGCAAGCACTTCTGCAATAAGTTGTTTGCAAAGCTCATGAAGAAGAATGGGATCACGCACAAGGTTGCAACACCATACCATCCACAGACCTCTGGACAAGCTGAGACGAGCAATCGGCAGATCAAAGGAATTTTGGAGAAAACGGTGCAGCCCTCGCGCAAGGACTGGTCCGCAAAGTTGAATGACGCTCTCTGGGCATACCGAACTGCCTTCAAGGGAGTGCTTGGGATGAGTCCATACCGTCTAGTATATGGCAAGGCTTGTCATCTACCGGTGGAGATAGAGCACAAAGCTTATTGGGCGATCAAAGCTGCCAACTATGACCTGGACTCTGCTGTGAAGCAGCGCACGCTGCAAATGGAGGAGTTAGATGAGCTACGCAATGAGGCGTATGAGAATACAAGAATTTACAATGACAAAGTGAAGCGACTCCATGACCGCCGTATATGCCATAAGAAGCTTTGCCCTGGGATGAAGGTACTTTTGTTCAATTCTCGACTGAAGTTATTCCCGGGTAAGCTAAAATCTAGGTGGAGCGGTCCGTTTTTACTTAAGGAGGTGTTTGAGCATGGTGCTGTTGAGTTACTCAATGAAAACACGAAGGAGAGTTTCCGAGTGAATGGCCATCGAGTGAAACCATACTACGAGCACCAGATTCAGACTATGGAAGTGGAGTCTCACACTCTGCACGATCCTCACTAAAGATCAAACTGAAGTCGGGCTGGAGACTCTAACTCTAGCGCTTGGTGGGAGGCAACCCACCGTTGGTTTATTTTTAGTTTCTGTTTTTCTTTGTTTTTAGTTGTGTGTTTTGTGTCTTTCCTAAGTTTTGGGTGCTTCGCGGTTACTTTGATGCTTGGTGAGTATGTCTTGTTTTCAGCGCTGGACTTTTCCAGCGCGGTACTTCTCCCCGCTGCACTTATCCAGCGCGGTCCTATTCCGCGCTGCAACTCTCCGCTCTGCCACAGCCAGTGAATTCTCCTCTCACCACCTCGCACGATGCTTCAGTGTCTCAATGCCGATAATCAGGGACGTATTCTCAACTCTTCTTATTTCTTTTTGTGCCCTGAGGACATGGCTTGCTTTAAGTGTGGGGGGGGGTGTTTTATTGTGCTTATATTTTCAAGTGGGCGAGATTAGTCTTTCTATGCTTAGTTTTTGGTCTCGAATCTTGCTAATTTTTATGAATTTGTGGAAGAGAGATGGTTTTCGATGCGAATTTTGGGTTTGTGAATGAATGGTGGTTATTCTTGTTTTACTCTTGATATATGTTTCTTGTTTATGCAAAGAATTTGAGTTTTGTTGCAACATGATTGTAAGTTAGTAAAACGTGATTTGTCCGGTAGATGCTAGAATGAGTGTTGTCATTGTGATTGTCTACGATCGTATCTTATCTGTGAAATGTGAAAAATGTTGGACGAATTGCCAACTTCAAAATTGCCAGCTCTGAAACATCTGGCCTGTTCTGAAATGTGATAGCTCTGAGTCTCTGTTCCTCTAGTCTAACTATGAGCATGGGAAACCACGTGAAAAGACTTTGGAGTACATCCAAATGTTTTTATTTCATGAATTATGGCTCAACTGTCGAAAATCTTAAGCACACAAAGTGTGAAAAATGGTGATATTGATTATAAAGGCGATCACATTAGGGAATTCACTTCTAGCGGAGAATTGGGTCTGATCGAATTACTTGCATTACTCTTTTGTTGCTTCTTAAACTTTGAGTTACTTGCATGATCGAGAGATGTGTATTGATTGTAAAATTTTGAATTGACTTTGAGAATGTTTGGATGGAAATTAGCATTGTTGAAATCAATCTCTTCCTAGGATTCATACGGATTTTGCTTGAGGACAAGCAAAAGGCTAAGTGTGGGGGGGTTGATTTATGCCTAATTGTTCTAATTTTAGGGGTTTGCATGTGCTTATTTTAAGTTAAATCTTCTGGAAATTGGTGCGTTTTATGGTGTATTTTATGCTTGGCAGAAGATTTAGGTTTTCGAGATGAAGAGTGCAAATCTTGGAGAGTTTGGGCTAAAAATCGTATGTTTGTGTCCACTCTGGCACGTCAGAGAAGCGAAACCCCGTTCCAGAGCCGAGAAGGCCCGCGCCAGAGGAATCAAGGCGCCAGAGGAGTCAAGGCGCCAGAGGAATTGCGGCGAGTGCGGAAATGCCAGAGAAATCAAAGCGCCAGAGGAATCGAAGCGCCAGAGGAATCGAAGCGCCAGAGGAATCGAAAGCGCCAGAGAAATCGAAATGCCAGAGAAATCATAAGCGCCAGCGGAATCACCAGTCAGAGAAGTCGCTAGTCAGAGGAGTCGCTAGTCAGAGGAGTCAATAGTCAGAGAAGCCAGAGTAATCGCCGTTCCTCTGGCGATAGCAGAGAATTCACCGTTCCTCTGGCGAATGCCAGAGAGATCATCATTCCTCTGGCGAGAGCTGCGAAATTGGCGAGAGTAGGAGTGTTTTCCAGAAGCGCGCATTGCAGCTGGAAGTTGCCTTATTTTGCACGATTCTATTGCCTTTAGAATTCTTCTTTGCATGGCAACTTCCATGGTGATCCATAGGGAATTGGAGTCTATAAATAGGGCCATACTTTTCATTGTAATCAATCCAATCAATCCCTTGCCCTAGTTTTAGACGCCATCTTTGCAATCTGTTGGCATCCGAAGCTTAGGAATTTACTTGCTTTCATAGTTTCAAGTTTTTATTGTTCTAAGTTAGATTTCAATTTCGTTTTTAGTTTAGTTTCTTGGATTGTGATTGCGTGACACGATTACACGTTCAAGGATTTTACGGTATTTCGTATTTAATTTAATTTATTTCTGTTTAATCATGTTTACGTTTTTCAAATATGTTTATGCTTTCTTCTTAATTATGCAATTTAAATTATGCACTTTAGTTTATGCCTAGATTAGAAGTATTTACTTTTACAAGTATTTACTTTCATAAGTAGGTTTAATTTAAGTTCTTTAAAATCTTGTCTAGGGTTTAATAGTTCAATTCGCCTAGCTTAGTTTTACAATTCGGTTTTTACTTAAGTTTTTAATTCTAAGTTTTAGTTTAATAATCAATCTCTTTACTGCTTTCTTTATTGTTTTTCCTGCGATACTACTAAAAGCCCTTAAAGACTTTCCTTGAGAGATGACACTGGGTCAACTTACCATCACTAGAATGTCCTTGTTCTATTGCAAGTCAACTTAGAGGTGTTCTAGGTTGAGTCAAATTTTGATGAGCAGTGCATGGTAATTGGGGTGAGAAGTGCAGCCACATCTGAAGGCAGCCATGGATCTTGTGAGATGGAAGATGAGTCAAAACAACACCATGAGGAAAGTCGACGAGTTCCACCCCTATATCGTCCTCCCGGTTGGATGCCGTTTTCCCAACGTCATTACAAGATAATCAACTCGTTGAGTGGGACTACACAAGAAGGGCCTAAGATGGTCAAGGATGAGAGTACACCGCCGGTCATGGAGAAAGAAGCTGAGGAGGTCACTATTGAGGTTTCTGGCACAAAGAAGGATGAGAAAAAGAAAGCTACATCGCCAGCAAATGTACCTATGCCATTCCCTCAGCACCATCAGAAAGAGAGAGTGAAGGAGCAATTCTCCAAGTTCTTAGAGATCTTCAAAAAGGTTCACATCAACATCTCATTGGTGGAGATGCTACAGGAGATGCCACAGTATGCCAAATTCCTCAAGGATCTAGTCTCGCGCAAGAAGAAGTTGGGGACCGGAGTTTGAGACCGTGAACCTCAATGAAGAATGCAGCGCAATTTTGTAGAGGAAGCTGCCTGCGAAGATTAAGGATCTGGGCAGTTTCAATATTTCTTGCATTATTGGAGGCCAGCATTTCGAGAAGACACTGTGCGATTTGGGGGTGAGTATCAACCTCATGCCTCTTTCCATCTTTAAGAGGTTGGCAATTGGGAAGATGAAGCCTACGTCCATGGTGCTGCAGATGGCAGATGGATCAGTCACCCACCCGCTCGGAGTGGTGGAGAACATGCTCGTGAAGGTGGGGGATTTTATTTTTCCTGCCGACTTTGTGGTGTTGGACATAGAGGACGACAAGAAAATTCCGCTTATTTTGGGGCGCCCGTTCCTTGCAATGGGAAGAGCTTTGACTGATGTGGAGAAAGGAGAGCTCACGCTGTGAGTTCATAACGAAAGCCAATCGTTCTTTGTCTATAGATCATACCGCATCTATAAGGACGAAGTGCCCAAGAAAGCTAAAGATCCGGAAATGTAAGAGTTGATGTTCATAATACATTTAATAAGGATTATTTTTTTTGGCAGGACCTAGGTGATCAGAAGTCTAAGGGAGGAGGCATGGCTGGCAAGAGTGGAGTAGAATGTAGTTGGTTGCAGCATGGCTTGTACCAGCCTCCTTGAAGAGTCTGTTGTTTTGTTGAGCTAACAACGTTAAAAATAGCACTTATTGGGAGGCAACCCAATTTTGGTTTGTTCGTTTTTTTTTGTTTGTTTGTTTGTTTTCGTGCCCCACAATTCCTTTTCAAACTTATTCTCCTTGGTGGTGAATAAGTTTGGGGGGATGTGTCTTTGTGGGTGCACTGTTTCTTTTGGTTATTTTTTTTTTGTCGTTGAGTTTTTTTTCATCTTGCTTTGGTGGTATTCCTGTGATATTACCTTGATGAAGATGTGAGTAGTGTAGAGATTGGTTGGATAACTGGCTCATGATGATTTCTATTTAAAACTTGTGAAATTGCATGTGTTTGTGTTGATATTGTTGTGATTGAGCCTGATTGATGAATGATAAACATGGTCTCTTTGATGTTGCAATCAATGAAATAAGCTGTGAGATTTGAGCCTTGACCGTCATAATTTTTACAGTCTTATTTCTTATTCTTGAGTGATTGTTCGAGCATGCATGTGTCTCACTAGAACTTGTCTTGATTTCTCCCTCGAGGTCACATAAGTGTGCTTAACAACTTTGAGATGATAGAAGGCCATCTTTGCTAGCTTATATATCCCATAGTTTTCATATTACTATATATGATCCTAGTTCGCCCTCTTTGAGCCTTATTTTCTATTTTATTTGATTTAGCCGTGGGTGGGAGCTTGGAGATTGTTGATAGGAGCTAGTTGGTTTGTGGAGATGTGTGATTATGGATTATGAACTTTGATCTTGATTGAAAAATCCTAGTACCCTACAAGTTGTTGAAAAAAAAAAAAAGATAAAGAAAAAAAAAACAGAGAAAAAAAATTGGAAAATAAATGGGTACAAAGGATGCTTTAGAAAGTCATAATGTCATGAGAAATAATTGATGAGTTGTGATGGATTTTGTATTGAAAAATCTGGTTTTATGAGAGGTGGGGGATGGTATTGAGTAAGAATGCTATAAGGTTGGTGATTGTGCTACATTAAGCCGTATCTATTAGTCACTTAGCCAAATATATCCTACCCTACCAAAGAGCCTACATTACAACCCTCAATAAAGATGTTTTTGATCTTGGTTATAGGATCACACATTTAGTGGTGGAGAGGTGAGACAATTGACAAGCTTATGGTTGAGTACTTGTTTTGCTTGAACTAAGCGTATACACGTCCATGATTTTGATTGATACACTTGAGAGTTGAGAGTTCTTATTTTCTTTATCTTTTTGGTGAGGATTGATAGTCATTAGGACCATAATTTGAAGTTTGTCATGAGTGTGATATCTTGATGATAGGAGATACAAATGCATGTTAGTTTTTTTTTGTTGACAAATCTGAAGCCGGAATGTTGTCCACCTTTCCCTGCGCTATTGTGTCTCATTCTTGGTTCATCTTTATTTTGCCCGAGGACGGACAATGGTTTAAGTTTGGGAGGTTGATTTACATGTATTTTTCACTCCTATGTCGCATTATCATTTAGTGTTTTGGGTGATTTTTATAGAGTTGTTGAGTTGTCTAGCGTTTAAATTGCATATTTTTGTGGAATATACTACTCGTCCGTGTTCGTGCTATTTTTACAGGTTTTGGACTCGAATTGGGCTGATTTTGATGATATTGGAGAGAAGTACATGAAGAGACGAGTCCGTAGGCACAAACAGAGCTCAAAGCAGACACGCGGCGGCACGCAGAACGTGAGAGACAGGCGTCGTGCGGTTCAGGCATGCGGCCGCATAGCCCGGCCGCGCGACGAGATAGCGGCTTCTGGTACCTCACGCGGGCAGGAGGCACGGCCGTGCGGTATGGGCATGCAGCCGCGTAAGACGCCGAATTTTCATCAAATTTTCGGACTTTTATCTGTTTTCGCGATTTTTGGGTGTTTTGAGCCTTACAAGACCTAGGGCGCATATATATTCCCCAAGAACTTATTCTTTGGATCTTTTGTCATATTTTCTATCTTTAAGAGCTGTGAGAGATGGAGAGCGAAGCCAGAGCAAGAACTGAAGATTCTCGATTTTACTACGATTTTATTGTTGAATGTTTTACAGTTTTATTGAGACTTTGATTCTAGTTCATATGTCTATGTGTGGCTAGAATCCTTTTTCCCAGGGTTTAGGGAGTAAACCTGATTTAAATTTCTGACTGTGTTTGATTTAATTAATCAAGTTATTATTCATTTTTATGTTCTTGTTTATATTGTTTTCTTTATTTATTGGCCACCAATTTAGCATAATCATAGTTTATAATTTGATATCGGGAGATGATAATTATTACCTGAACTAAGAACAGAGAACACATATGTTTAATTCTAAAGGGAATTGATATTTGTGAGGGCATTAATCCTAGGAGCTTTTAGGAGTTGCATGTTAGAAGTGTGATCCGGGGACAGTAGCCTTTCATGTAATCAACGGTTTGTATGCCACGGGAGTGAGTATAGACTAGCTTTGAGATTGCCTTAGGAAATTATCTTGATGATTGAATTGAACCTGTTAGTTATAAGAATATGTTGAAACCTTTGCCTTGGGAAAATTCTTCTCATATCTGTTTCTCTATTTTGCTGGGCTCAGCTTATTTGTTTCCCGTTGTTTATTTATTTAGTTTTAAAAACAAAACTCTCCATTCCAAAATTCCAGATACAAGCATTGTATACAAGCATAAAAGTTCTTGCTTTCAGTATACAAATCCAACAATCTCCCACTTATACTAGAGCAAACTTTTATATACAATGTGTCTATTTACCAATCACCTAATAATTCTCCCACTTATACTTAAAGTTTTCTAAGTGGGTGGCATCAATCGCATTCCTATCTTTCAATGACCATTTATGATAGGAAAGACCTACTGATTCATGGATAAGTTCAGTTTTCGAAGTGAAGATATTGACATAGTGGCAAACTTATAATAGATAGAGTCGAGTTGCATGTGTGTGAATTTACCTTACCTTTTGAAATTGAGAGAATTGAGCGAACTTGGTGAGGCTGAATTGATTTGCATACTTTTGATTCAAATGAAGGGTGAATGCACATGATTGTTGATTTCAAGAATGGTTTGAGGAAAGGATGATTGTATCTTGTCCTAACTTTAAGATTTGCTTGTTGTGATTGTTGCCATGGCTAGTCGTTGTTAGTTGAGTCTTGTCTTGTCTTGTTTTGAGTCTTTAGTTGTGTTCTTCCCTTTGTTTTGTTCTTCTTATGCTCGAGGGCGAGCATTGTCTAAGTGTGGGTGAGTTAGATTGGGCGTATTTTATACGCATTTTTTAAATGTTTTTGGTTGATTTTAATGCATAGTTCCTGCTTATTATTATCTTTTGGAGTTAATTGTGGAACTAATAAATCTTTTTGATGGTTTTTGATAGCTTTTGGAGAAAAAACTCAATTTTGGGAGGAGTTTATTAAGTCGTGAAGCTGTAAAGAGAAAGATGTGCGCGTATGCTAAGCGGTGTGCCCATATTGCCTGACTATCCGAATTATTTTGTGCTGAGTTGGCGAGCCTTTGACTTTGTGTTTCAGGGTGACTTTATTCCTTTTTGTATTGGGCTTTAATTTGCTAGGGCCTGTGTGCCTATTTCCTTTTGCTTTAGATTTAGGTTTAACTTATTATATAAGTTAGAAAACTTATACAACATTCACGCACACAACTTTTGGAACACGAGGGAGACACATTCTTCAGCAATTATTCAAGTTTTATCTTTCTTTTATTCTTTCTCGCAATTTCTTATTTGTTTTTCTTGATTTATTTTATTTATATGTTCTAGCTAATTTCTTTTATTCTAGCAACGATTAGGGAAGCACTAGCAATATTATTCCGTGAGATCTAATTTGTTCTTATACTTTATTTTAATTGTTTTAATCCATTAGGTAGTGCGCAATATTTAGTGGATTAGAATTAATTATATAGCCAATTGAATCGACCATACGTAATCGTGGTTTAGGTTTGATTAGTGGTAAATTGACACATCAGGGTCAAGGGAAAAGCAGTCTTAATTCAATAATTCTGCGTCAGAGTTTGTTAGTTTTGAATCGGGTTTCTCTAGATATTAATGCTATCGGCTCATTAAACCTATAGAGCGTCTCTTACGGTTGTCAGTCGATTAGGGTAGTAATTAGTGAAGCGTCTTCCTGATTACCGAATAATTAAGGAGAAATAAGATCATGTCAGAAGCGTCTTCGGTGGTTATAACTGGTTTGCTTGCATGAATTAAAGTTATATTTGCATCAATGATCGTAATAATTAAGTTAGGGTGGACTTAATTGATTGCTGAAATTCTTTATTAGTTGTTGGAATTTTCTATTTATTTATTTAGAATTAGAACCATTACAATTCTTTTAGATTTTATTTATTTATTTTTAAATTTAGTATTTTATCAATATTTTCCCATAAATTTCGTTTGTTGAGTTACTTTGCAGGTTGAATTTTAGGAGAATTCTCACCGATCCCTTGGGAGACGATCTTGCTTACTGCTGTCTGCGCAGTGTGGGCATACCGGCTGACTGCCGGATATTTTTGATATAAAACGACGCACCAAATCAACATTTCATTCTCACCTCCATTCCACCATACCAATCACCTCCTTAGTGTATTTGGTGGGGCAATGGCCCAGGGCCCCTAATTTTTGGGGGCCCCATAATATTGCCCAATAGTATTATACCCTAATAAAAAAAATTACTATACCTATTTGTTTCTAACGAGTCAGACAGTAATTAAAAAAAATATCTCTCATTAACAGTCACGGCTCTCAAGTCTCATCTCTCTCTCTCTCTCGCTTCTCTCTCTCTCTCAACGGTCTCTCAATTCTCTCGATTTTATTTCTCTCTGGCGACTGCACTCTCGGCTCTCGCTCGCACAGCCACGGACTCGCACTCTCGACTATTCCTGCGTGGCTGCTGCCGGCGCTGGAGGAGTTCTGCTCCAGTCTCCGGAGTGCTCGCCGGTGCTCCTGCGGGCGGCGGCGGTCGCCAACTTTGCGGTTCTGCAGCAGAACTTCCTGAAGCTTCATTTATTAGGGGACCTCTTTTTTTCCTCTTCGCCTAGGGCCCCCGGAATGTTAGGTCTACGTCCATTATTGGAATTTGAAGATGAAGGTGGTGGTGATGTAAGATATCTCGATGAATTATTGGTTTCCGCTATAAAGCCTATACTCGTAAGTAGCGATTTCTGGTTTTTTTTTTTTTTTTTTCAGTCAAACGTATTTTGTAGTCAAAATACATATTTTTTTAGGGAGTCAAAATATGTATTGGATACGTATTAAATACGCATTTCCAAAACCCTAAGAAAAGAAAGGGAAAAAAAATATTTAATACGTATTTTTACGTATTGATATTTATTTTTGGAAATAATACTCGTACGCTGCCCATAAAAACGTACTAGTGCTTCCTAGATGAAAACACATTATAAAAAATCACAAAAATGTTGGGACATATTTATGATTTTTGGGCATTTTAAAAAAATGAGTCTAAAAGATAAAATATAGGTGCAGAATAGAAGATTGGAATAAGCTTTTATTATGATCCAAACAAGAAGCCAAGAGGTTCACTCAAAATCAGAAGAAAGCAGCATTTCACAGAAACAAGAATGGCTGCAACTGCAGTTTCAGCAGCCCCTATTTTCGTCAGCAGAGTGAAGGAAACTAAGGGCCGCCAATTCTACCATCTGGGCTGGGTTTCAGGTACATCTTGATTTTGATTTTGTGTTCGTTTTCTATTGTTGGATTCCATTCCAATACCCTCTGTTTTCTACTCAACAGTTTTGGTCTTGTAGGTGTGTGTGGGTCTGTGTTGCCGTGGCCGCATAAGTCTCCCTACTTCCTCAGCCTTAAGGTCTCTGTATTATTTTCTTCTTTCAAGCTGAGAGGAATTACATTTATACAAATCCTTCATTGTTTACGTTTACATTAGCAGCACCAAAGGATGTCATTTCAACATATTGATGCTGATTTCTTGTATTTTTTTTCTCTCTCGTTATTTGGCTTCTATATATTTTTAATATAAGTTAGTTTTCGGCATTGTAGACTTAGAAACAGGAAGTGACATTATTACTTTGCTGATTTTTTAACACTACTTGAATCATTGGACATGATAAAAGTAAATATCATGCATTTAGTTTTACTTGTCGAAATGATATTCTATGATGTCATTGGAAGTAACTAATTGGCCACCAAAAAAAAAAGACTTTGAGTTAATTGATGAATACAACAGTCAACGGAATAACTTGAGTGAGATAATTAATCAATGCTGCATATTGTTGATCTACATCACTATATATACTTCTTTGTCCATTTCAAATTAGTAGAGATCTTTATGCAATGTTTGCTTCATTTACCACGCAGACAATGATATATGATGCATGCAGTTTATATGATTAATATATAACTGGAGATAGATCATCATCATTTGCATGTTACCTTTGGATTGATCTTTCAGGCTGAATGTTACCACTATTTCTTTTAACTCAATTAGGATTGGATTGTGCAACGTCATCTCAGGGTCCAATTCGAATTTCACAGAGAGTTGTAAGTGGACATCGAAATACTCAAGTGAGTGCTAAGGCCGGGAGTTCAAGTAATGGCATCAAACCAGCAAGAGTAATTTTCTAGCATGTGGTACAACTTTATAGCTACACTGTGTGTGTTCTAAGTCAATCAAACAATGAATTGCAGCGATGTATTGTTCTGGACATTGAAGGAACGACTACCCCTATATCATTTGTTACGGATGTTCTGTTTCCATATGCACGTGACAATGTGCGGAAGCATCTAGAGCTGACATATGATACTGCAGAAACTCAAGACGACATTGAGTCACTACGAGCTCAAGTAAGTAAACAGTTAAAACCACTTTGCATGAAAGTTTTGAAGTTAATGCTCAAGTTTGTATTTTTCTTTGGAAAGGTAGCTTTTGCAAATGCTTGATTGGTCCTTTAACAATGTCTGGAAGTGCTTCTATTATTACCATGAGGGAAGATAGATCAGCTAACATAATGGAACGACCTTGTCTCTCTCTTTGCCATTTTGTTGCAATGGATTCTAATGCTAATTATAAGGATATGATGTCTGAAGTCGATTCCAGATATTGGTATACTATAAACATAATTATTCACAGCTGCTTCCATTACTATTTCTAAAGATACATGAGATGATTTCCAATCAACTTAATGAGTTCAAAACTTTTTCTTTTGGTTTCCTGGTGTTTTGTTCATGCAGGTGAAAGAAGATCTTGAAAAGGATGTTGTTGGGGCTGTTCCTATCCCCACGGATGGAGACAGAGAGGAGGTAATTACAAGTTTAGTTGCTAACGTGGAGGCTATGATAAAAGCTGATAGGAAAATTACTTCATTGAAGCAATTGCAGGCAAGGCTACTAAATGCCTTTTTTTTTGCAATATTCAGAAACATAATGAGTGATGTGATGTTTAAGACTGGAAGTTGTAAAATTTAAGTACGTCTATCAGGGCCATATATGGCGAGGAGGGTTTGACAGTAATGAGATAGAGGCAGTCGTATATGATGACGTACCTGAAGCTCTGGAAAAGTGGCAAGCTATGGGACTTAAGGTATGTTTTGCAGTTTCTAGCTCCCTCAATAGCATTAGTACGTTTGAAACTGGGATACAGAAGGCATGCTCCCTTGTGTGATTTTTCCATTCTCTTATCCATTAGGTATACATATATTCGAGTGGTAGCAGATTGGCACAAAGGCTCATTTTTGGCAATACAAACTTTGGTGACCTAAGAAATTACTTGTGTGGATTTTTTGATACTAGTATTGGGTAAGCTGTTTTTATGTTATGGAGCGTTGTTGTGAGTATTGCTTCTAAGCCTATGAATTGTTGCAGGAACAAAAAAGAAACAAAAAGCTACATAGAAATCAGGGAGTATCTTGGAGTAGATGATCCATCGGCAATTTTATTTATCACTGATGTATATCAAGAAGCTGCAGCTGCAAAAGCAGCAGGTTTGGATGTGATGATATCTATCCGACCAGGAAACGGACCGCTACCACACAATCATGGTTTTCAGACCATTAATTCCTTCTCTCAAATTTAACTCAACTCTTAATATGTTGTAAGCCCGAACAAAATTCTTCATACATTTCTTATAAGGTTTTCAATGTGTTTCGTATGGAATTTTTTGGCGAATAATTTCGAAATCAGTTTTTGTTTAGGATGTGCTCTCATCAATGGCTTAGTTCGTTAATGTGAAAATCAATGACCAAAAAAACATCAATGTACCTGTAAGGAAATTTATTCTCATCCCTACATGTCTCTAACTTTGAATGACATTCAACTAAGAAAACTGGAAAAATGGATTATCCAGTAACGTAGTAGCATCACAGTGACATCCATCTATTCATAAAAAGCGTTGATACAAAACTAATTCGAGTTCCACACCTCCTAGAGCATCTGGTGATTTCACCAGCTGTGAAATCAAAAGTTTGGACATGCGTCATGCGAATTCTATCAATTTGGACTCTCTTTTTTTTCATCAAGCAGAGATTTGTTCGTAGAGAATTTAGAGATGTCTCTATCAAAGTGATCTGGCAACGTTCTTGAACTCGTTCAAGCATGAATGTAGCATTTTCTGGCGCTTTTGGAGAGTGCTTTTCATTCTCAAACGTATCAATTACTTCAGGTGCAATGAAAATGTCCATGAAATTTGCATCAGTAACAGCAAACAAATCCAATCCGAGCCTCTCGCAGCTGCATTAGAGCAAACAACGTACGTAAATCAGCAAAAATATGAACAAAATCTAGCATTTTGAATCTAAAGAGTGAAAAACATGGTCCTTCCGGAACTATTCATGCATTCTGTTTCATGGAACCCAAACAAGAAAATGGAACTATTTACAGATTCAAGACAAAACAAAGCATAAAACTAGCCAATAAAATGAATAAATATACTCCTTCCGTCCCACGAATCTTGAGTCACTTTTCCTTTTCGGCCGTCCCATGAATCTTGAGTCATTTCCTTATATGGCAAAAAAAATTTCCTTTTATTCAACATTTCACTTTTTCACCTACCACACTTAATACACTAAATACTATTTTCTTAATTCCCGTGCCGAATAAGATGGGTTTAGTATGCATCGTACCAAGGTGTGAGGAATCATGAGTTTAAACTTGATGCTGATAAAGGTGGAGAACGAGAACTGAACAGTAATATTATAAATGATAGAAATTAAAAGAAAACTCCTCACCGAGGCCTACAACAATAGTTGTCTTAAACAATACTATAATTCCACATAAACGACTCTCACTATTATCAGCCTATCAAATAGGTAAGAAGGAAACCCTAACCCTAAAAGCCCATGCTCATGTTACAGG
Source organism: Salvia miltiorrhiza (assembly GCF_028751815.1). Taxonomy (NCBI): domain Eukaryota; kingdom Viridiplantae; phylum Streptophyta; class Magnoliopsida; order Lamiales; family Lamiaceae; genus Salvia; species Salvia miltiorrhiza. Next base: position 38,456,129 of record NC_080391.1, read on the forward strand.
CCTTTAGCCCAAAATACTTGACAGGAAAAACTAAGAATAAACAATTGACTCAATTAAAAAGAAAAAGAAAAGAAAACAGCTGCCACGGTCTATCAATAGCCTCCCCCGGCACAACAAACTTGTCCTCAAGACTGAAGTATGGACCGGTAATTGGATGCCTCAACGGGCGCATGTAGGTGAGTGCATCAAACTCGGGCTACCCCAATTCATCACACATAAGGACGTTCAACGTCTTAGGCGGGCAGCGGTGAAGGGTGAAAGAACCATATTATGACATATGATTCACGTGCCCGTGACCAATTCTGTATGCCAAACGAATACATACAAAAATCATTCGTGCCTATTACAAGAGAGACTCCAGTGTTGATCTTCCAACTTGTAAATTCGGCGATGAGAGACTCCAGTGTTGATCTTTCAACTTGTTCCCACGGCAAGACTTAACATTGGATGGCAACGATCTTCAAGTCCTCTCCTCTTCCTAGTGATTTGCGCCGCTCCTCACTTTCTGTACTCTCACAGATTTCTCTCTTTTTTGTCTCACGTAATGTCACAAGTAATTAGAATTAGGGTTGTACTACTGGGTATTAAAACCCTAAATAATAAGCCCATCATCTAATTAAACTAAGACAAAGCCCAAAGGCTTAAATGAGAAAGAGATGGACGGACGCCCCATAAAGAGTGCAGCCTTTATTGGGCCAAGCGGGGATCTACTAGCTTGAATAAAGTTTGGCCTCCCAGTGCTCGATTTTCTTATTCAGCCCAGAATAAAATCGAGACACAAGTATTAATTTATTCCACTAAAAAATTAATACTAGAATAAATTAATACTGAATTACCTTCATTCTTTAGGTGAGTCGGGGCTAGTATTAGACTTAATTAATCCTCGTGTTTAAGATATCCAATAACCATTAATTAATTAATTCCTCTTACGATCAATTAATTAATCGAGAGGATATTATCATCCTGTTATTAGCGGATCCTTATTGCAATATAATCGCATGTCAAATAATAATTGCTATCACCCAAAGTATCGAGTATATTGAGCTTTAAGAGAACTCTCACCCATGATAAATCAAAGCAATAGTCAATTAATTATTCACACCCATTAATTCAATTAAGGTTAAGACTATTTAAGTCACCGAGATCTTGATTCTTAATAAGTCAGAATATAAGAATTCATCTCACTGTGATCCTGTTCAATACACGAAGGTACTAGCATAAATAAATAGCCAAGACAAACTATTTATCCATTTATGCTACAATCTAAACCAGTAACTCGTCCATAGTTGTCTCGATTGTGAACTCAATTTATATTTCAACTTTTTCTAATTATATGATCTTCTATGATCTACAACACCACATATAATCTATAGTATGAGATAAATTGGACTATAATAAGATTATGCAATAACAATATTTCAGATTGAAGAATCAGAGTGAACCAAGGAATCAATGTATACAAGCATAAAATCTTGCTTTCAGTATATAACACTTCAAAGGGGTCCGAAAGTCAGACCGCAACGGAAGCAGGTACCGGCGGCAAGATGTTTTAATCTCTGATTGCGGCAGTTGGCGAAAGTTTTTGGCCTTGCTTAAAGGTAGTGAGGCGGCAGAAACCATGGAGTCGGAAGAGTAGGTAGCTGTGGCTGTTGGTTGGCCGCTGTGAGAGGGGTAACACGGTGGGAAAACACGATAGGGGTACTAAGACGATCAACACGACGCGCTGACCGTAGAGGTGTAGTTAGCTAGAGCGTTGTCCTGTATCTGCTCTCGCACCGAACGCTTGAGATCACGGAGGAAATATCCTAAGCACTGGTCATCCGAAAGGGGAGGCAGCTGGGCCACGCGGCTTTCGAAAGCAGCGATGTAATCCTCCAAAGATCCTGTTTGATGTAATAGAAACAAGGCCTCGTAGGTGTTGAGCGTGGAGGCATCACCGAAATGCGCCAATAAGGCTTGGGTGAATTGTGGTTATGCCGGGTTGGGGTTACGACGCAGGAGTAGTTGTAACCAAGAAATAACATCGCCAGACATGCTGATAATAGCGAGCTGCAGCTTCGGGGAATGCGATGGACGAGAAAATATTGGTTGGCTCGAGTAATCCAACCCACGGGATCAGATCCATTGAACTCGGGTAAGTCAGAATTTTGAATCGGAATAGTGGTGGGGTTGGTGTTGTCGGGAACGAACGGTAGTTTCCCAGTGGAAGAGACAACGGCCAAGATGGCTGCAAGTTGAGTTTCCACGGCAGAACGGTTAGCATCGACTGCTTTGGTGAGGGAGGTCAACGATGTCTGCAACTCTAACACCACCTTCTCTAAATAATCCAATCGAGACTCGGTGCTGCGCGTCATAGCAACCATGGCAGGTCGGACCAATTGATAGAGTAAAGGTGGAGAACGAGAATTGAACGATAATATTATAAATGATAGAAATTAAAAGAAAACTCCTCACCGAGGCCTACAACAATAGCTGTCCTAAACAATACTATAATTCCACATAAACGACTCTCACTATTATCAGCCTATTAAATAGGTAAAAAGGAAACCCTAACCCTCCCATGCTCATGTTACAGGCCTTTAGCCCAAAATACTTGACAGGAAAAACTAAGAATAAATAACTGACTTAATTAAAAAGAAAAAGAAAAGAAAACAGATGCCACGGTCTATCAGATGCAACACCCCTCTCGACCAGAACTTCACGAATTCCAGCAAAATGTTGAGCAGCACATGAATATATCTCTGTGTAAGCTGATCGTGAACTCACCCCACTAGAAAACATAAGACCACCGCCATTTTGGGTCTGAAGTTATCGAAATTCCCGTTATTACCTGCAATTCTAGCATGTCGTTTCCTTGTCAAACTTCAACACAATGACCAAGTTCTTTCTTTACCACATAGTTTACATCACATGGTTGATCAGGTGATGGAGTCTCGGGTCATGTGACATTCTCTTAGAACTTCTCCAGATTCAATCACTTTTCCTGGAGTTGTCTCATCTTTTCCTGGGGGGATGTTTTCTTGCTCCACAGGGATTTCCCGACGAGCTATATGCCCTCCATCTGACAGATCAAGAGCAAATGAGCCAGTTCAGATTTTATTTACACGGTAAATGCGTTTATACCGGAACTGAAACTCCCAGGGATGTCACTCTCATAGCAAACCAGAGAGTATGGACTTGTGACTGAATCGAGATGGTGTCGAACTACTTGTTCGCATTGCTTGGCAAGATCCTTTATAAAGCTGTAGTAAGAGTGTCTCAAAGCAGCAAGGAAACCAACAAACCCTTCCATGTCTCCAGCTTGCTGACCATCTTAACAGAATTAAGGCAAATGAAAAGAATAAGTCATGTAATCAGCTAAAACTTAAGATCTTTGAGGGAAAAAGATCAATAAAAAACATGCAACTCTTTTGAAAAAGTAAAGCAATTTTAGTAGTCCAAACTATGGAACAAAGGCCTAGGGAATTCCACTAGCTTGACTGCAGGTACATATGTACAAACAAGGATGGAGAGCTGGAAGATGCCAGTATTTTAACTGAGCATAACTATTATGTCGGGGACCACCATATCCTTGATCATACTATATTATAGTAGCAATCAACAATTGCGTATTGCAAGGTGAATAACATGTACCTATTGAACTACAAACAGCGACCATAGATAGACTTGTCTATAAGAAGCTATGAACTGATAAAATTTTATGGTCTAAACTTACATTCTTTGTGATGATGGTGATCTCTCTCAATGGCAATATCAAAAAGACTGCATAAGACAAAAGCAAGGCGGTCACATGCTGTGTCCAGAAGAGGAGCAAGCCACGACTTAGCTGCAGTACGAGCAATCTCTTCAGCAGCCTCTGAAACTCCTCAACTCCCACTCCAGCCAGCATGTGCAAGTAAGACATTTGCCACCTGTCAAAAAACCAGGCAAGGAATTCTTAAAATAAATATTTTACTTGAAAACTATTTCACCTTGGTGATATGCACCTTCTCTCTTGACACTACTGGGCATTCCATAGAATACGTGGTCATGCGAAACTCATGAACTACTCTTTCAAATGCAGCACCACCATATAGATGAAGAGTTGAATTTGGGAGGCTTTGTATCTGTGCGTCCAACCACCTATACCACTCTCCAGTTTTTCTTCTTCTGTTGTTTTCCCCCATTACTCTGGTGCTGGATCAGCAGCTCCATCAAGAAGTGATTCCTTCAACAATTACAGTAAACACAATCACAAACTTTACAAACAAACCAACATCAGAGCAATGAGGCTCAAATTACAAAATTGAAATATTCTTATATCAAGTTAAAATATACACCAAATGATTGCTAAGAGATGCAGCATGCAACATAGCAGATCTGCGAAGGTGGCAACATCAGAAGTTGCCTGTATTTTGACCTCCATTCTGGTCAATTCAGCAGCGGTTACCCTCACCACAAAGTTGTTCTAGTAGGGGCAGCCTCTTTATACCTCTTCTGTAGTTCAGATTCTAAATAATCTCTGAGACAACTGAAACCTATATAGGATCTATACATGTCTTCATCAAATCCACCTTTGACTGCATCGTGTAAATGGTGTATCACTTCCGTATCTACCTGAGATATTTTCCTACGAAACTCATCATTCGAAAGTGTACTTGTATCCTTTGGAAGAGCAACAAAAAAGGGCCGAGTGTTCTCCCCAAGGTATCCGCTCGCACTCAAATAGCGATCCACTTCCCAATGGTCACTGGACTCCTGAAAATTTAAAATTTTAACTCATTGCAACAATGCCCTGAAAATTTAAAGTTTTCCATAGAAGTTGCTAACTAAGAAGTAAAATCAGAACAAAATTTGACTAATTCAACACGTAGAAACGCACTCCAATACCCCAATCCCATTTGGAAACTATTTATTCCTTTTTCTTCTTCTCTAAAACTGATCCTAAAAAATAATTATCATACATTGAGTCGGTTATCAAATTTGGAAACAACAACGATTGTGCGTTTGAAGGTTGGATCTAGTTCACGTATAGCATCCAACCACAAAGATGAACACCATTCAACACTACTTTGTTGAAGAAAATAGAAGAATGCGATGAGGTGGACTAGCCAAGGACTTGACCATGGACAAAATTCATCTGGTGTAATCTTTGGTTCACCCTTCTTTGCCTGTCAAGGAGAAATCATGAAATAAGTTGGAAAGAGAAACAAAATAAACCTCTTCATAGCAGCGAGCTCTTGCCGTCGGACTGGCTGCCCGGCGCTACGATTTCGGGGATCGGGAGTGCGGCTGCCTGAAGCCGGTTGTAGGCCTCGAATCTCCGTTTGTTCGAAGTGTCCATAGCCTGCTGCTGTTGATTGTGTTTTCCAAAAGCCGACTTCCCACCTGACGGGGGTGTCGGAGGGTGTAGTGAGGAAATCGCCGCTGCCCCGTTGGTGGCCATTGGAACAAAATTTGAAATAGTGGTAGGAGCCGAAAGCCAGAATGGAAACGGATCTTTTACTAAAATTTTGTAATTAATTCTTTGTAATTAATCAAGAAAGAGTAATATTTTGATGCGTTATTAAAAGAGTGAAGGATGCGAAATGTCATTTGAATTAGCGAAACTCCATAGTAATTCATTTTCGCTCAAAAAAGAAATGGTAAATATCATGAAAACCCCTTAAGTTTATTCGCTTTATCAAAAATACCTCGAAACTTTTAAAATATTCTTTAAACCCTCAAACTATCAGATTTTTATCAAATATATCCTGCATCTATTTTTCGATCACCAAAAATTTGATTTAGCTCACCGGATGCCACAATGTAATTTATATTCTATTTTTTTTAAGATACAATGGCAAAAACGAAGTCATTTCGTATCATATCATTTAAAAAAAATTCACTCTTAAATTTAAAATTCACTTCTACCGTGTTTGAAATTCACGCTAATAACCTAGAATTATGGATAAACACGATAGAATATGGTACGAAAAGAAGTTGTTTTTGCCATGTCATTTAAAAAAATAGAATATAAATTACATTTTGGGATTCGGCGAGCCAGATCACATTTCTGGTGACTGGAAAATAGATGCAGGATATATTTGATAAAAACTTGATAGTTTGAGGGTTTAAATAACATTTTGAAAGTTTCAGAGTATTTTTGATAAAATGAGTATAGTTCAGGGGTTTTCATGATATTTACCCAAAAAGAAATAGTTATTCATTAAAATAGTTTCAATAAATATTAATCAATTTTTAGTTAAATGGACTAAATTGTCCTTACTAACCCCTGTACGAAATTACCTCAGCCTCTCTCGCTCAATTCTTTCAGCTCTCTCTCTCTACTTTCTCAGTTCATAGAGTCTTTTAGTTGCAGGATATTTGGCTAAGTTTATTTTAAAGAGTTTATAAAGCTCTTGGAGCTTATAAGATATTTCAAGAGCTTATAAGATGTAATTTTTAAGAGTTTATAAATTGTCAAAGTGTTTGGATTGAGCTTATAAGCTAGAGATAGGATTTTTTTTGCTAGAGAGAAAAAATCGAAGAAAAATGAACTTAAATGATACTCCCTCTGTCCACAATTTAAGCCCTAAATTTTTGTTCACAAATTAAAGCCATATTCTACTTTTTGTACCTTTTTACTCTTCTTCTTTTTCTATATTTACTATCTTTTGCCACTAATCGATCCACTTTAAAACACATTTATCATTTTTATATTCTATATTTATTACACTTTATCACTAGTGGACCTACTCACAGCACCTTTATCACTTTAGTCAACTATCTTTATCACTTTAGTCAACTACCCTTATATTTCATCCACATCACATTTTTCAGTTTTCTTAGTCTCCGTGCTCACACCAAAGTGGAGCATTAAATCGTGGACGGAGGGAGAATATGATGGAAATAATAAATTATAGTTGAAAAATATTTGTAAAAAGATTGTTGCATATGAGATTATAAAAAAATAAGTTGGGGTAGAGGAACTTATTTTTTTGGGAGCTTATAAGCTCTTGGAGTTTATTTTTGGAGCTTATAAGCTGTTGATGAGCTTATTTTTCCAAACACTTTGAAGGAGCTTATAAGCTGTTTTGAGGAGCTTATAAGCTCAGCCAAACACCCTCTTATTTCACTCACTCGTTTATTTATCTGACAACGACGTTATCATCTCTTTCTCTAGGGATGGGAAGATAGAGTTCAAGTATCGGGTATACCCGATATCGATCAGAGCTCGATAGGGTATAGGGTACCCAATACCTGAAAAATTAGAATATCGGGTCGGTATCCAATATTAGGGTGTAGTAAAATCTGGATATCGAGTATATCCGAAATACCCGACTTAAATTAGTAATTACAATTCAAATTTTAATTAGCCCTAGAATTCAAATACCCGAAGTGTTTCAGTTCGCAATATTATATACCAAATCATATTAAAAGGAAAACAACAGAAGCACTTTCACTTGTAGTTTTTCTTCTTTTCATTTACTTTTTGTTTTTTATTTTCTATTGTTATTTTTACTAGCAGAAATGAGGGCCTCGAGCGAGAAGAGATATATTGAGAAATAAAAATTTTCATCAGTGAGAATCACACAGACCTCACACATCTATGTTTCTTCGTACTGACTAAAATGCAGTATATTTGGTTTAAGGGAAAATTCAAGCTTATAGAAAGTATGTTTTTTTCTTAGAAAATCGGGTATTAGGGTACTCGAATACCCTATTAAGTCAAATCGAGTAATTTGGGTACCCTAATACCCGATTTACCCAAATTCACAATTTGACTTTTGAAATTTGCCATTTGACCGGGTAATTTAGAGTACTCGAATATCCGATTCGGGTATTAGGGTACCCGATTAAGAAATCGAGTTCTGTTCGGGGTCGGTATAGGGTGCTCCTCCTTATTTGGGTTTGGGTACGGGGTACCTGATTTTTTCGGGTAGGGTACTCGAACCCGACCCGATTCCCACCCCTATCTTTCTCTATCTCGTTTACGTATTTAGCTATCAATGCTCTATCGATTATTCTCTCTCTATTATCTCATTGGTGAGGTGGTAGCTGCTATGTTAATTTTTTTCAACGACGTTTTATACGGCAACGACGTTAATTCAATTTGGTACAAAGCATATGTCCTCTTAATATTGGTTTTTTTGTGTTTCAAATTTTAGTTTTTGATTTAGTCGTGATATTCGTCTAGTTCTCTTTCAATTTTAAAATTGTACTATAAACACAAATTTTATTGTATTTAATAAATGAAATACAACAATACGTACAAATCCAAAATTTATAGATTGAAATGAATTTGTATGCAGGTTGCAATTATCTACTTGATCCTTTAATTATTCTCTTCGAATTTCTTTAAATCCTTAGAAGGAAGTATAACTTCTTGATCTCCTTTGGACTTTGATTTGAACTTGATAATGTTAATCTAGAGAGTTTTCGCCTTATTTTTGAATCAAATGATTTGAATGGTTTCGGCGAAAAAATGCACAACTTTCTTTGTAGAACTCCTTAATTGTTGGAGGGAATTTCGTAGCAATGAATTTCACCATAAATTCTTGTGCTCTTCAAATGATTTCTGACATCTTTTAACTTCTTCAAGGACATCTATTTATAGGTGAAAATTGAGTGGATTTGTGAGCTACATATTGTGTTTTGAGGGCTGCGATGGCGTGATTTGATTGGCTCATCATGATTTGTATTTATCTACATGAAATTTTTAATACTCCTTTCGTCAACGAAAGAACTTCCTAGGAGGAAGGGGCACGCGTTTTAAGAAAAAAGTTGTTGAGTGAATTAAGAGTGAATAAAAAATTGTTGAGGTATTGGGAGTGATGAAAAAATGTTATAACTAATATTGAGAGTTGTGAAAAAAGTAAAAGTAAGAGTAATTATAAGTGGTGGGGTATAGTCCAAAAATATGTAGAAAGTTTTTTGCGGACGTCCTAGAAAGGAAAGATAAGAAGTTCTTTTGTAGACGGAGAGAGTATTTCATATAGATTGACACATGTTGCTTTCTGATTGGTCAACAAACCATATAATTATATATCTGTTTAATCTTAAAATTATATTTAATTTTATTCTAGAATATAAATAAAACATATAGTCTAATATTTAATTTTTAATTTTCATGTGTCATGATTTAATAGATTATAAATTTAAAACTTATAAATTATCCCATCGAAATTTGTTTATGAACATCGTATTTTATAAATGGACGCGTCGTAAAATTATTTAATACTTTAAACTCATATTAAAGAGTTATTGAATATGAATTTGAATTTGAATTTGAATTTGAATTAAATATAAGTTTTGAATTCGTAATTCTGAGACAAAAGTAAACCCACAAACTAAATGAATAGTGAATTTTAATTACAAAACTATTCGTGAATATCAAATGTTATCCAAACTTGCCACTAGTCGGGGTATCCGTCAACCCGCTACCCGTTGAATATTGGCCACTCACTATCCGATGGATACCTGCCATCCGCTATCCATCGAATATAAGAGAAACATAGTTTAAATATAAATTTATAACAAATTTAATACAAAAAAAAATTTACCATAAATCACATATTTCAAATCCACATCTTTCATCCATGTTCAAATCTACAAATGACAAATTTTAACTCTAAAGTTAATATTAGGTTTAGGTAGTGTTTGAGCCTTTTTTTTTTGTGGCTATGTTGGTCCATTTTTGATATGTTATATACAAAGCCCATATTTTAAGGATATTTTCGTGGACATTTCACGGGTATTTCGCAGGTATTTTCTCGCATATTTATCGCGGGTAAACGAGTTTCGCGGGTATGGATAGTAAGTATCCAAACTCACACCCACAAACTAAATGGATAGTGAATTGTAACCACGAAACTATCCATGAATATCAAATGCCCCTCATACACGCACCTATTATGGTCGGGTTTTCGCAGATATCTATTACCCGCGGGTAAATTGTCATCCCTATTTGGGCCTTACTTGATAACCGAAAGGGTAATTTTAAACACAACACTCAATTTTTTCACTATAGCTCCTTATTTAAAAAATAATAATAAAATTAATTATATTTATACTATTATACCTTTATAGTCCCTATTTAAAATTTATAATAAATTAATAAATATATAAAAATTAATTTCAAAGAACATTACATATAATCTTATTATTTATATAGCCCAACTTAAATACTTGTAAATAACTCATTTATATAGCCCTAAATCAAAACTTAAGAACATCAAGCATGGAGAAGAACATAAATATGGATTAACTGCAATTGAAACTCCGGCAATTGCTCCAATTGCGAAGAAACACAAAGCCCTTTCTTCTCAGCAGACGAATGAGCGAAAAACTAAAGTAGTTCGTGAAGAGGAAGCATAATTCGTTGTCAAAGAAGAAGAGTCCTCCTCCAATGAGGAAGAATCTGAAAAATCATCATCAGCAGAAGCGACGTTGAAATCCGAATCCGGGGATGGAGAAAAAGAACAATCTTCTTCAAATGAAGAAGAAGAAGACGATGCGTCAAAGTGAGAAGCCCTCCGTGAATTATTGGACCCTTCGGAAAATCCCAAATCATGGACATTCTCAAAGAGGCAGCGGCGAAGGACCCCAATATTGTGTAGAATGCGGATTCCGACCCAGCCCACCAGAATATATTTATGTTCGGGATTGGCTGGGACGCCACCACCGAGCAGCTTGTCCAGGCATTCAAGTCTTTCGGCGAAATCGAAGAGAGCAAGCTAATCACTGACAAAAACACCCGGCGCGCGAAAAGGTACGCCTTCATGATGTTCAAAAGGCATGCCGCGACGAAGAAGGCTCTCAAAGCATATTCAACGGGTTCTTAGGAGTTGGTCTAGCCTCGTTTCTTGGCATCACATTCGGTGATTACTCAAACCTCCCTTTAGACATCGTGGTGTAGTTTTTCGCGGTCTTGCTGCCACTCTGGTGGATTGGATGTGTAACCACATCTCAAGATCCAACTCTGGTGGATTTTATTGGAGATATCTATGTTCCTACTGCATTTTCTAGTCATCAAGAAGGCTAGATTGATTGTTTATTTTTATTACTTGAATCTAAGTGGGAGTTTGAGTGTGCTAGGTTATCTGAATATTCACTTTGTTATTATTTGAAGATATTTTCCATTCAAATCTGACCTCTATAGTACGGAGCAAGCAAAAAATTGATGTTTTTTTAATTAATATATGTCCATAATTTGCATTCTTTATTTGATTATCTCGATTTACATGAATGGTATGAATATGGTTGAAGCAAGGTCCACAATTAGGATCTAGAGTTTTGCATCAATGTCAGCGACGACGATGAAGAAAATTGGAAATAGAAGGGCTTATCGAGAGAGCGGTGAGAGAGAGAGAGAGAGAGAGGGAAATTTGCAGATAGATACTTTAGAGTGATGGAAAAGCGGCAGTGAACTAGGGTTTCAGAAAGGGAGAGTGCGAAAGTGATGAAAAGAGATGTGTTTTTTGTACGTAAAGGGTGATGATATTTTCGTCCTAAAAACTTAATTCTGACTACAATTTTTTGAAACTATGTTTGTGTACAACCATTGATTTTCACTGTTTTGTATGGCTATCTTGCAAACATTCTCTTCAATTAAACGTTATGCAAATAAATAACTATATTTATAATTAGATATGCACCTTCACATCGTTCAATTAATATGTGCATAAAAAATTAAAAAATTCAAATTTACAAAATCTTTCGTAACCTATTTTGTTAGAATTAAATTTAAATTTATTTTTCTTTCTTCGAGCGCGAATCTTCTTATACTTCTAAGTTTAAAAAAAAATTCTAAACCCATCATCCCCAAATATTTTGTACATAATCCTATTTATATGTACTCCATCATCTTCCACTAATAACACACTCACCTAACATTTATTAAAACTCGTGATACCAACTGATATGAATCTCGTCGGTAACCTCACGAACTTCACCGGACTGTACAGAACACACGCACGGAAGATTGAAACAACCCAAATGGAAAATAAGATAAAGTATGGAAGTTTGTCCCAAAACCCCTGACCTAATCTACGAAGTTATTTAGGGAACGGATCCTTAAACCCCAACGATGTGATTGGTGCAGCAACTCGGAGACGTTGAATGACACACGACGAGGGATGATAAACTCGCCGATACGCCGATAGGTTGAATTCTTGCTTGGAATAATCAAGAAGTATTCGAAACTTGAGACAGAATAACTCAGTGTATTATTTATCAAAAATCAACTAACTCTCGTCCAACAATAGCAACCCTATTTATAGGTAATAGGAAACCCTAACGCAAAGAAGGAAACAATCGTAAACAAAAGAAACAAATAAACTTGCTCAGCAAGCTAAAATAACCCTAGCGAGAAATCCAGCTCTGTAAACTGCAGAGCTGGAAAGCATCAGCTCTGAAAGAAACGCCCGCTCTGGAAAGCATGACTCTGGTGAGGACGCCCGCTCTGAAACTCCTGCTCTGAAACCCCAATTCTCATATCATCTGGTATCAGTTTTCCAAGTTACGTAAGGGCTATTTTTCTAGAGTTTTGCTCTCCATATACTTTACGTTCCATCATCCATATTCACACCACTCACATCCATCTCATATTCCATCCTATCTACTACATCATACCATCTATATTTTACCATCGTGAATTTTTTTCAAAGGGAATACATATTATATAAGTTCAAAAAAAAAAAAAAATGAGGCAGCAGAAAGCATTGAATATTGCAAGTCTCGATACCTATTCTTCCTTAGCTTTCCTTTGTTCTTTGTTTCGTTGGGTAGTATAGCACGTTGAGGCGTACTTTTTGTTTTCTACGCAGCACTGATTTTGGGTTCCAGTTTGCGTCTAGGAGTCTTTTCATTTGTTTGTCGAGTCTTATACAATCTGTGTGTTTGCTGTGGTTCCTTGTGGGGCGTGTCATCGAGTGCTCTCGTCGAGTGCGTTTGGTGTTCTCATTGTGCAGTTGGTCCGTTGAATTCAAGTGGTAGATCGAGGGAGTTTGTTTTCTTGAGAAGAGAAATCGGGGAAAAAAACAAGAGTGGTAAGAATATTAGAGGGAAAAAGCCAAGTTGTGTGATACACGAGTGTTGAGTGGAATCATCTTTGTATGTATACACGAGCGTTTGTGAGGTGGTGAGGTTTTCTCTTGTTTACTAACCTTGTTTTGTTTTTTTTGTCAACATGTCAAAGAAAGACGAACAGGGTTCCAGCATAGAGGATGATCAGCCTGTTATTGATACAAAGACGAAGTACTGAAGGAATATTAAATTGAATTAATACTCGATTGCCCGATGATCGTTTCTTGGATTATTATTAATTCATCATACAACGATTAATTCCTAACATGCTCCTATGAATTTAACAGCTGCACACAGGTGTTAGGAAAACTTACTTGAGAATCGGATGCACAAACGGTTGATGATCGCGTCGAAAGATTCTGACTCTAGCTCTGATCTTCTCGACTGTATCCCGCTCAATTCCCAACGTTGGATGGACAACGAGCTATGGAAATTCCCAAGACAGAAAAGCCTCACACGTTTCCTGCGCCTCCCTCTGCTCTCAAAACCTTAATTTTTATCAGTGTATTTTCCTGAGAGCTGACAACTGTATTTAATAATACAGAAAGGAGGAGGAGGCGCCACTTTTAGTGAGAGGGCCGAAAATCTGTCTTCTTGGGCTAGGAGACATTGGGCCAGCCCAGGGACCAGATACAAGGAATAAAGATGGGCCTCAAATAAATTAATTTATCCATGGTCAGCCCAGACCATAATTAATTTATAAATATCAGTTCATTCCACTAGAGAACCGATACTGACTTACCCCTTTATTGCCGGTGATGAGTCGGGGCTTGTATTTAGACTTATTAAATCTCCGTATTTAAAATATCCGACATCCATTAATTAATTAGAGCTCTAACAGCTTAAATTAATTAATCTCTTAATAATTCCTTAAGCAGTACCACTCAATCTTTATTATTACGCCTGAACTTAATCAACCTGCAGGATTTAGCGTAATAAACCTTATTGAGCTCCTTAAGGGGATGTCATTATCCTATACCGGATACGGGTACTAATACAGATAATCAAATATCATATATTAACCGCTATCACCCAAGATACAGAGTACTCGAGTTAGTATATAACTTTCACCCATAGTAAGTCAAAGTGATATACGAGTTAACATATATATCTGAATACTTATTAGTATTAAGATTTATAAGTCACCGAGATTTTGATTCTTCACTTAAGTCAGATAGAAGAATACATCTCAAACTGTGGTCCTATCAATATGTAATGACGTACCAGTATAGACAAGTAGCCAAGACAAACTACTTCCATCTATACTGCAGCCTAAACCAATAACTTGTCCTAGAGTTATTTCGGCTGTGATCATATTATATCTCTTAAGGTTATTCCAATTATATGGTCTTCTGTGATCTACAACACACCATATAATCTACTTATACAGAGATAAAGAACATACATATGCAATCATGAACACAATCAGATAGGAGATAAGAATAGTGAAAATAGGAATCATTGTATACAAGCATAAAGTTCTTGCTTTCAGTATACAAATCCAACAATCTCCCACTTATACTAAAGCAAAACTTTTAGTATACAATGTGTCTAAATACTAGCTATTACAAAACTTCACTTCATCTCTCCCACTTATACTGAAAGTTTTTCTCTAAGTGGGTGGCATCAACCACAATCCCATCCCTCGAGCATGCTTCTCATAGGTCTTTTGCGGTAAGCTTTTCGTGAAAGGATCAGCTAGGTTCTCCAATGTATCAATCTTTTCTACTAGCACATCTCCTCTGTTTACGATTTCTCGTATGATGTGGTACTTTCTCTCTATGTGTTTTGACGCCTTGTGGCTCCTGGGTTCCTTAGAATTTGCCACTGCACCCGAGTTATCACAATAAATTATGATACTCTTAGGCAAATTAGGGACCACTCCTAGATCCAAGAGGTAGTTCTGGAACCATACAGCCTCCTTAGCAGCTTCCGAAGCAGCTACATACTCGGCTTCCATGGTGGAGTCTGCAATGCACTTCTGCTTTGCACTCCGCCACGATACGGCTCCACCTCCCAAGGTAAACACATAACCAGAGGTAGATCTCTTCTCATCCCGGTCAGCCTGGAAATCCGAATCGGTGTAACCCAAAGGAAATAGACTGTCTGACTGGTAAACTAGCCTATAATCTCGAGTCCTCTTTAGGTACTTGAGAATATGTTTTACCGCAGTCCAGTGTCCTGGTCCAAGGTTCGACTGATATCTTGCAACCATGCCAACGACATAGCAAATATCAGGTCTCGTGCATAGCATCGCATACATGAGGCTACCTACGGCGGAAGCATAGGGTATCTTCCTCATCTCCTCAACCTCACTAGGCGTCTTAGGACACATGTCCTTAGACAGAGGAATGCCATGTCTAAAAGGTAGCAAGCCTTTCTTGGCATTTTGCATGCTAAAACGAGCAATCAC
Source organism: Salvia miltiorrhiza (assembly GCF_028751815.1). Taxonomy (NCBI): domain Eukaryota; kingdom Viridiplantae; phylum Streptophyta; class Magnoliopsida; order Lamiales; family Lamiaceae; genus Salvia; species Salvia miltiorrhiza. Next base: position 38,471,589 of record NC_080391.1, read on the forward strand.
AGTATCAATGTATGACGCTTGAGATAAGCTCAACATCTTTTTCTGGCGATCACGAACGACCTTGATCCCCAGGATGTACGCTGCATCGCCTAAGTCTTTCATTTGAAACTGTTCGGATAACCACTTCTTTATGTCCGATAATAGCTCAACATTGTTGCCAATGAGGAGGATATCATCTACATAAAGTGCAAGGAAAACCACGTCACCATTGGCATCTAAACGGTACACGCAACTTTAGTTCTCACAACGAGTAAATCCATAGGATTTAATGACCTCGTCAAAACGTTTGTTCCATGACCTCGAAGCTTGCTTAAGTCCATAAATGGACTTCTTAAGCTTCCACACAAGATGCTCTTCGCCCTTCTTCACAAACCCTTCAGGTTGCTGCATATAGATGTCCCTTCCTTCTTCAAGGAAACCGTTTAAGAAAGCGGTCTTGACATCCATTTGCCAAATCTCAAGGTTCATGTGGGCTGCTATGGCAAGGAGTATTCGGATAGACTTGAGCATGGCAACCGACGAAAAGGTCTCATCATAATCTATACCCTGTTCCTGGGTATAACCTTTCGCCACCAGTCTAGCTTTAAAAGCTGCGACTTCGCCATCCGAATATCTCTTTCTCTTGTATACCCACCTACTACCTATAGCTAAAAAGCCATCTGGTAGTTCGGTTTTCTCGTATACATCCATAGCATCCATGGATTCTATCTCAGAAACCATGGCTTCGTACCAAGAATCTGCATCTTGATCTTTCATCGCTTGTCTATAGTTATCAGGGTCGACGTCCTTTTGTTCATCAACAGGGAGTAGATCCGAAGATTCTCCCAAGAACATAAATCGATCGGGTTGAACTACAACCCTCCCACTACGACGAAGCGGTGGTGGTACAGCTGTGACAATGGTTTGTGCAGTGTCTTGTGGTGCATTCACTTGCACACTTGGCTGGGGTGATGGAATCGCCTGTCCACTGCCTTCGATTTCTTGAAGGACAATCTCGGACCTAGACTTGTGTTTATCTATATAATCCTGTTCCAAGAATCGTGCGTTGGTGCTAACAACCACTTTCTGATCCTTAGGATTATAAAAATAACCACCTTTCGTTCCTTTAGGATATCCTATAAACAACATTACTTCACATCTAGGTTCCAATTTCTTCGCTTCCTTGTCTAGCACGTATGCAGGACAACCCCATATCTTTATATGGTTTAGACTGGGCTGGTACCCATACCATAACTCGACAGGAGTTTTAGGAACCGATTTGGAAGGCACTAGATTCAGCAAGTATACCGTTGTTTCCAAGGCATATCCCCAAAACGAAATAGGCAATGATGCATAACTCATCATTGATCTTACCATTTCCAAAAGAGTTCTATTTCTTCTCTCTGCTACACCATTCTGTTGGGGAGTACCCGGTGCAGTCAATTGGGATGTATTCCCTGAATCTGACAAGTATTGCAAGAACTCGTTCCCGAGGTATTCGCCACCGCGATCAGACCGCAATGACTTGATAGATTTACCCAATCTCTTCTCCACTTCCGCCTTGAATTCTTTGAATTTCTCAAAGCATTCAGACTTGCGTTGAAGTAGGTAAATATACCCATATCTTGAGTAATCGTCAATGAAAGTGACGAAGTACTCATACCCTCCACGAGCTCTAGTGGACATCGGTCCACACAAGTCAGAGTGAATCAATTCTAACACATGCGAGGCCCTATTCCTCTTGGCCTTAAAAGGCCTTGCCGTCATCTTTCCCTCTATACAGGATTCGCAGGTTCTAAATGGAACAGCTTGAAAGTCTTTCAAGACTCCATTTGAAACGAGCCTTTGGATCCTATTTAGATTGATGTGGCCTAACCTTAGGTGCCACGCATGTGTATATTGTTCATGAGAATAATACTTCCTCTTATTTGGATTTGGAAGAATTTGTGATGTAGATGCAACATGGACAGAGTTATTCATTGGACATGTAATAGTATAGAGAGAGTTGTTCAAAATTCCAGAACAAATAATCTTGTTATCTCTCATGATAGAGACACCCCCATCAAAAGTAACAGAATATCCATTCAAAAACAACTTTGAAACAGAAATTATGTTCCGCCGAAACTCCGGCACATACAAAATATCTCTCAAAACTAAAATGTCATCACCAAAACATAAAGATAAATCTCCAATAGCAACAGCTGTGACCTTCGACGCATTGCCCATGGAGATGGTGATCTCATCACTTGCTAGCTCCCTTGTTGGGTTGAACCCCTGCAAGGTGTAACAAACATGGTCAGTTGCCCCCGTATCCACTACCCACGAATGAGTAGAAAACGAAGCTAAACATGTTTCTGTTACCAAAACTTGTGACGTACCTTGTCCCTTTGCCTTGAGCACTGGACAATCTTTCTTCCAATGCCCAACCTTGCCGCACTTGAAGCACTTTCCCTTGGCCGTTGGCTTGTTCACGCCGCCGGTAGGGCCATCAACTTTGGCTTTACCTCTCCCACTAGCCTCATGGTCATGCTTGCCCTTTGGACCTTTCCACTTCTTTTCCGCCTTTCGACGAAGAAGTAGATCCCTTGGCAGCAACAAGGACCTCTTTCCCATTGCGCGTGCCCATGACTCCCTCAGCCGAAACTAGAGCATTCAATAAACTCATTGAGAGTATAGTTGGCCTTGCTCATAACGACGTTGAGTCGGAAGTTCTCATAGGTTTTGGGGAGAGTGTTGAGGATGATATCGACTTTGGCTTCGCCTTCGATACCCCCCTCCTAGCAGATCAAGCCTGTCAAACAAATTTGTCATATGCATGACATGATCGTGCACCGAGCTGCCCTCGCTCATTTTACAAGATAAGATTTCTCTCATCAAGTTAAAACGA